>NC_051299.1:22500-385400 GCF_900681995.1 Plasmodium vinckei vinckei
GAGGAAATCAAAAAGATCCTTTAAAAATGTATAGTAAGTAATAACCCATACAAAACATATATTGCACATCCATTATTTATATAATATTGATTATTATATTGCTATATATTAAATATTTTATGATTTAGCAGATACTTTTTTATATACTAAAAAATTAAATAAAATATTGTGCTCTAAGCCATACTTTTTTACATGAGCTTACCCCTCTTTGTGTACGCGAGGCCGATAAGCCAATAAATCATTTATAATAATATACAACAATATATATTATGTTCAATTTTTATGAGATAGCATATAATTGTAAAAATATTTTTTACTTATATGCTAGCACAACAAATTAAATATCAATTTTTACATACCCTTAATTCTTTGAAAATATTTAAACCCTATTAAATTACCGGCATATGAGGCCATACCGAATTATTTTTATTTTTTCCCAATTAATAGATAGTATATTTAAATTTTTTTTATAAGCCCCAAAGATAATATTTTTAATAGTTATATTATACACTAAACAAATTATATAAATATTGCTGCTATAGCACATATTTAATTTATATATAGTTTATAAAATACAAAACATCACAAAAAAAAAAATAAAATCAATAATATTAAACATATTTTGATAAAAACTGTGAAATTGCATATTGTTTTCGATATGCTCTCACCACCTATAAAAGCCATCATAATAATAATATATTCATGAATATTTACTATCCCCATAAAATTTAGTTTGCATATTTCATTAGTTTCATCACGAATACATTTTCCCATCTTTTAAACATAAAATCGCTAGTATCATAGCGCCATTCTAATATTTTATTCTCTATATGCTCAATAAACTTTATTTTACAGCATACACATCCCCCATAACACTTTATTAAATTAAACAAATCATTGTAATAATTTCTATTCCTTTCCAATAAATAGCTCAATATACATGTGGTAAGCATGTCCCACTCTTTCATTATAATTTCTTTTTCCATATTATAATCCTTTACAATCGTTTCACATATTTTCCACATTTTATCCCTAAATTTCATATACTTTTTTCTTTCAAAATTCCGAAAATAACTATATATAATATGTATGCATTTATTCTCTATAACACTATATTTAGTCCTATTGCTTGCATATGTTAATAACAAATTTTCTTTTAATTTTGTCCATAAATCAAAAATATTTATATTATTATCATCTAATCTTTCAAATACTGTATCATTATCATTATCTATTATATGATTATTATAATATTCGTTATCATAATCATCTGAAATTGTATCATTATTTGCCATTTCACTCGAATCTATCAAATTTTCAACGTTATCATCACCATCGACATCATTTATTCCGTCATTTTCTGATAATTCATTTTCTTCTGTTAAAATATCACAATGTGTGTATTCTTCTTCTAATGTCATCATTGACATGCTTTCAATATGATCGATATAATCCATTGTCATTTCCCCAGAATTGTTATTGAAATTCATATCCTCATTATGCATTCGCCCCCTTTTGCTCATCTCATCATACTCCAGACCTTCGTCATTGCACATGATATAATTACTTACATTTCTATTTACATCATCATTGCGCATATTGTAAATATCATCCATATTTATACGTCACTAACCTTTTTTCCTTTTAAAATACTCATCAAATCTATATAAATAGAATATATACATGGATTTTTATTATTGATATGTATTAGCAATCACATTCATGTCCATATTTTTAAACACCCCCAAATGTAACAATATGCAAAATTTATTCATAATTATACTTTCAAATTATATTCCATACAAATATTATTAAAATATATTTTATCTTTCGACATTCTCAAGGATTTACATGAATACTTTATTTTATAAAAAGTTCCATTTATAATAAATGTTTAAAATTATAAGCACAAAAAAAATAATTGAAAATGAAATCGTTTTTAACCAGTCCTTTGCAATCAAATCTGCTATCTTATTTTCATAATTTTTTTTGGACATATATAAAAACACTTATTAAAAATAATAAATATACATTCTTTTATATCTTCTATAAATCCATCTTTAAAAAAATTTAATAAAAATAAAATAATATTTATATGTTATTGATTTCTTATTGTTTTAAACAAAAAGATCATTATGGAGATCTCATTAAAAATGTGTCATGTATTATGTGCACCTTGATTCTTAAAAAAAAGATCAAAAAAACCACACATTACCCATACAAAAATAAACTGCAATTTTAAGGCTATTCTTTTAAACGAATCAAGTATTATATAAAAGCATTTTATTTAGGTTTTTATATACACTGATAGTTTTAAAATAATAATTATCGTTATGCTTTAAAAAGAAAAAAAAGTATAAAAAAAGATCTAAAAATTAATTGATAAAAAAAACGATAATAATGGAACTATTAGCAGGCAAATTGTATATTGAAAGGATATATATGTTTGCAAAACTTTTAAATTTCTTTTTTGCTTTTCTATTCTTTCGTCAAGTTTCTTGTACAACTTAATCGCCCATAAACATTGTTACCATTCAATTTTAATTATATAAGAGCATCCTTCAAGTGTAATGCATTTGTAATTTAAATTATATAAAAATTTTCTAGTCATTACGAATATAATCGCTTGTATTTCATGCCTACATGAATATATTGTATCTATAATCATGCTTTTAACTTTATTATTTGAAAATTAAAAAACCAAGCATGCATAGACATAATCGCGAATCTTATATGTTTACACACCTTAACTGTATAGCTAATTAAAAATTACAAATACAAATGGTTTAGTACATGTGGGCAAGCATACATTCATTAGGTGTATGCGACAAAAAGAAAATAAATATAATTAAACTGTTTAATATGGTAATTACATTAAATACAATTAATTTCAAACGTAAACCAAAAAAAACCAAATAAACAAAAAAAGTATGTTAATTATAAACTTAAAATTTAACGAAACAAAACATAAATATTATATATAATTGCATTCCTCACTGCAATATAAGCATATAATCTATAGGGTAGTCCCTTGATTATAAATATTATACACTTAAAAAAAATAAAAATATATATTATAAAAATAAATCCAATATGGATATATATACTTATAATTTTCTTATCATGCACATATATAATATATTATACTTGATCTGCTAATTACATGTAGTTATTTTCATCTAAATATATCTCTATATCGTCATTTTGGTCATGTCTCCAATTTTCCCCACCATCAAAATAGTCTACCTCATTAGTAAAGCAAGCTTCCTCACCGTTTTTATTTGTTTGGGCTGCAACGCTACAATAAATGCCTAGAAACAGCGTAGCTACTCCAGCATATGCGTAGTAACTTGAATTTTTTGGATCAAAATATCCATTTTGTTTATTATTGTTTTCAGTGTCGTCATCATTTGTATAGTTTGTTTTATTTGAATTATTATTTGATAGCATTCCATTTGTTTTATCCAACGTATTTCCATGCATTTGTGAACTTCCATTTTGATGTTTTTGTGTTTCTTTATTAATATCATTAATTGATTTTTCGATATCCATTTTTAATGATATGTATTGTCCATATAATTTACTTGTTAAAACTTGAACCTGATCAATTTGATTGACATTTTCCAGTAAATTATCAACATGTACTTCGCTATTTTCCAATATTTTTTGTTTAATCGACATAAAATATTCGTTTAATGATGATAATTTGGTTTCAAGATCATTTATAGCTTCAGTGTTTAATTTACTATTAATCATCGATATTTTATTATTTAATGTTTCTATAGAACTATTTTTGATATTTTCGTTGATGTCATCATAATTTTGTATTGTTTGAATACTTTGGCTCAATAATTCATCTAATACATTTTTACCATTTATTACATTTTTAATCAATTCATTAACTGATTGATATTTCTGCATTCCATTATTTAACATTTTAAAAATTTCCATGTTTTTATTACTGTCTTGAATTTGGTTTGTTGCATTAGTAATTTCCATTTTAATATCATTAAGTTTCTTTCTACATTTATTTAAGTAATTTTCTGAAGTATACTCTTTTATTTGTTCTATTATTTTATTAACTTGTGAATATTCACCGCTTGAATCAGGGGTTATTTTTTTGGCTTCATTATTATATTTTGGTAACACTGTTTTAACTTCATCTGAAATTTTACGCATTTCTTCAATATCTCTAAGTATTATATTTTCTTTGGATAAAAAATTATTACCATATTCTAATAGTTTTTTAGAATTATATCCATAATCTGGATAGTTGCCATTGTTTATATAATTATTTTGAACGATCAAATTATTCTTTTTTAATATCTCTTCTTTATAACTTTTTAGTTCATTGTATAAACCCAAATAACTATCCATATTAGGTGTTAAGTGTTCATCTACAGTTTGAACTCTATTTAGCATACTTGATAAATCATTTATCATATGATAATATGTATACTTTTTTATTTCGTTTATAAGTTCTAAAAGAGATTCTTTTTTATTATTCACATTATTTAAGACCTTGGGAAATTCATCAAATTTAATATTATTGATTTTATTATATTTAGCATCCACATCCTCTAAATAATTTTTAATTTGTTCTTCATTTTGTGCTGCTTCAATTATATTTTCATCAACCAAATTTGAACATTCTGCAACCAAATTTTCTAATCCACCATTATAGAAATTTTTAAACTCTAATTCTATATCATCATTTATTTTATTTTTTTTTTTTTTATATTCCGCCATTTCATATAACGGATTATTTAATAAAGTGTTAATTTGATTAATATGATTTTCTATATTCTTTTTTAATTCAATTAAATTTTCTAGGTATTTCTTCTTTTCATTTATATGTTTTGCTTTTGTTTTTAATATACTTTTAGATTCATGCACGTACTTTTTCTTCCTATTTTTTTCACTAAATGATTGACACAATTGGTTAATTTGAGTTTGCAAATTGAGAACTGTTTCATATTTTTCTTTTAATGTGGTTATGGTCAATTTTCTTTTAGTTTTCCATTCTCTTGCTTCTTCTACCGCATTTTTGAATCCATTTAATTTTTCATTTAAATTCAATGTATTTGTTTTTTTGTATATCTCTGTTTGAATTTCAGATATTGGTACATCATTATTATATATACTTTCCATTGATTTAATTAAATCTTCTAATTGTTTTATTAATACCACTGTTTTGGGTATTACATCATTGCTTTCATTTTCAGAATCCTTTATGTCTACATTTTTGTCATATGAATCTACATTTTTTCCAAATGTTTTATGAAATTGATCTTTTAAATTGTTTAATATTTCTTTAGGTTGTGACATATTGTAATCGTAACTACCATCCTGAACTATTTTATTAGAACTTGGATCTACTTTTCCAATTAAAATTTGTGTGAGAAAGATAAAAATATTATTCATTTGTGTCTTTTTGATATTATATAATTTGTCTAAATCAATTAATATATTATAATTATATTTAGAATTTGCATAATTTTCTCCTAAACCAGAAATATTTTTTATGGTATGGTCTGTAGATACCTTATAAGCATCTTCAATTTTTTGTAATTTCATTATAATATTGTATTTAGTATTATAATTATCTGTATACTTTTTGTGTAGTTTTATTATATGGTTAATTTGTTTTTGCATAAATTTTATTGTATCTAAAATAGTTTTTAATTCAGGTTCATTTTCAGCAATACTTGCAATTTGATTTATGAAATTTGAAAGTGTTTCTGCTTCATTAAGAGACAAACTTTTTATTTTTGGTAAGTCTTTTTCAATTTCATTTTTAATTAAATCAAGACGGGTATTATAAATTGGCGCAATTATCGAAGATGGATTTATTCCCATAACATCATACATATTATATTTATCTTCATTCGCAAGATCTTTTATATCTTTATTAAGTGTACTGTAATTTGATTTTACACATTGAATCAAATCTTCTCTTTTTGTTTTTAATAAACTAAAAGTGTTTTGAAATGTATTATTTTGATAATTATATGTCGGATTTTCTAAATTTTCTATTTCCGTAGATAAGCTTTTTTTCATTTCACCGCATGAATTTTCTAATTTTTTTATTTTTCCACTATAATCGGCAACTTTTTTCCATATACTATTTAATCCCCATTCACTAATAGCTATAACATCAGATAACAAATTTCTAATGTGCTCATGTGTATATATAGGCCTATAATATTCATATAAAGAAACATTATCATCTTCCCCCTCATTATATATTATATCAACAGTATTTAAAGTGTTAAGATATAATGAATTGGCATTGGATGTTTCATTATTTGGTTCATGATTTGAATGCCCACTTTTATTTAAATTGCTATCAAGTGTTAATGAGTTTGCCTGATAATGTGTATTCAAAGCCGTCACTAAAATACCGTTTCTAGAGAACACAACTGCGTATAAATGTTAAATAAAAATTAAAGAATATTAAAATGATGAAATATATAGATATATATTTAGTTCTATATACACGACAAAAGGAACATTATAAGGATGTATAAATGTATTTATTACCTCCAAGCAAGACAAATAAACTAATCATAGTTTTTTTCAAATGTTGATACTCTCTCATATTTATACAATTAATATTTTTTTATACAAATTAAATAAAAAATTAACTTATATATTGTGCCTTGCAATATTATTTCTCATTCTGAGATAATAATTAATCTTTATTACACTTCAAAAAAAGTACAAACTATATATATAACTTAAATATTTAATAAAATAACTATTAATTCGTGAAAATTCCCAATAAAAAAATAAATTAATATATATTTATTTATATTTATATTTAATTCTATAAAATGACAAAAATTGCTATCACATAACCATAGTTGCTATGTGCAAGCAATGTGTTGTAAAAAACGAATTATTTATAAAATTCGACTAATCAAAAAACAAAAAAATAAAATTAATAATAAAAAAAATAGTAAATAAGTAATTAATATAATATTATTTAATTAAATAAAAAAAAAGAATTATAAGCACATTTTAATAATAATTAAATAACAATATATAAAAAAAATTATAAAATGTTGCACATTTTGGTGGCTATTTGAAGCTTTTTATATTGGTACCATAATAAATTATCTATATATATAGAAAAAGAAAATGGAATTATAATATTTATTTCAAATTAATATAATATATATCACATATACCCCCATTTTAGGTTATAGTAATTATCCATGAATTATATTATACACCTCCATATATAAAATTTGCTCACTAAACAAAATAGAACAAAAATTAATTCGATAACATCCTTGAATGCAGTTTTCATGTCCCTTAACAATTAATTAAATAATATTATGACGATTTAAAGAATTATATAAATAATGGTCAATTTTGACATATTTTTATTCTTCTAACATTTATCAATTTTCTTTTTTATCATTATTTACATTTTAATAAGTGACATATTATTCTATTAATCTGTGACGATGTAAATGTTAAAAATTATCCTAAATTGAATATAATTTGTGAAACTATTATTATAATAATAATATTAGCAACACTTATTATTATACAAAATTATTTATACATTTTTTATATTATAAACTTTTTTCAATTCGCCTTTTGTAAAAAATTTTCATTCTTATTAAATATACAAGTTAAAACTATATATCATATTTATAAAGATTTATAATAATGTTGCAATTTCATGCAATATATGATGCTTCCATTAATTCTACCCTTGGTTGTGGTTTTTTTAAGTGCATAACCTATAACCAAATTTATAATGGTATTTAAAAGGATTTATAAAATGCCACTTATACATTATTTATACTTGCACGTGCAAACAATTATTATTATTTATTAATATACTAAAAAATTGCATAAGGCAAAAAGACTTTAATGCTTTACAAATAATTATATTTTTTTAAATGGTAGCATAAAAAATGCTTCATTATAAATACCATATATATATTATACAACAATTATATATCCTTAATAATGAAAAAATAAGAATATGTATTTATAGTATTAGTAAAATAGTTTCGCAATACAAAATTATATATATGAATTCAGCATGCTCCTAACTATGCAATTCGAATAGTTCTAAATATTAATATAACTTAACCTCAAATGAGTTTAATATTTGCGTAAATTGCCATTTTCAATTATTATCAAACATTCCTAAATAATATCACATTTATATAATTATTAATTCAAGTTATATCTATAATATTAATATGCTATTAATTGTATTATGTTTGGAATGAGGCCACTTTTTTTCATTTTATTATATATATAATTAATTATAATTAATACCGTATTTTTTATCAGCAAAAAATACATATAATTAGGTAATAATATTTATATATTACATTATCATTCTATAAGAATAACTATTATTATTTTATTATAAAAATTATATTCAAATATTAACTAAATAATTATAAAATGTAATGAATAAAACACTTATATTATGATTTATTTTTAGTTATACATTTATTATTTTTGACTAATTTATTATAAATCTAAAATAATGAGAAATTCTATAATTATATAATATTATAGGTTTGTTACTTAAAAACTTAATTATTAATAAATTTAAAAATTATGATATTATTTCATTATTACTATGCCCGTTAAAAAAAAAAATGCATGATAAATTAAATGGAAGCATCATAAAAAATATTAAACATATATTTTAACTTTTATAAATTATATAAAAATTATAGTAATTACCAAAAAAAAAATATAATTAATAATTAAGAAATAATAATAATGGTAATTTTTTTAATATTAATTAATAATAACAATAAATCGAAACAATATAAAATATAATAATAATTTTTATGTTTTGTTATATAACTATCATTATATATTAATTATAGAAAACGAAATATAATATATTGAAAAAACTACAAATAATTAATATTTAAATATAAATACACATGATATTTTTACTTTAAAAATACAAAATTATCATTATAATAATACCCTGAAATGATTATTTATTCGATATTTCAATAGCATATGGGTTTTATTATGATGCTTCTATGATACTACGTAATATATATAAGTATAGAAATAATACTTTTAGTTAATTTTAATTTTTTTTTATATTATCGCCACGATATACTTATTGTTTTTAATTATTTATTTGTTAAGCATACCAAGAAATATATATTTCTATATTTTTATGTAAAAACAGAAGAATATAGATACATTAGAAGAGAAGAATAACTTTTATTTATACAAAATGTTTATTGTATGAGCAAGATTATATTATAGCATTATAATTAAAATAATTTTGAGAAGAACGAATTAATGATATTTAATTTTCTAACTAAATATCCCTAGTTCATGAAACCTATTTTTAGATATATAAAAAAACTACAAATAAAAAGTGATGGATGGATACGAAGAAGCATTTCAGCATGCTAGAGATACCATTCCCCCAACGTGGGTGAAAGACTTATTCCCACAAAACCAAACTGTAGGCCCCAATATAAGTTATATGTATTCATCTATTTTCGTTCTGTTCTCTTCCATAGCTTTATACAAAAAAATACTTTATTCGGTAATATATATAAAAGAAAAACATAAAAAAATGTATATTTACATATGCGTGCCTATTATACTTCAATACATGTTTATTTTTATATTCATATTATTGCCTCTATTTATACCATCCTATGTTTGCATAATTTAAATAAAGTTTTTCATTTAGTAATATTAGCATGCATTTCATTTATAAAATCATTAAAAGAAAATAAATATTCTTTCTATATATCTTATTTTTCTTCTTTCGAATATATTTCTTAGAATTTGAAACATCGACTGAAAACCTTATTTTCTATTCCCGAAAGTAAGATAATACAATGGAAACAAAAAGGAGAACATAGTGATGATGACATTAGCGATGATGACTATAGTGATGAAGATGAATATAGTAACGATGGTGATAGCGATATTGAATATATTGATGAGGATATACTTAAAGACTACGGATGTGAAACTGGTAATGTATCGACTGGAGCGACTTCCCAAGATTTTTCAAAAAATATGTCAACGAATAAGGATTCAGTGCGCTTAAACAAAAAAAAAATCAGATATAATGAAATTGCTAGAACGAAAAAAAAACCAACGTCTTATAACCACTTGACAGAATATTGGAAAAGAAGACAATGGAAAAAATATTTAAAGAAAGTTGAGGATGAATGGCAACTATTAAATTTAGGCATTGAAAATATAATTAAAAAAATGGTAGAAAAAAGCAATTCCGAGTTAGAATTATGGAAAACCCAACAAACAAACAAATGGCTTCATTCAAATAATTTATATGCACAATATTCTTTATTGTATAAAAAAATATCTCCAAATCCTGAAACAAGTAAAACCATACAACAAATGGGAGATTTACTAAAGGAAAAAATATATAACCATTGGAATAATTTACAAGCAGAAAACGAACATAATATAAGGGAATGGATCATAGAGCAATGGAATGAATGGAAAAATGCTAAAATCATTTCATGGCTAATGTGCGATTGGAAACGCCATGAAAATGAAAAATGGGTGCAATGGAAAAATAAACACAAATATCATATGAGCTCTGCCCCTAACAAGACCGAATACATGATATGGCAAAAACGAACTAATGTTGAAAAAAGGCAATGGATTAATTGGGTCAGAATAAAAGAAGACCACTATATTTATAATATTGAGATTGTATGTAACAAAGACAAAAATATATACAAAAATTCTATTATCAAATGGATAAATGATATTATTGAACAATTTGTTAGCAACCCTCAGTTAAAAATATGGCTCGAATCACAATCTAATAAGCCTCGCTCAAGTAAAAAATCATTAAAATCAGAAAGAGTGAGAAATGTGAACGAGACTAATATTGAAATAAATGCGTAATATAGTATATACCTTGTCCACGATGTGACAAAAATGTATACGCATATACCTATTAATTAACATAAAAGCATATTTTAAATGCCCCATTGAAAGTACCAAAATCCAAAAGTTTTTTAAATTAAACATTAAAATCTACAATTTATTCACACTCCATATATATATTTAAATATATATCCCAATCATATATGCAGGAATTTTATTCCTATGCCACTTCAAAATATTAAACATTTAAAAGAATTCAAAGTAAACAGCATAAAGAAAATCCACGAGTAAAAAATACCAAAATTATCAATATACACATATTTTTAAGTATTGAAATAAATTTTTCATATAACTTATTTCCTTATAAATTTATTTGTCTTTGGATGCATTTTTTTGTCTGAGAGCAATATACTTAATTCCCCCTTAATTCGTTTTGCATACCCTCTAGTTCATTTGCTCATAATTTATTAATATTATTAATTATTTATATACTATTTATTTTGTGATTGATGTTTGTTTATATAAAAATATATGTATATATAGTATTTGCATATTTTTATGAATGCAAAATGATTTTTGTATTTTTTGTTTTTCAATTCTTACTATATTTATAATAATAAATATTTTATACACGATTATATATTAATATTATATTTTTTTCTTTTTTCTATTTGGTTATACGTATTTCGGCAATATATTTATATTGCTACCGTATTTAAAAAAAACGCAATAACTAATAAAAATCTTTCCCCTTACAATTCCTCAAAAGAATCTAATTTTAACAATCAATAATTTAAATAATAATTATGGTAAAATAGTTCTTACTTAAAAGTAATTAAAATTAAAAACGGTTAGTATTTATGTAAGTATAGAGAACAACATGCATAAAAAACCATCTACGGTATAATTCACATAGTATCAAATATATATAACATATATGTGAACATGCATCTATTTTTTTCTAATTATATGCATATGCTTTTTGCTTCTTAAAAATAGTATTTCATGGTATGTGGAAATTCTTTGTCTTATAAAAAACAATTAATTATTCAATAAAATTATAGGAATACTTAATTGTCTCACAAGAATTGAGTAAATACAAGTAATCGCATGTGCGTATAAATGTATAAACAAAATTCTTACATATAATATACCAAAGTGTATTGTGGCATTATGAAATTAGAATAAAAGAAATACTAAATATAAAAATATATTTCAAAAATTAAGGTATTTCTCCATTATTATAAAAAAACTTTAATTTAATGAAGTATCCCCATTTTTTGTTAATATATTTTTGAATTTCTTTATTCTGTAAAATCAAAGGTATAATAAAAATATGGCTGTTGGATTCGTGTATATATTGCGGTTAAAAATGTAAATAGAGATATATTTTTTAACATTTTAAATAAACATTCTTATTTCCATTTGTTCATAAGCAAGCGATTAAATACGGCTTTAGCGTTAGGATGGTTATCTAGATAAGTGTTTACTAAAAATGATGCGAGTTCACGCATAATAAAGCCAACAACTACTACACCCATACTAACTGTACTAGATTTATATAGATTTTTTCGTTTATTGATAAGAACGATTTCATTTTTTTTTTCATCAAGTTCATTTATAATCTTCAAAGTACGGTTATCAACATTTTCACTTTTAAGGACACTTTTGACTATTGTATCTGAAGGTTTAAAAAAAATATAAATAATAAATGTATATAATGCATAGTATTATCAAATAAAACCATTTAAATAATTTCATGCAGTCAAATAAAACAATAATAGGGTAAAAGAATAATCATGCTAGGATAAACACTTATATTGCTTGTAAACTTTTCAGTTTACATAATATTGAGGAATTTATATATAATATATGCATATATACTTAACATTAATATATCATACCTATATCAGCATTCTGGAGATCATCATCTAATGCTTCATTTTTTTTTTTGTTAGCACTTCCCGTGTTTTCTATTTTTTTCTCATTTTTTGCATTTTTTCCGTTTTTATGACCATAAAATCGGGATAGCCAAATATTTTTTTTTACATTATCAGATGTTTTTCCCTCTATACCACCACAATATAATACTACGATTAAGCATATTATAACAAAAAAAGTATGCAATTTATGTTTCATATTGTAGAATTAATAGTTAAAAAAAATTAAATATGAATATAACAAAATAATGGATAAATATAAATGTTTTTTAAAGCTTAAAAATCCATTAATATTATTTTTAGCTATTTTATATATATAATACATATAATTAAATAAAAATATTGGAATATAAATAAATATTTACAAAACTTCTAATAAAATTAAAATAATATATTATAATATATAAAAAAGTTATAAATGAATAAAATCTATCGTAAAATAAATAGTAAAACTAATACTACTCCATATTAGTAAATATGTACTTATATAATAATATATTTATTGTTTTTATGTGTAAATAATAATTAAACATAAAATAATTTAATGGTAAAAATACCTTATTTGTATATTATATATTAAATAAGTAATACCGAAAGTGCGATAAAATAATAATATTTTTTCAATGAAAATTTTCTATTATCCCCTAATATTTTAGGGTATTTTTTATTGATGAAGGAAAATAAATTTTAGATATGCATGCAATTTTTTCGGCAAATAATCAAATTATAAAAATAATTATGTCACTATTACATATTATATTAAGCAGTTTAAAAAATACTTTAGACTATATATATTTTATTTGTATACCCCAATTATTTTGTATTCATTATTTTTTTTAAATAAATAAATAAATAACAATGAATATAATTTTTATTTTAAGAACTATCATTTATGGTTAAAATTTTAATTGAAAGATAAAGGGTTTATTATTCGGTATATGCTATTTTATCATATAGTAACATTTTTTTATATTAGAAAAATTAAGGGTTAACCTTCCTATTATTATATATTCTAACATTATCCCTTAAGAAAGTTTTGTTGCATTAAAGATAAAAAAAACGCTATGTCACATTTATGCTCCGTAATAATTATATATATAACACATTGCTGGGATGTATACCCACTAAAAAATTATATATGCTTCTATAAATAATAGTATTAATTATAACATAAAATAATTATAAAAAAAAGTATATGAAATGTGAAGGTAAATTATTATTTTTATTTAAAATTTTATATTCTTCTTTTTTAAGAAAATACCCAGGGAATACATTATTTTATGTATCAACGTTGTAATAAAAAAAATCTGTATAATGTTAAATAGTAAAAAGTAAAAAGAAATGAAAATAATAGTAAATAATCATTTACGTAATTTTGTACCAGCTTTAAATGATTATTAAAAATCATTGATTAAATATTCCTAAAAAATTTATAGTAATTCTCTATCTATTTTTAGATATTATTTTATTCCTTTTTGGAATATATTTTTTTATGCATATAGTATCATTTGAATGTGCCATATATTCATAACACTGCAAAATGCTAGTTATGAAAAGGAATGGATATACATATGTTTCCTTTTACTGACAATATTCATGCATAAACAACTCATAATGTGATATACAAAGTCAACCATAAAAATAAACACCATTCATCCAAATAATTAAATATTTTTTCGTCTTTACCCTATTTCGTGAATATCCTTATACTACATATTTTTCTAAATAATGAAAAATGTGTGAAATATATTATTCTATAGCATGAACTTTATTTAAAAGTTTAAAATATGTTCAGAATAGTTAAGGGTACAAATAAAAAAATATGCATATACTTTCGCTTAAATATCATCTTTTTATTCTTTATCTAATTCAATGATAATATATTACTATATAATATTATTTTTGTATTGCATTTTGCTATAAATGTTAATCCCCTGAATTATATATGTCTTTTATCCATAAGAATATTCACTTTTCAAACACAAAAATAAATAAGCATTATCAATAAGGCATGGTTAAACAATTATTATAAATAGCACCGTGACTGCACGATAAGTTAATATGTATTAGTATAAGGGATAAATGCTTTACTTTGCCATCAACAAATAAATATTGCATGCACATATGTAACTACTAAATAATACTTATGGTCAATTAAGGATATTTCAATAGGGTTTTTTAAAAAAAGCATATTTCTCTTAATTTAAAATTTTAATAACCTTTTAATCTCCATGTCTTAATCTAAATAACGGAAAAATTTTTTAAATATAAATATATTTTGCATGTAAATAATGTCCACATATTCTTAAAAAAAAATATAGTTATATCAACTTCATTAAAGTACGCGAATCTATATCATTCTTATACCTCAAACTACTCTTAAAACCGTTTTAACATAAAATATGATATACCTGCATATATATATATTTAAAATTTTCTTTCTTATTATAATTATGTAAATGTATAAATTCATAAGATCGTTATTACCAAATTGTCTTATTAGCAACTAGAACAGGTCTTACAAATTAATATTATTTTTATTTTGTACACATAAAATTTTTACTCTTATATCCTTATTTGTAATAATTGTAAAATATGCAAATATTTTTATGACTATTATCAAGCATTTTTTAATTATTATTTTCTTTTTTGGCAAAAACATATAATCACTATTTTATTCCCTTCAAACATAATATTTCTATACACCACCTACATATATATATGTATTATTCTTTTACTTATTTAATCATGTTTAAAAAATATATATATATTTCCTATTTTGACTTATGTTTTCAATTATCTTTTATATTTTAATATGCTTATGAGTACTGTGCTCTAAGTTAAGCAGCTATATAATACTACACATTTTCAAAAACACATGTATATATATTGTGGCCCTTTATGTATTACTATTGGTTATTAAGAAGCAAATAGTCGTTTGTCTTTTATTATAAATTTAAAAAAAAACATATTTAAAAATTATCACAAGTATATATATACATAATGATAAAACGAATTTCAAATCGGAAGTGGAATAAAATATTGAAAGCCCAAAGGGAATATGTAAATAATTTATTTATGAAAAGGATCCATACCATAAAATATAAGAAAATAAATAAAAAGGCAACATTCAAAATACATATTATTCTTAAAAAACATTCTACGATTTATTCTCAGTGTTATAATTTATTTAATAAGAATCTAGTTTTTGAAAACTCCAGTTTTATTAATAGTAAAAAATATAGTAGACTAGTTAATCAAAAAAGGTTACCACTTGCACATGCCAACAAATGGAATACTAACCTTACTCAAGTAACATATAAGAAAGAAAAAATGTACAAGGAAAATGAGCATAATAATATTGGGAAAGGTAAATATAAAACCCATAATAAATATTTTTTTGAAACTCAATTTCATGAACCCAATGTGCCGAAAATGCCTTTGCCGATACCCCAAAGACTTCCTATATTTCCAAATCTAATTATATATCCATTTATAAAACTGTTTAATTTTTCCAAAAAAAAAAGAACTAATTCCGGTTCCATGCTCTCAAAAAACATAATGCGAAAAACAGATAAAACTAATTTTGAAATACAAAAAAAAATAGAATATATACAAAACAGTAATAAAAAAAATAATAATTCTATAAAAGTGTCCAATAATATTTCAAAAAATGAGTATAACATAGAAAAAGACAAAAATAAATATAATAAAATTTGTACTAAAAATATTGAAGAAAACCTCAAAAAAAGTTATATAAATCGTAATATATATCACTATGATTACTCAAAAAATAGTAAGAATGCAAATAGGGTGTATCAAAATGAGCAAGTCGATTATGGAAATGATAATAAAACCAATGACGAATCTCATCATATAGTGAACAATATATCTTCATTTAGTCAAAACAAATACAATATAAAAATAAGTAACAAAAAAGTAAAGAGAAAATATGACGACATCCATATTAAAAATATGGTACTAAAAAAGGAAAAAACATGGGACAAATATATTATAGATGATATAATACCATTAACAGAATCTATCCCTATGCATATTTTCCGCAATTGTAAATTTACTAAGTACTATTATTTATATATTCAAAAATATGCACAAATTTATAAAAATAAAATCAACTACACAAATAAAACAACTCAGCATGTATTAAATTTCAAACCCAATAAAAAGCTAAAAATATGTCCTCAGGGCTACAACACTCCGATAATGATAATAGATAAGATTAATACAAAACAAGGTGCTCGAAAAAAAAGAAAAAATAATAAAATCATTTCAACTTATTCAAAAAAATATTGTTATAAAAACATAGATAAATATAATAAAACCGTAAAAATACCAACATGTTATAGCGGAAAATATATTTTGTATAAAAAAATAAACCCATATGTCTTTTCGCGTCTAAACAGTTTCTCCACTATATCCAACAGTCGAAACCCTAATTGGAATCAAAAAATTAATTTCAGAATACAAAAAAAGAAGAAATCTGCTCTCGTAAAAGACGAAAAAAAACAATTAAGTAAAAAAATTATAACCCCTTTAAAAGGGAAAATAAAAAATCCCCCAAAGATTCATAATGGCCATTTGGAAAAGAAAAATCTTAATAAGCAAATACTAGAAGATCAAAAAAAAAAAAAATTCATTATTAATAAAAAAAAAATTAATCACTTCTACAATATTGATAATACATCTTGTAGATATCAATCGAATAAAAAAATGAAAATCTGCGAAATAAAAAAAAAACGTAATTTACAAAAACCAAAAATAACAAAGAAGGACAAATGTATAAATTCTAAATGTCTCATGAACAATGAAATCAGTTTATATAACTATTGTTCCACTGAAATGTCAACTAAAAAAACAAATAACCGAATAGGAAAAAATAATATACACCCACTAACTAGCTCATTCAATAACAAATTTGAAAGCACCCGAATAAATACTGAACCCCCATTTTGCAAAATAAAGAAGGAAGTAAAAGCCTCTTCAAAACAACCAAGCAAAATAAAGAGTATTAATAAGATAAAAAATGATCACACAAAAAATAATGTATCATCTAGTATTCAAAATAAAAATGCAAACTACAATGATAATATCAATATAAATCTACAACAAAGCTCAACCAAACATATTGGTAGCATAATTAAGAAAAAATCAATTCAAACAAAACGAAATAAATCAAATACTAGAATTGGCGATCACATAACTCAAACAAATAAAATGGAAGATAAAAATGGGAAAAAGGAAGTATATAAATTGAAGGAAAGGAATACAAATAATTTTATTACCTCTATACATAAAAATGGAAACAATAGAAAAACAATTGATCAATTGAATTGTTATAAAAAAAATGAAATTAACTCGAAAATTCTGAACCTAAACATAGAAAGGTGTAAAGATATAATAAAAGACCCTACTAACTCAAATACTACAACTAATAATTACCTCAAAAAAAAATATATAAAAAGTAACAGTGTAAAAACTGAATATGCTAGTTCAATATCTTCACCAATAAGTAATTATAGTGAAGGCATTAGCCGAATAAGAGAAAATGACACAAATAATAAATTATTAGAAATAGACAAAGATAAAATAATAAGCCAAGAAAGTATGCTTTATGGACTAATAAATAATAACGATAATAAAAATCGATTAAAAAAATTTATTGAAGACTCTGAAAAAAACGAAAATCAAATAAAACAAAGTAAGTATAAAATTGGAAACAATAATGATCCCTCTTTTTTTTCTCATAAAAATAATGTAACAAATAATTTTTCAATTACTCATTGTAAAAGCAAGATAAAAAATGTTCTACCAAACAAAACAAGCTTTATTGAAAAAAATATTAATTGTTGGAACAAAACAAAAAAAACACACACCACAAATTTACCAGAAATAAATACATCAAATTTAATGTCTTCTACCAAAATAAAAAGTGAAGAAAGTCTTCTTTATGAGCTTATAAATTCAAATGATAATAAAAGTAAGTTAAAACAAATTATCGAAAATTCAGAAAAAGTTAAAGAAGACAATGAATTAGATAAATACCATGAACTTATTTATCCCATAAAGAATATGTCACAAGAAAATAGACACATTCTTATGCAAGAAGACGAAACAAAACACCTTCACAACGACACTAATATAATAATTGAAACAGAGCATATTCAAAAAAACACTGAAATAAAACGAACAGGAATTGTTTACCCATATAATAATCTCCAAAAAACAACAGATCACAAAGTAACTCAGAAAGATCATATTAGTCATCATGAGAATCTTCTTTATCAATTAATAAACAAAAGTAGCAATCGAATTAAGCTTCGAAATTTTATTCAAGAAGATATAAAATATGAACAACCTAAAAATCAGCATATAATAAAAAACAATATCAATACTACACCACCCATAAAATATACTCCTATAAATAATACGCAAACTATTCAAAACAATGAGTTGCATGATCAAAGTTCTGGAAATGTAGAGTTAAACAAAAATATGCCAAAAGAGAAAAACGTGACAAAAGATACTGTCTCCAAAAAATATATAAATTATGAAAAATCGTCTAAATATTCTATGAAAAAGCCAATAAAATGTGAAAAAGAATCATTAAATTTAGCAAAAAAACAAATATGTTATAAAAATCTTATTACACATAAATATCTACATTCTCAATCCAATTATTCTATTAAAAAATCGACCATCAAAACAGATAACAAATATAAAATTAGGAATAATAATAATAGCAGTAAAGATGATAAAAAAATCAAATTTCTTAATTCTCAAAATGGAAATAAAACAACATCAAAAGGCATTGACACAAAAAATGTGCAGAATTTAAAAAAGTATAAATATATAAAAGCCAAAATAGAAACAATAAAAACAGAAATGAACAAAATCGAGAGAGATAAAAACATAAAGGCAGATGATTATAAAAAAAAAACTCTTTTACTTCAAAGTAATCTTAAAAATGGCGACGAAAATATTAAGAGAAAACCTATAGAACCGAGAAAGCAAAAATCAAGCATATCGACTTATCACAAATTCAATGATAATAAAAAAGACAATATTTTGAAAAAAAAATACCAATTTTTAAATAAAAATGAAATAAATAAGAAAAATATGAATCCAAAAAATTTGAACAAAAAATGTTTTAAATCACAACATTTCAATATACAAAAAAAATATCCAAATGGAATTAAATCATCTACAAAATACAGCCGACCTACTAATATATATGAAAAGAATAGTTATCAAAGCACAAAATGCTCTTTATTAATAAGCAAAAGAAGTTTTTCTAAAAAACAAAAGATAAACAATGATACATCAAATGAAGTAACCAAACAAGGGAATATTATAGAGACTATGCTAGAAGTAATTACCATGACTGATAGAAATAATAGCAATAATAATTGTCCTAATATGGACAAAGGAATAAAAATAAATAATGATTACAATAAAAATGAAGATAGACAAAAAATTAAATATTTCGAACAAATTCATAACGAAATTAAAAACAAAGTAATAAACACAGAAATACGAAAAAAAGCAGAAAATAGAAAAATAATAATCAAAAAAAAATATTTCACTATATTAAGGAATAATAGTAATCATAATAATATGAAAAGGATTGTTGAGAAAATTCAAAAAGAAAAAAATAAACCAAATTTTACCGCATTCATTGAGTTAACACCTCAAACGAAACCAACTAAAATATTTAATAAAAAAATAATCACGATTAAAAATGAGTATATAGTGCCAACTCTTATATTGCATATAAGCGAACAAAAAAGAAATAAAAAAATGAATAACTCACTAAAGCCAAGTTTAGACAAGATAGAATTATCGTTTAACCCACTAAATAAAAATATAGTAATGCATAGGCAAGAGTATTATATAAGCATAACAATTAACTATTGCACCATACCAAGATATATAGAAAATAAAATAACAATATTTAAATGGTTTACCAAAAATATTATCAATAAAATGGATAGAACAGACGATAGAATTGTTCATATATGCGGACTATATAAAAAAATAAACAAATCAAAAAAAAGTCTTATCATAAATGGAGCATCCAAAGATAACGAAAACACGGCATGCCGAAAATTGCAAATAGAAGATATTCAAATTAAAGGAATAAATAAAATAGGAAAAAAAAATAGTTCACTTATATTCGACATTTATAAAGGGAAATGTATTAACAGAAATGAGAAAATTATCTTCTATTTTTCGAAAAATCAAAAATATGAGAACCTTCTTCAATTTAAATCGGAAAGAAAAAACCAAATAAATAAAAACATAATGATTATACCAAATGAAAATATAATATATACCTTTAAAGTAACAATTTTGGTCACTACTATTTTTAGAACTTATGTGTGCACCGTTTTATTCATTAAAAATATATCAGACACCTCAAAATATACTAGTAACACAATATACATACTAACAAAAAACATAAATTCTTTATGCAATACTAAAAAACAGGTAATACCACTCATCAACGATGAAATAAAAAATAAAATAACTCTTATAAACAAAATTAATAATAGCCCAAAACTTCTCAAAATCGACAACAATATTGTCGAAAAAAGCGAAGAAAAAAACAGAATATTACCATTAAAATGCCTTCCAAATAATTATATGAAAGACACAGAAAAGGAAAATCCCAAAATAAAAATGATACAAGATATTTCTAAAAAAGTAGAAAAAATAAAACCAAAGGAAAACCAAAATAACGATATAGAAAAAGAAATACTAGCCATAAAACATTTAATTAAAGAAGTATTAGACGAAATCAAAAATGGAATTATAAAAGATTCAAATATAGAGAAAAAAAAGAAACGTGTAAGAAGTAAGAGGAAATTGTTATATAGAAAAGAATTTGTCAAAAATATTTTAAACAAAAATAGAAAATTTATAAAACCCAAATTAATGAATGAAAAACATAAGCCTATAGAAATATTGCAAAAAATAAAAAAATTAAACAAAATACACACAAAAAAAACCAACATCTATGCCCCATTAAAAAATATAGAAGAAGAAAGTTCAATAGAAATTACTCAAAATAATGAACAAGGCAAATTCGCGATAGAAAATTTTGAAGATTCTATATGCATGAATAATAGAGACTTATTATCTGATAATACTTTAGAAAACCAGACAGAAGAAAATAAATATGCAATTCAAATTGACACATCAAATGATATATTAACTATAAAAGATAAGGAAAATAATGATAGTACATGCATAATAGTAAAAAATGATGAAATCAATATTCCTCACTGTAATACGATACCCGTAAAAAATTGTGAAGAAATAAAAAAAGAAATAAACAAACTTATTGATATGGTAAATGAATTAAAAAAGGAATATATGAATGAAATGATAAACCAAGGATTTAATCAAAAAATAAAAGAGAATATTACCATTATTGAACAATTAGAAAATATTAACCTCGAAAATACAAATGAAATAATTGCTAAAAAGTTTGAACATGAGTTAGATAAAATAGAAGAAGAGAATCAACCCCCTACTAAAATATTGGAACTAAAAAATTCACAGTTAGACAATTTAAAAGAAAATGAAAATCCACAAATTAGTGATGAAACGAACTATGAAATTATGATGTTAGAAAACCCTAAAGTAAATCAGGAAAAAATTAAGATACTCCCAAATAACCATCGTAGTAATGAACCCAATGAACGAATTTCAAAAAAAATACCCAAAATTAAATTCCAAAAAAAAAAAAAAAGTATTAAAAAAATGAAAATAAAATTTAAAATAATGGATATCATACATGAAGAAAATCCCACAAACTTTGAAATAAAAAAAAATCACACAGAAAATATTAAACAAATTTTAAAGGATATATTAACTGTGGAAACGATTCAAAACATTTTAAAGGAAACTAAAGACCAATGTTTTGAAGAAAACAAAAATGAACCAATGCCAAATGATCAACCACCAATTATTGAAAATGCAAAGGTGGTGAATTATGCAGAAACGCAGGAAACCTTCCTAAAAGATACATCAACAAGTAACCTATCTTACGAAAAAAATGAACAAGTATATATATCAAATCCTAGCATAATAAAAAAAAAATCTAAAAACATCAATGATACAAAAAATGGAATGACAGAAACAATGAAAAAACTTCTAAGCAGGAAACGTGTAACCCTTAATGAAAGTTTAGCCAAAAAAAGACAAATTTTCAATGCCCAAAAAGATGAAAATAAACGTTTAACTGATGACTTTTTGTTTTCTTGTTCATAATATGGTAATATTGATAATAAGAGTAAAATAAAATATTGTGCTGGATCTATAAAAATATTTTACCAAATTAGATAAGGTGATTTCCATTTATTCACACACACAATATATATTTCATTAAAATTATGATATGTATAAAATATGATAATAATTAGGAAATATAAATTTTATATAATGTATCCAAATAAAAAATTGTGAAATTATATTTTTTACATTTTTTTACGTTTTTTTACGTTTTTTTTAAATATTTATTAGCACATTTATGCATATATAGTGCGTGGAAATATTCATACATATAAAAAGGGAATAATATATATTTGTTCTAATACAACATCAGGAAAGTATATTTGTATAATATTTATTTCACCATGCTCCCTGAAAAAAAAATGTATATATCATATGTAACATAAACAGGTAAAATAAAAATAATTACAACATTACAGATCAAATCGAACAAAAAAAATACGTGTAATACCCAAAAAAGGCACAAAATATTTCAACTTCAAATATTATGTAACAAAAAAAACTACCAAAAAATAATACATTGTCTATAAATAAATACCATTATAATGATAGAGAAAAATAAAATGAATATAGAACAACCAGGTAACAATAAATTCTTCATTAGAGAGCAAAATGAAGACAATACTATCATTCAAAAAACAAAAAACATTTTTAATTCCATAAATCAAACTAAAATAATTGAGAGTGCTGAAAAAAACAAATTTGGAATAAAATTATACGACAACAATCTTGAATATAATGATAATATTGAAACTATAATAAAAAAAGTAATTAATGAAAAAAATATTTACTTTTACAAAAAATATCCATCTTATCTTTTGTACTTAAGCAATGAAATAGATGAAGAAAATGGACAAAATGCAAATAATCCAAATGACAATTATAAAATTCAAAATAGTAAAAAAATATTTTTTAAAATTCAAATTCTCCCTAAAAATATGGCAATTATTTACAACATTGTTCCAAAAAATGTAATAGAAAAAATTTTAACCATGTGTGAAAATAAATATAAAAAAAGTAAAACATCAATTGGTTATTCAAATGATAAACAAGAAAATTATAAATTAACAAATTCAGTAAATAGAACTAGTTCAACTGTATTTTTATATACCATTCGAAGTAAATCAATGATCCAAGAAACACACATCGATAATGATTCTACTATAATATATACTAAAGATCAAAGTATAATAGAATTAGAAAATACTATATGTGATCTTGTTAAAATACCTTTATGTTATTTAGAACCATTAGCTATAGTTAAATATGAACAAAATAATTATTTTAATTTACATCATGATGGCTCATTTCGGCGAGCTACACTTTTAATTTATTTAAATGATGTAAATAAAGATGGCGAAACTACATTCCCTTATTATAATTTGTCAATTAAACCTATTCAAGGTTCTGGAATATTTTGGTATAATAATATACCTATAGAAGATGATTATGCAATTCATTATTGTACTAATAGAATAAAACAATTTTATCAAAATTTGAAAAAAAGCACGCATTTACAACAAAATAATCACATCACTACTGACACAACAATTAACAACCATGGCAATTTTAATAATAACAC
Organism: Plasmodium vinckei vinckei; assembly: GCF_900681995.1. Lineage (NCBI taxonomy): Eukaryota > Apicomplexa > Aconoidasida > Haemosporida > Plasmodiidae > Plasmodium > Plasmodium vinckei. The sequence goes on from NC_051299.1 coordinate 47,236, forward strand.
ACAAGATACATCCTCCCCTCTATATCCAAATAATTTGTCTGATCATAATAATCTTTCTATTAATGGAACAAAAGATTTAATTCAATTTTTAAAGAATAAATCAAATTTACAAAAATTTTCAATTGACCTTGTAAATGATGAATTTGGTTATATGTACATTACAGATATGACTATGTTACATCAAGCCAATAAAGTAACAAACGAATATAAATATGTTATCAATTGTTTTTTCAATATTAATATAGTTAGAAATGTTTAATCTTCTATATCATAATTTATCCATATATTCACTATAACAAATCCTCAAAAATGCTAAGCATTTTCCTATATCTACATTATTTATGAATGACATAAGAAAGAAGTAAAAATGCAGAATAATACTTATAAAAAATATAATTTTATTTTTCCAATTATTCGATAAAGTTAGCATAATTTTATTTCAAATTGAAAGAGCTATATGCGTAAATATTAATTATCTTATTAAAAAATTAAGCATAAAATGCTAAAAAAACAGAACAAAAAATATAACACTAAAAGATAGTATAATAAAATAAGCACAAGTTATAATGAACAGTTACGAAAATATCGCAACTTTAAAATATATATTATGATAACCAAAAAATAAAAAAAAATAATTAAATTTATAATAATGTGTAAGACTTTCTGTCTACCAAAGGATCTCATACATATATTGTTTATAACTGCATGTATCCATACGTCTACTAATATATCCATATATAAGCATTTTTTATTCTAAATTTTTTTAAAATTGTTTTCTCTTAAATATTCGGTATATTATCCATGTGATCATATTTATTTTACAAATTTATTTTGGCGTATCATTAAAACTGTTTTTGTTTATTTTTTTCGTTTTGACATTTCTATTATTTTTTATATAAACAATTAAAATGTGTTCATTGTTTATATACATTTTATTATTCAAAATAATACCCCATTTTTGTCATTTTCAAGACATTGTATAGTTATCGGATTGGTAGATATATATTTCATGAATATGTTTAGTGGCATATATATAATATCTCCTCCCTTTATTAAAACCTTTTAAATCTTCTCAAAATATTAATAAAACTTATATACCATATTTATGCTTATTCTCAAATGTATAAATTACTAAAATGATAGTTCTTACAAAATAATCAAAGTCTAGTATATTATCTAAAAAAAAAAATAATAAAATATTAAGTGTAACGGTATTATAGAATGGCCATACATATAACAAGAACATATCTATTATATTTAGTTTAGCATTACTGGTTTGAGCATTTCAGGCTTAATTTTATTTTGAAGTATGTTTCTATCCACCTCTTCGTCGATTTCCCCTATTAGTGTTCTAAAAAAAGAAAAAAATATATGGAAAATTTAGTTCCATAGGTTATTGTAAATGCACATAAATGTGTGAACACTTATTGCTTTCATTTTTATATTCCTTTTTAATATCCTTACACATTATCTCCTCTTATAATATATATTCCTAAGCTTATTTTTTCCAAAGATTCTTTGTATATCCTTTCATAACAATTTCCTATTATTATATTTGTTGTTTGATCAAACCCTTTTAATTTTCCCGTAAATATTCTACCATCTTTAGTAATGACTAATATTTCATCTGAAAAAAAAAAAATAAATAATATATCTTAAGAACATATATATAATGCTATACTTTTCTTTATTTTTTATTAACTTTTTTACATACTTTCTATATATGATTCAATATTTATAGAAGCCATATTTTGATAGTTTACTAAATCATGTAGTTATAATTTTTTTAAGCATTTAATTTATTTCTTCTCGCTTTATGATAACAAAATTGCTATTTTACATGAATAATATATATCTGTTATTAAGACTTAAAATATGAATACCTATATATATTATAATTGGTTCTTATTTTTCTGCTTATTTTACTGCTTATTTACCGAATAAATTTAATTTAATTTTACTGTCGAAAAATACTTTTTTGCAGCCTTTATTAAAATAAAGCTAAAGAAATTGAAAAAATATATACGCACATATACATATTCACACTTGTATTTTATTCTTATAATTATTTTTGTTTTTTTTACCCCATGTTTCTGAAAATAATTTCATTTAAACACTTTTTTATTCTTCATATAAATGCATATATACAAAAAAATATATATGCTAAAAAATATATTTTTTCAAAATTTTAACTACACTTCAAATTTCATATTCTAATCAATTTTTTTTATTATTATTTCGTCTTAATAAACACTATATTTTTATGCTTAATTTTTTTGGGGGAAAACAAAATATAGTGAAATAATAAAAATATAAAACAATCAAATATTTTCATTATTTATTTGTTATATAAAAAAAATAAAATAAATATGTCAATTGGGAAACATTCAACCTGATTTGACTGTTACACATAATGACATCACAAAAAATTAACCTTTTCAAAATAATATTATAATTATAAAAATACAATAACTGTGTATTATAATAAAAAATATATGTCTACATATAATTCGATATAATATGTATATACATGTTCAAAACATTTAGTTATTACTTTTACATATTTTTTTAATCTTAATATTTTAAGTTAGCAACCATATATATTCATAGCTGCATTCTTATGGAAAGTAAACAAAATAAAATGGAAAAAAGTTAAAATACCTGTACCCCTTTCAAATTGTTAAAGAGAAAAACATTAAGGGGCACGCAAATTAATAATGTAGCAAAAAAAATTAAATAGCTATATGTTTAATAAAAAAAATATGATATGATAAAATAATACAAAAATTAATAAGTCAAAAAAAAAATATTTTAATAAAAATTATAATTCGTTGTTCCTATTTATACACCTTTTAGTTTTAATTTAAAGCATTCTAAATTTGATAATTCATGAAATTATATTATCCAATTGTCTTTGATATTAATTTAAAAGAATTTATTAAAGGCTTTTAGGATTTAATAATATATTTGATGATGATGGAAAATAAGTAACATTTTTAGACTTACTTAAATTTTCTGCTATTTCTTTAGCTGCTTCTAATTTTCTTATTTCTAACAAACTATTACCATATTGTTTTACAGCTGTAGAAATTAATTTTGCAGCTTCTGCTTCTCCTTCTGCTTTAATAACAGCAGCAATTTTTTCTTGCTCAGTTTTTGCAACAATAAATTTAACTCTTTCACTTTCTTGTTGTGCTACTTGTTTATCTTCAATAGCTTTAGCAAATTCTTTACCATAACTTAAATGAGTAATAGCTACATCATCTAAAACAATATTAAACTGTTTGGCTCTTGCTGTAATACTTTCTCTTATCTCTTTAGAAATTGTATCTCTTTGTGTTAATAAAGATTCAGCATTATATCTAGCCACAACGGCTTTTAATACTTCATTACCAATCGATGGTAATACACGCTCATCATAATCTGGTCCTAAAGTACTATGTAAATATGGTAAATGTTTTGTATGAGGTCTAAATAATAGCCTTAAACTTAGTGTAACTATTTGTAAATCTTTAGTACCTGTTGTTGTATTTATTACTTTAGGTTTCATTTTTATATCATATATATATGGAGTTTGAAACCAAGGAAAATAAAAGTGACTTCCCTCTCCATATGTTTTTTCACTTACACCCCCAAATCTATTGAACATTACACATCTTTCCCCTCCATCAACATCATATACAAATGTGTATGGAATTAAACTCAACCCACCTGCAAATACACTTAGTCGCCCTATTGACGATAAAATTCTTTCCATTCTTAATCGAAAAATAAATATAAATCTTCAATTTTTATTACACTTAAAATGTGCGTACTTTTTTCCCCTCTCATATACTTTTATACGTATTTATTTTCAAAATTATTTTATATTTTTTCACATCCTTATTTTTCACATATATCTAATTTGGTATAACTTTATGGATAATAATAATGTCGTTTTATACTTTATTTTTTTGCGTATAAAACTGGTCATAATATATTCCCCATCCTATGTTGATTTATTTCACCATTTACACTTAAAATTGTTTTTTTTAATTTAGCATATTTACAAAAATAAATATATACAAAATTGTTATATTGCTTTATTTATTTTCCTGTACCTTTTGTTGACACATTTTTTAATTTAATATATTGTATTTTTATAGTGATATATAATTATTATATGCCCGTACAATATTACTTACGAGTTAATTGTTCCTTTTAATTCCCTACTTCTTTCAATAAAAGGATATAAATTATTCAAAAAAAAAAATAATTCACCATTATATTCTAAATTAAAAAAATAGCTGTTTAATAATGGAAAATACGTGTGATAGTTGACTATATGCATAAAAATGTCAAAATAAAAAGAAACATATATTATATATATAATACAATGCTATTTTCACAAGGTATAAAATATGTTAATATATTTAATTACGTATTACGCATATATAGCTGCGTCGAGTTTCTACGGACTTTGGTGTTTCACATCGTGTTGTTTTTTTTCATAATAAAACAAAAAAAATAATAATCATATTTATCATAATAAAATATAAAAATAAATTATATATAAAAAGCGGCAAAAAAATTTAAGGGACATAAATATTGAGTTAAAAATTAATACATAATATAATCCTTCGTATAATATACAAGCATAAAAAATTATCCACTTTTTTTATATCAATTCTTGTGAGCATTTTCCTCTATATATTATTATTATCATTTTAATCTAATCCTTTTGATTCATTGGGTTATCAGCTGATTTTTTGAACTATAAATAATTAACCATATACATATATTGTATTTAGGCATAAATATATGTAATATACACACAGATTTATTTAGCTTGACAACAAAATGTATATTCCCTCTTACCTTTTTCCATAATATCTGCTTATATTGTGATAACTTCAAGTTTTTGTACTCCTCCTTTACAAGTGGTAAATTTTCTTCTTCATATTTTTTATAAGCCTAATTCCGGGGGAAAAAAAATAATAATAATGTAGCGAATACTAATATGTAGAAACACTATTAAATAGGTTTAAATTGGAATGAGATAAAAGTTGTTATGGCATTTTCTGCTTACCGCTTTCACCTTTTTCGTTTTTTCAAACGGCACATTTCCCAGAGAGTTAATGATATTATCAATTCCAGTAGCTAAACAAAAATAAAAAATGAATAATATAGTAAATAGTTCTAACCATTCTCCATAAATTGCGGTTTAAAGAGTATGAATATATTTAAATTATATCATAAAAATGTGTGTAGAATATTCCCATTTTATTAATTCCTTTTTTTTTTTTTTACCATTTATGCATTCATCATAATTGTTCATTTCATCCCTAATAATATGATTGATATTATCTTCCAATTCCATCTCGTGTACATTTGTGTTTCCCTTCAAAAAGAAATAATTCATAAATGAGCAAATAAATGAATAAGTAAATATGCACCATTTCAGTTGCATATATATCCTTTAGCCATTTTTACAACTTTTTTATATTGTTAATTATTAAAAGAGATAAAAAATGTATTTGCGAATATATTCTTACCGCCTTTTTCTTTTCGTCCTTCATTTCCTTCTTCTTCTCTTCTATTAGTCGCTGTAAAATCTGAGCTTGTGTTATTTTTGTATTTGTTGATTTCTGTTTTTCAAAAAAAAAAGAATAGTAAATTAAAAAGAGACATATAATTATTCAACCATGTGAAAATTGTCATTATTATTGCTTTTTTTATGTAAATACAAAACTTACACTCTCTTTATTTGTCTTTAATGCTTTTTCTTCTTCGCCATACAATTCTCTCAATTCCTTCTTCCTGTCCAACTTTTGTTGTTTTTTATTTTCAGCTTCAATCTAAAAGTGTAAATTTGAATTTTATCAACATTTAAAACTCTTATATATATTTTTTTCCCATTTTTTATAAAAATAAAATATATAGAGAATACAAAAATCATATCCTTTAGAACAAAAAGACCAAATATAAAAACTACACTACCACTAAAAATGAAGTATGAATAAAATTATACTTTTCTTTGAATTTTTGCTTGAGCTTTTTTATCATCATCTTTCCAATATTCATCTAATCTTTTTTCTTCTAATTCTTTTTGCTTTCGATCTTTTTCCATTTTCTTCCTCATCCTTGCTTCGATAGCTCTTGAATTCCCAGCTCCCCATTGCGGCATTTTCTCAAAATATTTTATTAACCAAATATAAAGTTAGAAAAGTAAATGAAAAGACGAAGACAAATTATAAAAACACCCTAAAGAAACAGAGCTGAATCGAACAGGCACTAAAAAAAGTAAAAGGAACATAAATTAAACTTTCCTACAAGTATATATACGCAAATATTCTTGCCTCATATATATATATATACTACTTTGTAACTATTTAAATTACGTCGTTTTCTCCTTGTGAATTTTCCCAACTTAACAATATATTATGTCACAACTATATATTTTTCCTAAAAATAATAAAACATATTTTCCAATTTTGTTCAAAAATCTTGCTAATTTTGATACATTAAGGACAAAATTAATTTTATCAAAACAAATATAAATACTTAAAAAAAAATTTATCAATTTTACAAAAAATTTTCGTAATAATTATATATCCTTTTTATATTACTTTTTTTTAATATATATTATTAATTCCATGAGTTTGCCATTAAATAAAAAGTATATTTATATTTCCCCATTAATTAAATTTGTATTAAAAAAATGACAGATTTTGTTAAAAAATAATCCATTATATATGTATATTAATTTTTTGCATACCAATATAATATCAAAATGAGAACAGGCCATGCTCTATACTCTCATGGGATATAGAAAAAAAAAATTACAAAATTGTATAGAATTATATTTTAACAGTATCCACATTAAATTGAAAGAATCTTAATTTATTATTTTTTTTATTATTTTGTTCATATTTACTTTTGTTAGTTTTACCATTTTCACTCCATATTTAAATGAAAAAATTTATTGATTGCACAATATGACAATAAAACACACCAACGTGTTTAACAAGAATAAAAAAAAATGAAAGAAATAAGGCGGAAAAAATTAAAATTACACAGATATCTGTATAATATAAAAACAATAAACTATTAATAAATAACACATAAAACAGATGAAACACAAATTTGCTAAAAAAAAAAACATATTTTGTAATTATTATAAACAAATATGGGTATAACCAGTATCGAAGAAAACCTTATATTACGAATAGTTCAATATTTTCCGAAGAAAATACATTTACATTATTTTTAATTTTGGCTTTTCTTTGTATTAACACATTAGGCAATTTTAAAAAACCATAAGTAAAGGCAACAAAAGACCATTTCAATCGAAATGTTTGATAAGGTAATAAAATACTCTTCATCATTTTAACCCCATTAACTATATACTTTTTATTTCCTTTTTTTTCAAAATCATTGGTGTCACTATTATTCTCCTCTAAATTTATGTTGTCTAAATCTTCCGAAGAATATAAAGAATTATCATCTGAATCTGAATTGTAGGATGCATAACTATTTTGTTTATAAGACAAGTCTTGACTTTTTTTATTATATGTAATATTAAATTGATCAAAATATATATTATTAAAGCTACTTGTTTTTTTTTTTTGTTCGATTTGCTCTATTTTTTTTTTTTTCTTTTTTCTTTTATCATATAAAAATATAATAACTTCTTCTGTAATATTTGCTTCATTTGTTATAATAGACTCAACAGTAAAACATTCATTATATTTTACTATTTTTGAATAATTTAATTCTATTCGGATTTTACTTTTTTTATCATTATTTATATTATTTATTGCTTTAATATGATATCCTATATCTTCATGTGGCATTTTTAAATAATTTGTAAAAACTACATTTTCAAATATTTTATTAAATGGAAAATATAAATTATTATAATTCAGTTGGTATTCTAAATTAACTTTTTCTTTATTATTTATTTTTATCAAATTACAATAAGTACTTTTTTCACCTACTTTTACAATATCATCTAATCTTCCGTTAGTAATACTTTTAATTATTATACTCTTATTTTTATTGTTATATATATATATGTAATAATAGAAATAGTTCATACCCTCAATCTCATCCAAATTGTTTACTTCATTATTATTACACATATTGTCAGTTTTAATGGTATCGTTAAAATTTGCTTTGTCTTTTGTGGTTTCCTTATTTATATCACTTACTGAACTTGCCATTTCATTTATTACATCCTTTTCAGTAGAACCAATCGTTGAATTTTTCAACATGTTAGGATTTTTATTTTTGTCTTCCATCATATTAACACTAGTAACCATCGATATTATAGATGGCACTACTGAATAATGTATAGAATACCCAATATTGTCATTAAAATTATTATTCGTAAAAGAAAATTCTATTCTTATATTTACTTTATGTTTTTCATTTGTATATAAAAGAAATGGTATGCATACTAGTTTCTCATTATAATTTATATCAAACATAAACTTTTTCTTTTTATTATTTTCCATTTTTTCTGTTTTTATTTTATATACCATAGAGGGTTCATTGCAAAAATTACTTTTCCCATATAATGTTTTTATCTTTTTTTCCGATAAAATATTATCAAATTTATTTCCTTTTATTTCAAACAAAAAAAAATCACACTTTTTTTTATCTTCACTTTCCTCATGTATATACTCTTCTTTCTTTCGAAATAGTTCATGTATTTTATCGTCTATCATAATATTTTCAACTGGATTCTCTACACAGTCGTTTATGATATTACATTCCGATTCCCTTTGCATACAAGCTTTATCATTACTCTCGTTTTCTGAACAATCCTTATAAGCATTCGATTTATATAAGTTTGATTCTTCTCGTTCTACATATTTAAAAATGTCTTTACTTCCAAAAAATGAAACTTCCTTACCATCACCAATATGCTCAATACCTAAAACATTATCTCGTTTTACTAATAAATAAAAATAAGTATTTTTAGAATTTTCAATTGCATACTTAAAATTTAATTTAAATTCTGTTATATATTTTGAATAACTAATATATATATATCCAATATTAAATTCATTCATATAGAGAATATTATTATTAGTATAAACAAAATAATTTACATATTTATTTACTAAATTTGAAAAAATATATTTATTTTTATTACGCACTATTTTATTATCATATTTATTTAAATATATTCCGTCTTTTAATTTATAAAATTCAGATTTATCATTTTCACCTTCTTTTATTTCAAATACTTTTCTTTTATTTTTATCCTTAACATTTGAATCAACTATTTTATTTTCCCTTCCTATTATCATATCATCTTTTGAATATTCTTTCTTTATTTCTTCATATTCCCTTACATTTTCATTTTTATCTTCCTCCTTTGAAAAAGTATTAAGGTTGTTGCTACTATTTTTTTCATCCTCAAAACTGTTCAAATCATTTGTATGTACTATTTCCATATACTTCCTTTTTAACATGTAAGAATGTATTTTACTAATTTTTATTTTAATAATATTATTATATATATAAAGATATAATTGTACATACTCAATATCTATCGTGTTCTTATTCCCATTTTCGATACACATACTCATTATATTTTTTTCATTTAAAAAAAATACATTTTTAATTTTATTGGGCCTGTCTAATTCTGTAACTACTTCATTATTATTTATAAAATCTGATAAAAAATGTTCTTCATCATTATTCTTTATTAATTCACAAGATGAATATACATATTCATCGTAAAAATTTGAATATTTTATTTTATAAAAACATATTTCTTTATTCATTAATATACCAATAAATGGTAAATATATAAAATTCAAATTATTTTTATTTTTTATTTTTAAAAATATTTTAATATTATTCTCAATTAAATAATATAATTTGAAAAAAACATCACATATAGATATGTTAATATTTATAGGAGTATATACATTTTCCTTATTTACAAAATTAAAATACTTTTTTATAAATTCATTGAATTCCTTTTTCTCTTTTTCCTTTTTATTTTTAATTAAACAATTTATATATTCAAAACAAATTTCAATAAATAATTTCTCATAACTTTTTATATTAAAATTTTCATTTGACATTGCTTTTTCATCTACATTTGCTCCTACTTGTTTATGATTGAGTAAAATTCCTAAACATATTATCATCAAAAATAGCATAGGCTCATTGGAATTTCTATTCCTACATCGAAGGGAAAAAAATGTTTAAAAATTAATAAACTACACAAAGCACAGTTATCACATTTCAACCACATCACGCACTACTAAATACACACACACAAACCCATAAAATAAAATAAGCATTTACGCCAACATACCCTATTTTAAGGAAAATTCGAGTTTCAGCAAAATCTTGAAGGTCTAAGTAAAACTTATCAAGCTCACACTCCATGTTTTTCAATATATCTACATTAACATAGTTAAATATAACTCCTCCTGTTTCATCCTTAAAAAATTGTAATAACAGATACAAAGCAAATACATAGTTTCCTTTTTCATAATAAATAATAGATAAAAGATATATAATAATTCTTGTTAAATCAGTTATTTTATTTGTGCTTATAACTTTAAATATTTCTATTAAAATGTTTAAAATAAAATCATATAAAGGCATAACTGATGATAGTGTAATATAATTATCAACTTTTATTTCTGGAAATTCTTTAATTAGTTTTTGTTTTTTCTCTATTGCTTTTATTTTATAATATATACAACAACAGGTATAAATTGCATATATTATTACATCATGCATATTAAGATTAAAATTTTTAATAATTCTATAAAAATAAAAATAAATGCATGATAACAAATTATAATATACATATTCCTTTATTATTATATCGTATAAAATATCTATAAATTCATTAATACATTCACTATTATTTTTTATATATAATATTTTCCTGTCTTTCCTCCCATCATCATATTCATTATATCTTATACAATCAATAAAACTTTTATCACCTTTAATATTAAAAATATTAATAATTTCTACCAATTTTTTATTATGCTCATTACTTATATATTCATCTCTATTCATCAATGCTAAAAAAATTATCTTATTATGAGTGTAAATATGGTGAAGAGCTTTTTTTATATCTTTAAAATATAAATATATAGATATCATTCTTAAACTTACACAATTAAAAAATATTACATATTCAAAAAAAGATTTTTTATTTGGAAATATTTCCTCACCAATATGCTCATAAAAAACTTTACATATGTTTACATATATTTTCATACTTTCATCATATTTTTCTAACATTTCTAATATATATGCCTTTTTAAAATTATAAGTAAAAAAATGTAAAACATTTTTACCACTTTTACTTTCATAACTTATTATATATTGTTTAAAAAATGAATTTATACAATCTTTTAGTAAATTTTGCAACTTCATTATTTTATTATGTATTTCTTTTAATCCTAATGTTATAAATATCGCACTAATATTTTGCGAATTTAAAAAACTTATATACTTAATATATTCTTCTGTACTCTTGGTATTTTCTGGTAATATTACTAAAAGAATTATTTTACATATTTTTTTTCTTTTCATAATCACTGTATTTATTTCTTCGATCTTTTTAATTAAATCATCACTCATTACTTTCATGTATTCCTCATTATGAATAAAATTTATATCACTCTTACTTTTCTCCTCCCTATCCCCACTATAACTATTATAATATTTGTTATCATTATTTTCAAATGGATTACCTGATTCATCACTTAATCCACGCACGTTTAAATATTGTTTGTCATTATTAGGATCTTCTTTATATTCTACACCATTTTTATAATCAATATTTTCTCTTTTATCAAACTCTATATCATTATTATTATTCTCAATTTTTTCATTAATAATATTTTGCCAATCTACACAAAAAATAATAGCAGATGACGTACTTTTTATTTTTTTTAACCAACTGGTTAAAATGTTATTATTTTTACCTGACTGTTCAGAATTTTTTGAAAAATAATTTATTTTATCTATATTATTATAATTATAACTGTTTATGTTTATACTATCATTATTCATATTATTATTCAAATTTTTTATTATTATATCTTTTATGTCATCGTTAACTATTATTGTCACATTTATGCTTGCCTTTTCGTATATCTCTTCTTCATATAGCTCCATCTTTATTGAACAAGTGATATTATTATAATATATGTGTAGGATGCTATTCAATTAAAAGTTATATAAATATGCATATATTTTTTGTCTTTTATTTATCTTATTACATCCACACAGACATATAAAGAAGAAAATATACAAGTATATATTGTATATTCCTTTATTGTCCCCACATCAAATATTTCCTGATCAATCCATTCGCTTTTATATATTAAACTTTTATATGTTACTATTCTTTATAATTGTATTCACGTTTAAGCATACTTGTATTGATTTATAGATACTATATAAGTAAAATAACTTTTTTTGCGCATTTTTCATGCATAAGCATATAATATAAATATATATTCCATAATATTATTTAAATTAAACTAAAAAAATTATCATAGAGTAATCATAAAATTCTTCATATGCCAGTTTCCTTTTGTGTTATCTTATCTAATTTCTAATGTTCAACAAATATAGCTAGATTATATTTTGGTTACACATAAAAAACCTTTATTTTTTTAAATTATCAAATGATAATTTATATTCCGCATTTTACGTAAATAAAAATCAAAATTCACATTTTAATACAATGCCTTCACACATATCATTTGTTTACATAAACTTATATCTTCATTAATGCTATATATATATTTATAGAATATTATTTTTCTTAATTTTTCATATTCAAAAATAATATATATACAGCTTCTTTGTTTTCTTTCTATTTTTGTGTTTTTTGATCATATGACAAAAGAAAAAATAAATCATGAAATTTCAAAAAAAAAATTAAAAACAATTTTAATAAGAGTAGAATGCTATATTTCCCTTTCGTTTCTACATTAATCAAAACTAACTAATTTATACAAATCAAATTAATTAGTATACGAAAAAAAGGTTTTTACTATTTTATTATTTCGCTTATTTTTTATTCCATGTGCTCATTTATTTTTTATTATAAATTTTATCGTATTATTATTTTATCACGCCTTTTAATGATAAAATAAAAAAATAAAAAAAAACATAGAGCGGAATCAATATTTATATAGAAAATTAACTACTCATTTATATAAAGTTTTTTAAAAAAACATTACAATTTAAACTATAGGTCTAAATATAATGTAGATGAAAATTATTTCAATAATATGAGTCTGTATATATAAAATAACATTTTTGATGTTTTTTAAGTGTGCATATATATATAAAAAAATATGTTGAAATTTACGGTTGTATTCGAAAATGAAAAAAGCGAAAAAAAACATGTACCCAATAATAGTATTTTCACCCTTTTCCAAAAATATAAGTTATATATTAAATCACTTTTTAAATGATTATTTAAAATGTTTGAATAAAACTAAATATTTCTTCGAATATGTTAAATAGTGAAACGAACAAAAGACCATATTCCCCTATCAAAATCATGTAATTATAGAAATGCTATATAATAAAACATATATATAATTGGCATACCATAATAATTATATTATAACCCAAAATGAAAAAATCCCTTTTTATTATTAAACACAACGATTTCGTTGCATAGTAAAAAATATATACCATTTCTTGCTATCCTTTATTCTAATTATGTAGTTTTAAAACAAAGTAAAATTATTTTGATGATTTTTAATGTCTAATTGTATATAATATTTACTATAAAATTTTTTAAAAAATGTTTTGGTTGAAATATTAACATGTATTTATATATGGCCAGGCTTATTATTTGTTCTTTTTTGTCCTTAAACTTCTTTTATTAATATACAGAATAAAATTATGGTTTTAAATTCATATACAAATAAAACCATTTAATTATAAATTTTTTTAACATTTACCTTTCCTTGAATTTATGTGTTTGGTTATTTAAACTTTATACATTTTTTTAATATGCAACTATATATATTTTTTTCATAATGAAAAAGTTAAATTATTTTTAAAGAAACATTCCAATAGTTTTATTTATCATAAAAAATAAATATATTATATGTATAACTAATTTATACAATTTTTATTAAAGAAGGGATATATAAATATAATGACTCATAAAGGGAAAAAGGAAAATAGTCTTACGCACACACATATAATACAAAAAATGAATTCTTTAAAAGAACAAATTCTTATTTTTAATTCAGTATATATATAATTATATTTTACTTTTACAACACTTTGTTTACATTTTTTTTCGTTTTTTGTTTTTTTCTTCGTATTTTATAACATTTTTTATAATTATTATTCCATGCACAAAATAATTATGAAAAATTAATCCGTTGATAAAGTCTCCCAGGAATTTTAATATAAAGATAAGATAAAATTAACACATACACACACATATCATAACTCTCTTTTATTTAAACAATGTTTTACAAAAGATAAATTTTTGACCATAAAAAAGTCGTGCTTTGGCATGTTTAACACCATATTAATATAACCCATTTATTAATTAGCATGTATAACAATTAAAATATTAAATAAAATTAATTTTATATACATTTGTTTAATTATATCATAATGGTGGATGCAAACATTGAAAATATTGATGAGCAAGATCAATCTGAGAATATTTATTACAACGAAGGTAATGCAAAATATTACAATAAAACATACACTATAATTTCTCGAATTTACTTAACTGTTATAATTTAAATTTTATTTTTTTAGACCAAGACGGCATCACAGTAGGTATGTATTGAAAAAAAAGTGAAAATAGTTGCATAATAATGAATATTATAAGGTAAAATTTTTGTCTTTTTTAGTTCAAGAGGCGGAAATTGTTTTAGTTACAACATCATTCGGTGGAATAAAATCATCTTTTTTTTCATCCCTAAGAGCACAAAATTTGCTAAACTGTAAGAAGTTTTTATACTTTGTAATAGACTCCAATAGGGACACAGGAGTAGCAAAAAGTAAACAAAACACGAAAAAATGATACGAATACACTATATATTTTGGTGCCTTACATGGTTCATTTTAACTTCCACACATGATAAACATAAAAATATTATTGTATTTATCTTTTTCATAGAATTAAAAGACGAAGAACTGTTTAATAAATGGAAAGATGATGGGTTACTAATAGAAGATGAAAAAGGAATAATTTTACCCCAAATTTTAATAGACGGCGTTGCAATAGGAAGTGATATAATGTTACAAAATTTAGAAGATGAAGGACATTTAGATTATATAATATCTAGATTAAAATGCCCAAATTGCTTAGCCGAAAAATCTAATACTGATATATCCTGTCCTAAATGTCAATATGATTACGTTAGCTTAATCTCAGACGAAATGATTAATGGAAAAGAAGTAATCAGAATGTTGCAAGGAGAATTGTATGAGGACTAGGAAGTAAAGCAAATAAAAATTTCGAATCAAATATCCTCCACACAAAATATTTTCATTTTATTATCAATATTACATTTATATATATGCAACATCGAATTTGCCCCCAATTTTATTTACTTCATTCATTACTCATATGGTCTCAATAATATTATACACTTTATTTATTGATCCTTTAATAAATAATATATATATATGTGTTAATACTTTTATAAAAAATTACACAATAATTATTTTTAAACCAAAAATAAAATTTGTTTTTAGACTTAACTTTCATTAAAAAAGTTATTTTAAAAAAATAGCTATTGTCATGCATCTTTTCGAAAATAATAGCATAAATATATGCATGTCTACTATCCCATATACCTGTTCAGGGCATTGTATTATCATTAAGGTTTTCCCCCTCTTTATTTTTTGATATATATATTTTTATTTGGCTGACAGTGAAGCATATGCAAATATTATAATATATATCCTCACATGGAATCCAATATTACAATATATAAAAAAATAATAAATATTTCCCTTAAAAAATTACATTCCATATATATTAATTCTCAAAGAAAATCATATTTATTGCAATTGAAAATGTAATAAACAAGACTTCTCAATAGCATCGGTTTTTATATTAATATGAGCAAAATGTTATGTCTTAAAATTGTATTACAACATATTTCTGATGGTTATGCATAATTATAATGAATCACAACTTATGAAGAAAAAGAAGAAAAACACACAAAAAATATATCCTTAAAATGCTATGCTTATTTATATTTTAAGACATTATTATTTATAAGTAATATTTAATATATTTTTTTTTGCCAACCCAGTTCATAAGTAGCTCGATGCATGCATGTTAAATATTTTTTATTTATGCATATGAAAGAACATTTTTTACCTTAATTATAATCACATTAAAATGAATAGCTTATTTGTCCATATATTTAATGTCTTATGAAAAAAAATATACACAAAAAAATAATTTATATATAATTGATCCTTTTAATTTACATAATATAAAAAAATAACAATAAACGGATCCAATAGACTAGTTTCATTATTTAATTATAACACCTTTATATGAGAAAAAATATAAATATATATGTTACACCAAAAAAACACAGGAAAAAACATAAACAAAATATAAAAATAAGCTTATGTTAAAATTTGTAAATTATAGCATGATTCACACATTATTTAAATTTCTCAATATTATAAATTTAATTTGAAATTTCCTTTTAAAGCTTAATATTGGTGATTTTTAAGTCTTATTTGTTTTTTCTATATAATTGTTATGTTGTTTTCCAAAAAAAATGACATATACATATACTCTTAAAAAAAAATTATTTATTCTCTCTGAAAATTAATAATTTTTTTTTTTAATATATATATTTTTTTTTATGGTTGTATTCAAAATATTATTTGGTAAAATTTTGCTCCAAAATATATTACAAATCAGAAGAAAATATTATTCATCCATACTGTGAAGAGTAAAATCTTTTTTTTTTATGAACTGTTCATATAAAATAGCTAAAATTTTATTACACATTCATAAATTTACATAATTTTTTTTAATACTTATATTAATTTCCATTTTTAGCTTGCACTTTTTTTTTTTTGAAGCCACAATTTTCTCCTATATTTAGTTGTAAAAAAATGAGTAATGTTTTAATTCATAATTTTCAGTTAATGGCTATTTAGTATATATATTTCCTTTGAATTAATTTTTACCCTATTTTCCATTTTAAAATTGTAAAAAAATTTGTGTTTTCCATTTACGGCATAAGCAAGTTTAAAGTTCATTTATATTTTATATTACAGATCATATGTCTTTGCATTGATTTGTTCTGTTTAATTTCCTAATTTTATTATTTATTTTGTTACCGTTTTGTTTAATATTACTTATTTTATTTTTTTTTTTATTTTATTACTGTTACTTTATTTTTATTATATATTTTTTTGTTTTCCGATGTTCCATTTTATATAATCATAATTAATGTCCATATTTATATATATACAATGAAAATTAATTTTCAGGTTTTTTTTTTAAATCAAAATTAATTAAAAAAATGAGAGATTTATCATAATTAATATATAGAACCAACCTACACTTATACATTTAGCATTTACTCAAATTATAATTAAAGAAAATTCAATATTTGCCTATATAACGCATCAGAACCATATACAACAAAAAAAACTCATCCGAAGTTTTTAGTTTTGGGTTTTTATTACAGACTATATATTTATAAAAAAAAATTAATGGTGTATATATATTTATATGTTATTTAAAGAATGAAACGCAATATATTATTCCCTTTATTACTTATAATCGCAGTGTTAAATGCTGTAAATTCCCTGATAAAAAATGGAAATAATAATTCACAACCCTTAGTTCCTGAAGTAAACACAGCGAAAAATGCCAATAACAACGAAGATACCTGTGAAATCCAAAAAATGGCAGAAGAAATGATAGAAAATTTGTTGAATGAAAAAGATGTATTAACATTAATAATGGAACCACTACAAAACAAATTAAACGATGATTATATATGTGAACCAGTAAAATATAATAACATTTGTATATATGAAAAAGACAAAGCCCCTTTATCATTTCAATGTACAAGTGAGAAATATGAAAACTTAATTCACCGATTTACTTATAAAAAATTGTGCCGTTCAAAAATAACATATTGCAATATTTTATTAAAATCGTTCATTGATAAAAATAAAGAAACCAATACATTTGATACCATAATAAATAATTATAACGTTTTATTAAGCTGTGTTGATAGTGATTTAAAAGCAATTTATAAAGAATCGATAAGTTTACTTTCCGATCTAAGGGACTCAATTATAGAGATAACAGAAAAATTATGGTCTAAAAATATTTCAGATGTTTTTAAAAAACGAGAACAATTAATTACAGGAATATTTTGTGAACTAAGAAATGGAAGTTCATCGAGTTTAGTATCTCATGGTTTATCATATGAAAATTTTGGCATTTTAAAAATTAATAATGAAAAACTGTTAAGCCAGGCATTTTATGCATTTTCGGAATACTATTATTATTTCCCATTATTTGCAATTAAGTTGTTGGAAAAAGGAGGATTTGTAGACAGACTAGTATCAATCCATTCAAATTTAACAAATTATAGAGCTAAAAACATTATCAAAAAAATTAATGATAAATCGAGAAATGAAGTTTTAAGTAATGACGAATTGTTCACACATTTAAATAATTATAAGCACCACAACCAAAAAAATACAAATTCGTTCATTAACATGACTGGAATAAATATAAAAGATAATACAGTCGAAGATTCTAACGCCTCTAATAAATTAGATTCCAACTTACGAAATAATACAACCACATCTATGCAATCAAAAAATACAAATATACTACCACCAAAAGATACAAATACCAATAATGTAGATAATATCAACTTAAGCAATCCATTATCATCCCCAGATTTATTAAAGGCAAAAGATGTTTCTGAATTAGTAAAAGATATGATAAAAAGCTTAAATATTGTTAAATTTGAAAATGATCAACCCACCAATAAAACCGATGAAGAAGGAATTAAAAAACTTATAGAAAATTCTTTCATGGATTTAAGTGATAATGCTATGTTAGTTCGATTATTACTAAAACCACAAGCAGCAATATTATATATAATTCAATCATTTATTCTTATGACACCATCCCCTACACGTGATGCTAAAACATATTGCAAAAAGTCACTAGTTAATGGCCAATTAATTGATAGTTCCGATGCAAATGCAGCATCAGAAGAAGATGATTTAGTTAATAAATTTGCTAGTAAGTACAATTTAATTTATGAAAAACTAATTGTTGAGGAATTAAGAGAAAACGAGCAAAATACAAAAACATTAAAAACATCCCAAACAAAGTTGTCAGCATTAGAAGTTCGAAACACACAAAATAACAACCCCAATGGAGAAAACCACAATTCCCCATTAATTGCAGTAGTAAGTGATCCAGCTGGTGAGGAAACTGATGCTATAATAAATGATAATGTTAATTTATTAGCATTATCAGCAGATATAGAACAAACTTTTAAGACTTTAAATTCAACGGGCGCAGGTTTTTCTTCTACTATTTCTTATGCCCTATTCGCTTTTTTTTCTGTTTTATTATGTTTCATTTAATTAGTTAAATTTAAATGTTATCTATTACCGTTTATCTTATTATTTTTTTTTTTTTGTATCATGCTATTACATTCTATTATTATATTGCTTTATTTTGCATATTAAACCTATTGAATTTATCCGAAATCAATTTCATGGAAAAATTTAATACCCTTTTTAAATTGCTGTTTGTTTTGTATCATGCTTAACTGTTGCAAAATTACACAATCCGCTATTTATTTTACCACCCTTTTATTTCTCTATAAATTACAAACATATTACGTATTTTATTTTTGCATTTTATTTTTGTTGTTTTTTTTGTCACGCCTGGGGCTTTTACTCACATTCCTTTCCATCACACACATATGCATTATACATATAAGTGTCTAATTTTTTCTTTTTATTAAACTTCATAATTTTAGAAAAATATACTTTTAAAATAAACGAGACAAAAATAAAAAGAATCATATGCCCAGCACACATATCTACTAAGCATTAGATAAAATGTTTTTTTATGATTTTTTCTTTTTTAAATCATATCGTAGTGTTATTTTAAACTACCCAAAATTGGAGATTCTAATTTTTATTTGCTTTTATTCAATATTTTTATAAGTGCATAATTCAAAAAAAGTGTAAAAAAATTTATGTTCATTTATACATTAAGTAGAATCAAATATGGAAAAAAAAAATATGACAAAAGGATAACGCCACTTTGGCGTGTGTATATATAATATGCAATTCATTGGTTGAGCATATATAGAAAATATGTTTATATTTAACCAAAGGGCAGTAATATGCCATAATTATAAATGCATATATATGATTAAATAATTTTATTTATACTGTCCTATACCCTGGTTATGCAGTTTCTATCACTTGAAGAATTTCCTTACCTATTGAATTATCTTCACAATCTTTGAAACATTCAAAAAGGAGTGTCAATTTTTCTTTCAATGATTCTGTTTGTATTTTTTTTAAAACTTTTTTTTCTAAAGATATATTATCAATATTGCCACCATTTTGTTCGTTTTCAATTTGATCATTTTCATTTGTTGTTTTGATTTTTTCATGTTTAGGTTTTGTTGATGAAAGAATATTTCTTAATTGATTAGATGCTCTTTCAATTTTGACAAAAATCTCATTTATTTTATGTCCCATCTTTTCTATATTTTCTTTTAAAATTGTTAATTTCTCTTCTATATTTGTTTTGTCTTCTAACATATTATTAAATTGATTTTCAGCAATTTTACCTTTTTTATCGTATTCATTAATATTTTGTTCAACCTGTGCAATCTTATCATTTATTTCATTTAATTTTTTGTTTAATTTATTCTTTTTTTTTAAAAATATTTTATGTTGAGGATCTATACATTTTATATTTTCATTAAAAACTTTATTTGTTTGAATAATATCGTTCAATGTTTTTTCAAAATTATTAGCTTCTTCTTCTTCTTTACTAATTTGCTCATCAATCTTTTTTAACACTTCCTTTAATTTTGTTATATCTTCTTCTACTTTTATTTTGTAATAAATGCACTTATTTTCATTTTCGTTACTTAATCCAATTTTTACACTTTCCTTCGTTTCTGCCCCTAAATATTCAGATTCTACATTAGTTGGTCCTACTATTGGGTCACCTAAATTTAGTTCTAATTTATTGCATTTACTTTTTTTATCTGATACAAGCATACTTAACTTATGTATTTCTTCATTAACATTTTTTATAATAACTTTCAATGATTCTATATTAGCATTAATGTCTTGATCTTTTAATTTTTCTTGGTTAGCATATATTTTTTTCTGATCTTTTAAAATATTAAGATTATTTAAATATTTTTCAAATGTCCCTTTAAGTTTATCTAGTTCAATTTTTAAATTAAGTTCGATCAACATAATATTTTCCTTTTCTTTATTTTCATTAATTAAACTAGTTTCCAACGATTTTATATCTAATTTTAATTTGTCTACCATTTCTTTATTATTTAATTTTTTTATTTTTATATCATTCTGATATATTTTTATATTTTTTAATTCTATATTTATTCTCTTCATTTCATTATTAAGTGTATTAAATATGTCTTCATATTTTTTAAGTTCCTTTTCTAAAGACAAAACTTTTTTTTGATTTTCTTTTTTTTTTTCAAGTGTATTATTTCCCAAAATCGAATTAAGTTTTTTAGTTAAAATTTGTGTATGGAAATCAAATTTATAAATAATTTCTTTCTGTCTTTCTAAATTTTTTTCAATTTTTTTAATATCATTTTTCATGTGTTTAATTTTTATTTCAGTACCTAACACTTCTGCCTCTAATATTGTATATTCATTTTTACTTTTTTGCAAAATTTGCGATAATTTAAATTTTTCATCATCCATTATTTTTATATTATTTATAAGAAGAGATAGTTTATTTTCTTCTTCATTTAAAAGCTTTTCAATTTTATTTATTAAATCTTTTTGTTCTAAGTTTTTTACTTCTACATTTTCAAATTCGATCTTTGCCTTTTCATTGTTTAAAGATAAATGCTTATAATTTTTCTCTAACTCATTTAATAGTATTTCTAAATTTTTGATTTCTTCAGTCTTTTCTTTAAAATAAAAACTTTCATGATCATAATTTTTTTTTAATAAATCTTTTTCACTAATTAAGTTTTCCAATCTTTTGTTGATTTCATTTTCCTCTTTTCGAATATTACTTAAAGACATTTGGTTATTTTTTATTTCATTTTCAATTTCTCTAATTTTTAATTTTTCTTTTAATAAATTATTATTCATATGCTCATATTTTTCTTTTAATTTTTTCTCTTTATTTAAATATTTTCTAAAATTCCCTTCCAATTTAAATATAGTATCATCTCTACTATTTATTGAATCAACTATACACTCCCATTTTTTTTTTAAATTTTTTTTCTCTTTAATTATTTCTTTATTTTCATTAATAGTACATTGTAATTCTATACTTTGTTTTAGAATTTCTGTTTTTATCTTATCTAAATTTTTATCATTTTCTATTTTTTCTAAATTTAGCACCTCAAGATTATGAGATAACTTTTTAATTTCCTTGTCTTTTAGTAGCTTAAATTTCTCTACTTCAAATTCTTCTTTTTGTATTAAATTTATTTTATCTATCCATTCATTTAATTCATTTTCTTTATAGACTAATTTGGATCTTATTTCTTCGATATCTTTTATACATTTATTATATTCATTTTCAGTTTTAATTACTTGCTCATTATTTTTATCTCTTTCAAATCTTATTTTTTTACATTCTTTATTTAAAAATATATTTTTTATTTCTACATTTTTACATAACTTATTTTCCTCTTCTTTTAATATCCTTTTTTCTTCAATCCTTTTTTTTAAATCATTTATTTTTTTTTTTTTCAAAATTATATACTTCTCAATCTTACTAAACCGTTTTTTTAATTTCCATATATCTGTATTATTTTCTTCTAATTGTATTTCTTTTTTTTTTATTTCTTCAAACAAAATATTTATTTCATTATTTTGAAATTTCTCATATAGTGTGTCTTTATATTCTTCTTCTTTATCTTCCCATTTATTGTCATATTCATTTTCTGTTTCTTCATCACTTTCTGTTACAACATCAGTTAAAAGATCATCAGTAGATATGTCACTTATTTCAGGATACTTATCAATGTTCATTTTTTCTTTCTCTACATTTATATTTTCATTTTTTTTATTGTCTTTTATTATTTCTCCATCATATGAAGGTATATTATTATTTTTGCTCCCCATTATATTCATGGATTTATTTTCTTTACAATTTTCATCTTTATTTTTTTCCTTATCCACACTTTTGCTAGTATTATATTTTACAAAATGTTTAGTTAATTATATTGAAAATAAAAATGTTTACTTTTAAATATATATAACATGTGTGTGCTTATTTTATTATTTAAAATTATGAAAAAAAAACATAAAAATTTAATCATACATTACTTATACTATTTTTGTGTGTAAACTTTTATTTAAATATATTACCCTTTTTAATTTAATATAAAAATTGTATATTTTTCAAATACCTTATAGTAGTATATAGATATAGATATAAATGTAGAAAACCGTTTATTATTTTTTTTTTCAATTTTTAAATCCTTTATATTTATTATTTTTATGCAGTATGCTGACTTTAAAAAAATGCTTATTCTCGGATTAATATAAGCAAAAAAAAAATATAAGAATTCATTGCTTTTTTTTAATTATTCATACTTTAATTTTTTTAACTCCCTCGTTAAGATTAAAAAATATTATAACTTATTTAAAAATTAAAAGATTAGACATGATATATATATTTTTTATTTTCCATTAATTAAAGAAAAGTATATATACACATTATGCATGCTTAAAAATAAAAATTATATGATTAATTTTCATGTGTTGCATTCTCTTTATAAATTAATTCATAAGAATAGTATTGTCTATTTTTATAAAAATAGATAAATAATTACACAAAAAAGTAATGAAAGAAAACGATTGCTAATGTTTAAGTTTACTCGTGATCCATATCCCCTTATATTCTATTCCCACACAAATAACATCACTTTTATGGACAAACATACATCCTTCTGTTTTATATTTCCATACTATTTCCATAATATATACACAATAAGAAACCCTGTTTATATGCACATACAGTTTTATATCTTATTTATTTACCATACATTATTGCATTATATATATACTATTTTTTAATTGTTCAAATTCTATAGAAAACATAAAAATGCAATTTATAATATGGATGCTGCATTTTTTTAATTTTAAACGATCAACATATTCATAATATTATATTTTTCCTTTTTAAATTTTAAAAAAAGGGAAATAATATATATTACACATATATGTAATACACATTTTATAGCAAAACTATGTTATAGCAAATTCGTTACAAAATATTTTGCATTTCATCCTATTAATATGCACATAAAATATATCATTAAAATTTTTAATTATATAATTCGGGTATTACATTTTTTCGACTTTGTTTAAACTTTATTCACCGTCTTTTGTTGTGTTTCTTCATTATTACATATTCTTCAACATTCATTATATGTTACTTTAAAAAATTTGATGATTTTTTTAATTTTCCTAATTTTTTCTATTTTTTTTTTCCATTTTTTTTTCCCATTTTTTTTCACTAATTTTCTATTCGTGCATGAATTGTCCAATTATTTTATTCTTTGTTTTTTTTCATAATATTTTATTTCAATATATTTCAAATAGATTTCCTATAAAATTCCCATTTTATGAGATAATTTTATTATAAAAATAATATTTACTCCTGTACTATTTTATAATTTTAAATTTCATTCATTAAAACCGTTAATGCTCTTTGTCTGTTTTTTTCTTTCGAAAAATACAAGGGTGAATTTTTTGTTTTATATTTCATTTTTTTACACAAAAAAATAAAGACATGAGATATTTGTTTATGTATATATATCACATGTATGAACAATAACCTACACATTTTTGAATGTTGTACATTTTTTTAAATTAAATTTATTATTTATCATGTTACCGTTGCTATTTTATATTTATAATATTTATTTCTATATACTGCACGCCCATATTTCTTTTATTTTTTTTCCACACATTTTTACTTAACTATATCCAAACATCATAATTAGCTATTTCTTTTACCTTATTTTATATTTTTACTTACTTACTTATTTTTACATCCATTTCCAAAGACATTGATGATGTGCTATTTGCACTGATCTATCTGTATTAATTATTTGTTTGCTTTATATTTACGCCTTTCACTTTATTGCTTTCAAAATTATTCATAATTTATATTCTACTTTTATTTTTTAATTTCTTACCTTTTTTGTGTGATTCTATGCATCACTAAAATTAAAAATCATGTACATGTACATACTTACCTGCTTTAAAAAATAAACTCCATCTTATAGATACAAAAGTTTCATCATATTTGTTTCAATTTATTCGTTCCTTCTTTTCCTAAACTTTATGATTTAATTTGTTAGTTCGATGGAAAGAGATAAATTCAGTTATTACCATAACAAAGACAGCTATGAAACTTGCAGTACATTAACAGGTATATCATTTTCTCACCATTTTTATATACCTTTATATATATACTGGAATATATAAATACTGGAATATATATATAATACTTTTTTCTTTATCCTCGTAGTTGATTCATTTCATTCTTTTACTGAAAGCAAATTCTTGATTAGAAAAAAACCAAATGGAGATGATGAACATAATGCCAATGCAATTTCCAATAAAATTTCGTCAAGTTTTATAGGTTTGAATTTATTTAAATATTTTATATTTCAATTAAAATCTTATTTTTCTTTGTAAAACTATATTTCACTTTTTTATTTTTCAGCGATGCTGCAAGGGGTCGAGGTTCTTTGCAACCTACCCATTCTGTACATTTTCAAGGACACGTATCAGCTTCATCCCGGTAATTTATAATACCCCAATTTGTATACCCTCACCATACAAACATGCCTATGTATATCCATATTTTATGCTTACGTGAAAGTGAAAAAAATATAATTACTTAATTTTTTTTTTTCATTATATAGCTAGTCTTAACATACTAATAAGTATAATAAAAATCCCATGGGCAATCAAATTATTATGGGGAATAATTTCAGACACATATCCTATATTTGGCTATAGAAGAAAATATTATTTAATGTTTGGATCAGGATTATGTATATTATCATTATTAATTTTAGGATTAATATCACATACTAATATATCTTTAACGATATTTTTATTAGTTGCATATTTTTTTGGAAGTGCTCTTTGTAATGTTATTGGTGAAGCACAAGTAATTGAGGCAGGTAGAAAAGGGTCTATAAATTCAACAGCTAAAAATATTGCAACTTTTTTTGCCGTTAGAAAAATTGGATTTGCTATAATGCATTATCTATCTGGTTATTTATTGTCTATTATGACTAACCAACATATTTTTTTGATTTCCTCTATTCTACCATTATCTATATTTATATCTGCTTTTTTTGTTGTTGAAAAAAGGAGTTATAAAAAACGTAAAATAGAAAAGCAAATAAAATCTATATATGAAATAATCAAAACATCTTATATTCAAAAATTAATTCTATTTATATTTATAATGACATCAACACCATCTAGTGGAAGTATATTATTTTTTTTTATGGCTAATGAATTACAATTTACACCAAAATTATTAGGAAAAATATCAATGTTTCAATCCATAGCTAGCTTACTAGCTATTTTATTATATATGTTAATACTTAATAAAATTAGCATACAAAAATTACTACTATATTCAACAATTATAATAGCACCATTTAGTTTACTCCCATTATTAGCTGTTCAAAAAATTAATATTTTTATACCAAACACACTATTTATTATAACAGATACTATATTAGTAGAATTTGTTGGTGAATTACAATCTATCCCTATATTAGTAGAATGCTCAAGAATAATACCTGAAGGTTTTGAATCAACAATCTATTCATTTTTATTATCCGTAAATAATTTTGCAATAATGGTTAGCTCACTTATTTCATCTATATTAACATATCAACTAGGTATAACATCAACTAATTTTGATAATCTACCAAAGATGATAGTCATTTGTTGCCTTACAAATATAATACCAATTATTTTTTTATATAATACAACCAAATTTGACAATAATTCGAAAGCTTATAAAAGTAGAAACAAGCATACTCTTAATTCTTGGGATAGTGAATCCTCATTATTTGATTCCCAATCATATGAAATAAAAAATTGTGAAGACATAAAATATTTTATCACAGAAAATGGACATGATATACCAATACAATAACCACTGAAAAAAAAAAATACACAGTCATAATTTTTTGTACCATTTCAATGAAAAAAGTATAAATAAAAATAACCAAATTGTGGCGAACCATAAAATAGCATTTATGATATTAGCTAGTTATAATAGCTTTACCATATCCTACACATGTAATACAAATATATGAGATATAAAATTTTCACCCATCCAAATAATCAATAATTACACATTTTACATAATTTAATTAATTTTTTTATATTTTATTTGTTTTTTAAATAAATTTATCATAATCATATTTATATTTTTTCATTATGTAATAACTTTAACAGTGTGCTTGTCTTTCAAAGCCCCCCTTTTATATTTTTTCGTATTTTCAAACAAAGCCAAATTTTGTGAAAAAAAATATCATTTATTTTATTTATAAAATAGTAAAAGTATACAGGTCTTTTTTTTACACGTCAAATAAAATTTTACAAAATATTAAGAAACATATTTATATATTTATTTTGGTTATTATTCTTTTTTTTTAATCTAAAAAAATTATTATTATTTTTGACCAGGCTAATAAAACGACACCAATCGAAGAATAAAAAATAAATAAAAAACAAGTGTAAAATATATAATAAAAAAAATCGAAATAATTATTTATATAAATACAATTATCATTACTTTGCTTATATTTTTATAACTATTCACAAATTTGTTAATTATTATGTTTGAATTTTTTTTCCATTAATACTGATATTTTATCCTAAATTATTTTAACCCTTTCAGTAAAATAGAAAGATTACTTACATATATATATATGCCATCATTTTAAAATGAATGGTTATGACAATTCAAAAAATGATGATTCCCCTGAAGAACATGAAGGTATATTTATATATACTCCTATAATTACTCACTAAGTGTACATAATAACAATTATTTTGTTGGATTTTGTTGCATTTTGTTGCATTTGATTGATTTTCACTAATTTATTAAGAATATATATATGTGTATGCATATATCATTATTATATATTTTTCTTCTTTATATATAGTGGTTACCAGCTTTAAAAAATATTACTTTGAAGACAAAGATCCAATGCATGTCGCTGCTCTTAAATCGTTAGAAAAGTATGGTTACATGAGTTTTGAAATATTAAGAAAGAAATAAAATGGGCTTATACACACACACCTAATAATTACCTAAGCCCATATATAGCGTATTCGTCTTAATTTGCATTTTATTTTATTTTATTTTATTTTTAGCTCCTTAAAAAGTAGTAATACGAAAACCAATTTCGAATATTTTATGAAACTAAACGAAGCTAAATCCCAATTAAACAATTATATAAAAAATGAAAATGTAAAAAAACAAATTATATTAGCTCCACATTCAAAAAGAATGACAATTTATCCAATAGTTACAGCCTGTGACATTTACCATCATTTTGTCGTAAAGAAATATACACACAATGAAAATGTAAGTCTTTATTTCCATATTTATGAGCTTATAATTACATGTTTATTTCCCATCCCTTCATTTGTGTCAATTTGGGGTACCTCCTATATTTTTTCCTTTTTTTCGATTTTTAAAAGAATTTCGATGATTTAAAGAGTATTAGCTCGTCATGTGCTAGCGAATTTCCCACAACCCTCCAAAACAGTTTAGATATGATTGTGAAAAATAGCCGTACACTTTTTGCTAATGGAAAAATAACAATTTTGACACATAGTAGCTCTGAATGTGTAAAAGCTTTACTATTAAATGCAATCAAAATTAAAAAAATAAAAATATGTGTTTATTTTAGTTGCCCAGAAAATTGTAACAATAATAATTATTCAGAAAAGGATACAAATTTTGATAATAAATTTATAAATGATTTAAAAAATGAAAATATTGATGTTATAAAAATTAATATGCAAGAGATACAAAATATATTTGAAACAATCGATTTTGTCATAGTAGGAACAGAATTAGTTATAGACAATGGTGGTATTATAGCCAAAAGGGGAATTAAATTAATATCCGAATTATGTTCATTAAATAAAAAAGAATTATTTGTATTATGTGAAGCTTATAAATTTTTAAAAATTAAAACAATTAAAAATTATGATGAAGATTTTTATAATTATTGTACAAAAAATATAACAAATAAAAACAACTTTTTATATGAATTTGTTCCTCATAATTTCATAACACTTTTTTATACAGATATAGGAATTTTCCCTCCATCCACAATATCTTTTGAACTAAATAAATTATACATAAATGACACCACCTGATCAACCATAACTCATGAAATATTTTTGTAAATTATTTAAAGTGATAAAACTTTCTCATCACTTGCACCCCACCATATGTATATATGTTTCTGTGTGCAAAGAAAGATGGACACACAACCCATTTATGCTCCATTACTTTGTTTGTTCACTACAACTTTTGTATATAAATAATTTTTACATGCACAAGCATGCTTTAAAATTTATTTTTAATTTCATTTTTCCATTTGCTTCCCTCCTTTTAAATATATTTTTCACACAATTTGTTTTTTTTTCTTCAAACAACCATATACACATATAATACTATGACTAATATATGTGCATACATAATACATGTTTATTATTTTGTTTATTTATTCTATGGAAAGCCTGACATATATTAGGACATTATCATCTTTTTTAATGAGATATCCTATTTCTGGGTGTTACATCATTGAAAATACTTTTTTATTGTGTATTTCCTTCATTTACATTTTTTTAACATTTTCTTTGTTATTAAAAACTAATTTTATTAAAATTTTTATATTTTTTCCGAATATTTTTAATAAGTCTTATAAAACATGTGTAGAAAGCTAACAGTCCCTCAAATGCATATATATCACTACCTATATATTTACTATAAGCATCCATACTTATGTGAAATATTCTATATATTTACTTTATTTACATTTTTATTAATTTATATTCATTATTTTTAAATAATTGACATTAACCTAAAAAATGTATATTTCTTTTTTTCCTAATTAAACATATTTTTTATATACATTTTTAATTAGTTCCAACCATATACCTATACTGTTTTTTTTTTTTTTTTTTTTTTTTTTTTAATTTGGCTGTTTTACATGTACATATTTTAGCTATTTTTCCTTAAAAAATATGCTAATAATTTAGTATATAAATAATTAAATTGAAAAGAAGGAATTCGAAAGAATACAACATATTTATAAAAATTCTTTTGTAAACATTGTTTATTTTCCTAAAATATATGGATACATATAATGTATCAATTTTTCAAACTATGCAAAAATAAAGAAATAAAATTCGATAGAGCATGTAGCATAGTATAATATTGATTGGAATATAGTGAAATAAGTTGAATATGATTTCAATATGAGAGTTCAAAGGAATAGGAACATATACAAGTGTGCGTCCATCGGCTTTTTTAGTTCATAGCATCCTCTCTATGTTTCATTTTTTAGGGATGTGTGTAGGAATATTTATTATAATTAATTAGCACATATATTGAAGGAGAGCATATTATTGCCGATATAGCCAATATGCACACACAATACCACATAATAAAAACAAAAAAAATATATATATATCCTAAGTTTTATATTTTTAATGCCCACCCTTTACTCTTTCATAACATGATCTCACACTTTATCAAAAGGGACACTACATAATGAACAAAGCTGCGAGCAAATTGTCAAACAACTTATTTATTAACATATGCTTAAAGAGAAAAAAACATGATCTCACAAAAAATTGTATTATTATTAATAACAATGTATATAACACCAATTTAAAAAATGGAAAATATAGCACACCAATTAATTCTCTAACATTTCGAGGATTTGGAAATTCGGCAAATAACTTCGGATTAGGAAATCAAATGAATGGAAATGACGATCCACAAAAGAAAACCGAACAAATGTTCAGTTTATTTGAAAATAATAAAATACAAGAAGAATTAATAAAGAAGTCCAGCATATTAAATTTAAATGAAATAAAAACAAATGGGGAATATGAAAATGTACAACCATATACTGATTTTATTTTTGATAAGTGTAAAGCTAATATAAATAATGATTTAGATCCATATGAAAACTCATGGTATTTTAATATTGTATATGAATTATTAAATTCAACAAAAATTTTATTAGATTGTTCATGGTTAGTATCAATAATAGCAACTACCACATTTTTACGATTAATTATTTTACCTTTAACAATATCAGCTGAAAGAGATCGAAGAAAACAAAAAATTTTAAATCCTGTAATTAAAGAATTCACAAATAAATTAAAAACACATGCTCAATCAGGAAATATTAAAAAAGCATTAGAATATAAAACCAAAATATTAAATATACGAAATACACATGGTATATCTTTAATACCTAAATCTATCATATTAATGATTTTTATGCAAACACCATTATTCTTTATTTTCTATTTTTCAATGAAAAAAATAGCTTCTTATCCTGAAATTTTTAAAGAATTTACTTTTGAATCTCCATTATGGCTAGACAGTTTATCATTGCCAGACCCTTATTGTATCTTACCCATTTTATCATCTCTTCTACTTTTATCAAATCATGAATTAACAGCATTGATTGATAAACATATAGCCAATAACAATCCAAATAAATATGATGATGAATCAGAATTTCAAAAAAATATTAAAAAAATATCAAAAATAGCTATGAGAGGATTTTATATATCTTCAGCATTATTTTTTAAATCTATGCCATCTGGATTATTTATTTATTTTATTACTAATACATTTTTTCAATTATTTGTAACACAAGTTTGTAAAATTAAAATAGTAGAAAATTTCCTAGACCTACCTCCATTACATTCAAAAGGTTTATCCAATGATGACAATAATGAAAGTCACAAGCCTCCAAAAAATATACACATGAACGATCTTATTAAAAAAAAAAAAACCTAAAAGAAATTCAACCCCTTTTACCTGCACACACCCAAACATATGTGTATACCTGATTATTTATAAACTAATTTATGTAGTTACTAAACTGATATTTCTCAAGCAATAGACATATCATTTTATAATTCAAACGGGAATAAGGCAATTATATTATCTCCTTCGTAAGACACACAATTATATGCATTTCAAAAAAATTCATACATTTTGAAGCTACTAAGTTTATTAGTTTTCTTTTATAATTCGTTTAGCTTTTTTTTAATTTTAATATATTTTTTTTTCTTTTGTTTTAATATTCTTCTTTTTTATATTAAAATTGTTAGAAATAACTTCAATTTATTTATTATTTTTTTTTAAAAAAAATACTACACATTACTCTTAGTCAATCCAAAAGCCACATACGATATATGAGCATATATAAATTATATTATGTCCATACGCATTTTAATATAAATATTATGGACAATGAAATAAATCATAAGTCGAATAAAGTCTGTTCATACGTTTTTTTTTTTACTAACTTTATTATCATAAAGATTGTACTATAACTTTAAAAGGTGAATATATACACACACGCATATATATACATTCATAAAATTTAAGGTTACTAATATTATTTATGTTTCCTCGAATAAATGTTATATCCAAAGAGAGTAGTAAACACACCCTTATTTATTTTTTTAAAGAATATAAACACACGCCATTTTTTATTCCATAAAAAAAATATAAAATAAATAATGAATAAATTATGCATAATAAAAAAGTGTATCATCTTTTTAATTATCCAGTTTTGTGTATTATATTTTTATAATTTTTAATTTCCATTTTCCTTTTAATTTTTAAAGAAATATGTATAAAAAATTATTTAAACTGTAAAAAAAAATTCATACAACTTTTTTGTTGTTTGCTTTTATTTGTTTGAGTATTTAATTTTTTTTATTTTGATTTATTCCCTTCATTAATTTTGTATTTTTATTTTAAAACAACATTAAAGGCTAATCAAAATACATTCAACAAAATTTGTATTTTTTTGTGAATATACATATATTGGCACTTTATTTTTAATTGAAAACCCATTCATCACAAAAATATATTTGTTTGATATCTTTGTAATATTTTATTTACACTCCTTTTATTTTTTATTTTCATAGACAAATGTCCATCGAAAATTGTATAAAACAATTGATGTAACATATTTTATTTCAAAACTGTTATATTATAAACAAGATAAAGTAAGAAAAGAAAAGAAAAGCAAAGCAAATCATAATAGCTACCTAGAAATATAAATATATGCATGTACAAAGCACATAAAACATATTTTTAAAAAACTAAGACTGACACATTTTTACGTTCACACACACTAATAATGTCCCAATAAACTAA
This sequence comes from Plasmodium vinckei vinckei, assembly GCF_900681995.1. Classification (NCBI taxonomy): domain Eukaryota; phylum Apicomplexa; class Aconoidasida; order Haemosporida; family Plasmodiidae; genus Plasmodium; species Plasmodium vinckei. The sequence goes on from NC_051299.1 coordinate 80,984, forward strand.
AAGGAATACAAAAAAAAAATAAATCATAAAAAATAATATAAAAATATTAGCACACAAAACTGAAAAGTGTGTAAAAACATGACGGGTGAAACCACAAATGGTAAAGACAGAATAAATACATTTTTAGAAACAAATGAAAACCAACCTTTAGAAAGTGAAAAAACAAATACCCCTTTGGAAGAAAATACCAAAGAAATGTCAGATAATATTCATATTAAAAGCTATGATGATATAAATAATGATAATGCACCAAACATTATTTCTAAACAAAGCTTCCATGAAAGTGATGATCAAGTTGGGACCATAGAAGATAAAATAATAAAAAACTACTTAAGCAAACAAGCTAATAGTTTTGGAATAAATATCTTCGAAAAAAATGACACCTCTAATGTAGTAGATACTAGTAGTAGTGACACAGATAGTACACCATTATTAGATATATTTAAAAAAGAGGAATTACAAAAAAAAAGAAAATTATCAAAATCTATTTTGAAAAAAAGGGAAGACATAAAATCTGTAAAGCGAATTTGTGACAGTGAAACATCAGAAAATGATGAAGCAAAAAATAAAAACAAAAATAATAAATATCTCATCGATTTAAATCCTAGTAAAACCAAAGAGTTTGATAATAGTAATTGTAAAAAAGACCCCGATGAAAATTGCATAAGCAGTGATGATGAGCTTTTAATTAGTTTAATAAAAGAAGAACAGCATAAAAATGCTAAATCTTCCAAAAACAAATTTAATAATAATAAAAAAGAAGGTGCGGATACCTCATCTTGTGATGCATCTGATTATGATTCGGATGAAGTCCTAATAGTTAAAAGTAAAAAAAAAGACAACAATAAAATTGTTCATAATAATCTAGGCAATAAAAAAAGTGTAGTTAGTATAAAAAATGCCAAACTTATACCATTAAAGCATAACAATAGTGCAAAAAATAAGGCAATAAATAAAGCAAAAATTAAGGCAAAAAATAAAGAAAAAAATATAGGAAAAAATAATAAAACTACGATAAAAGACATAGGCAAAATTAGAAAGCTTGGCAAGAAACAAACAAATAAAAATGTTGAAAAAAAAAAAAAAAAAATACAAAAAAAAAAAGTAAAAATTATGAAAATGATGACATAGAAACTGATTCTATTATTATAGGTTCATTCGATCCAAGAAATCGATCTACTAAAGAAAAGCTTGTAGCACAATTGCTAACAAGATGGTGGTATGTATTACCTGACTGGCCCATACCATATTATGATTACACCAACGAATTAGAAACCAAAAAATTAAAATTAGTTTCCTTAGAAGAGTTTGAAGATCATGAAGATATAGATAAAAATGGATTTAAAAAAGTTTATGAAATATCAGCATTTCCTGGTGTTTTTAGAGACTCTTTAGGAACTGCCTATGATTTAAGAGATAAAGAAACATGCCCATGTTATAATAATTTTATAAAAAAATCGGATTTAGAATTATTACAATTAATATGTACAGCTATCAAAAATCAAATGGACTGTTTAAAAAATTCAGTATACAACGAAACATATAAAAAAAATATTCTCGAAAAAGAATTAAATGAAGTAGAATCCAAACTTAGAAAAGTTATGGATAAAAATGCCAAAATTGTAGAATAATTGTAGGTATGAAGAAAACAAATTAAATATAAAAATTATCATATAAATACAAAAAAAAAAAAAAAAAAAAACGTACATTGTGTCAAATAAAATAAATATTGTACGTGCGTATATTCAGAATTATGACCTTTTTTTATTATGTTTTCATACGCTTTACAATTGTTCCGAATTTGTGTTCTGATGAAAGTATCACTGAGTATGGATAAAAACAAGCCATTCCATATTTATGCATATATATACATATATATATATTATCAGTTTTCCTTCATACAATCACAAAATTTATTAACTTATCAGGAACATTTATAATATTAACGATTTTTTTTCCTTTTTTTATTTCTTTATCTATAGAATCTTTTATCATATTTGTCGATTGTTCTATTATGTTTTGTTTTGAGCTTTCACTATTATTTTTAATATATGTAATATGCTTATTGTTTATTCGTATAGAAATGTTTGCAGATTTTTCATTATTTTTGATTTGAAATAAGGAAGGCCATTTTGCATAAAATAACAAAGAGCGTGAATTGCAAAAATAGCATATTTGTTTTGCTACTTTTTCTTTTTTTTTCACGTTTTTTATTTTATTCCCTTTTTCTCTTCCTTTATATTTTTTTAAATAATAATACCAAAACTCTTCACTTATATGTGGACAAAATGGATATAACAATTTTATAAAAATTAAAAATATTTTTAATGGTATATAATCCCATGTTTTTATTTCATTATAAAATTTCATAAAAAATGAAACAGCTGTATTTAATCGACTTTTTTCTATACAGCTTGTTATTTGTGTAATATAATAATTTGTAATTATTTTTTTTTCCTTTTCAATTTCATCTATTTTTTTTTTTTTAATAATATCAGATAATATCATATTATTATCCCCTTTTTTTCTCACTATTTTTATCATTTTTTTAATCCCTTTTTTTGTTCCATTTACTTTCTTTTTCATAAAGTCTAAAATTAATTTCTTGTCTTTTTCTATTTCTACACAATTTTCACAAATTAAATTATGACACTCCTTACTTTCTTTTTCTAAATAATCAGATTCTTCTTTCTTTTTAATAAATAGATTATATAATTTACTTAAAAATTTATATGTTCCCTTAATTCCTTTGATCGACCATTTTTTATTTTGATCTATTGGGCCTAGAAATAAAATATGTAACCTCAAACAATCAGCCCCATATTTTTTTACTATATCATCTGGATTTATTATATTTCCTCTTGACTTTGACATTTTTTCATATATTGGTTGTACTTGTATTGAGTTTAAATTTTTTAAATAATATTTATTTTCCTTTTCAGTAACATATTTTTCATCAATTAAATATTTCCTTACTATATTTCCTTCCGTCTTATAACTTTTTCCACTTATTAATTCTTTCACTATTTCGTCTTGCTTCTTTACATTTTCACTTGTGCTATTATCAACTTTATCCGTTTTGCTTTCCCCCTTTAATAACTTTGCAACATTCTCGAAACTTATCAACCGGTTTTCTAAATCGGTGTACAAATAAAATGATCCCGCATTTAATAATAACCCTTGGTTAAACAATTTTTTAAATGGCTCTTTATGATTTACTAATTTAAGGTCATATAAAAATTTATGAAAAAATCTGGCATATAGCAAATGAAGTACTGCATGTTCACTTCCCCCTACATATAAATCTACAGGTAACCAAGAATTTATTTTTTTTTTATTAAAAATTTTTTTTTCATTTTTTGGATCAATATATCGTAAATAATACCAACTAGATCCTGCCCATTGTGGCATTATATCACATTCTCTTTTATATAAAACATCATCTTTTTCATTTTTTAAATATATCCAATCTTTAAATTTAGAAAGAACTGAATGCCCATTATCATTTTCACAATCTGTTATATCACCCCCCTTTTTTACATCATATATGCTCTTATCAAACTTAGGAAGACAAACAGGGATTTTATCTATATATACATCATTTGAGGGGTTATTCCTTACTTTTTTAATTTGAACTTTATTATTTTCTTTTTCTTCATCCTTATAAAAATATTCTCGTCCGTTTGTTTCATCAGTTTTGTATATAAATGGAAAGGGCTCACCCCAATATCTCTGTCTTGAAAATAACCAATCCTTCAAATTGTACATATATTTCTTTTTACTAAATTTTGAATTAGCTATAAGATCATATATTAGCTCGTTTTTTTTATTTCTTTCCATTTTATCTGTCTTTTCTTTTTCCATAAAAAAAAGTGTATTTTTATGATTTTCTAAAATCCAAGAACATATATATATAGGTATATACTTATTAATAATTGGGTTATAAAAAACAGATCCTGAAAAATAAATTTTATCATCTTTTAATCTCGTCATATCATCTTGTAAAATTTTTTCATTAATTATATTTTCTAAAAATTTATTGCCGTTAATAATTTTATTAATATCAGGATGATCGATACTTATAATTATTTTATCATTCTCTAATATCCTATCATTTTTTTCTAAAAATATTTTTACATAATTATCATTTGGTTCTTCTACATTCGATTTGTCAGTTTCTTTTCTAAGTACCAAAAGATTATTATCTTGGTTTAATAAAAGATTGGGTATATCCATTTCTTCACTATTTTCACCAGAACTAGTAACCCCTATTTTATTGCATAATTCTACAACAGCTCCCTTTAAACTAGTAGGGATATTTTCATTGTCAAATAAAAAAAAGTCATATATTTTTTTATGTCCTAGCATAGAAGTATAAACACGATTCAGCAATAAAAGGGAATAATTATTATACACACTGTTGTAAAATATATGAGGTATTTTTAATTTTTTTATAAAATTAGAATAATAATTTATCATATATTTACTATCCATAATTTTTCCTTTTATAATAATTCCTGATCTTATACCAATCCAATTATTTTGCATATTTTTAATTTTGTCTGGCCAATTAATTAATTTTAAATCTTTAACTAATCTCTTTGCATATTTTGTAATTTTTAAATACCATTGTAATAATTTTATTTTTTTTATTTTTAAATTTTTTAAATTAATTTCATTTCTTAGCTCATCATTCGATATAACACAATTAAGCTCATCAGACCAATTAACATATGACTTTTTTTTATAAGCTAAATTATTTAAAAACATTTGTATAATTATCCATTGTGTCCATTTAAAATATTTTTTCTCACAAGTATTTATTTCATTTTCCCAATTAAATAAAAACCCTAATTTAATTAATTGATTTTTAAAATTTGAAATATTTTTTTTTATTATTTGTCTAGGATCAACTTTTAATTTCATAGATAGTCTATCACATGGCAATCCAAAACTATCCCATCCTATAGGATGAAAAACACAATACTTATTCATTCTTTTAAATTTACTTATAACATCCGTTATAGTAAAACATAAAATATGCCCAACATGTAATCCTGAAGATGATGGGTATGGAAACATATCAAGTATGTAATACTTCTCTTTCATATCACACCTAACATTATTTCCAACTTTTTTTTCAATACTGTCTGTACTTTCTTCTATTCCATTTCTATACCCATCCACCCCAATCTCAGTACCATTATCCTCACCATTTTTTGTTTCGGTTATATCACTTCTTTTTTTCTCTCCCTTATTTTCATTTTCCATATACTTATTAAACCTTTTGAAATCTTTATCCAATAACTTTTTGCAATTCCATATTATTTGCCATTTTTTTTCTATTAATTTAAAATCGTATAGATTTTTTTTTACACAATTAATTTTAATACTCCGATTTTTGTCACTTCCATAGTCATATTTTTTACGCCTCTTCGTATAATTACCTGGTTTTAAAAATAAATTTTTATTCTCATAATTCTTTATTACTCCAAATGCATCAATAACCTTCAAAGCATTAAAAGAAATTAAATCAGCAATACCCACCACAATTATTAAACAAATTATTATTATCATACCATGACATGTGAAAATGCATATGGAAAATCTTTCTCTATATATCTATATGCATCATATATGGCGTTAGCAAATATCTATAATTTGACTCTTCCATCTTATCGAAATATACTTATAATCATCTTTGCATATTTTATAAAAAAATAAAAAATCCTTCCCATTAAAAATAAAATTAATAAATCATAGTAAAAAATTTCACCGAAAAAATTAAGAATAATATATAATTATTTTATCCGATCCGATGTTGCAAAAAAAAAAGTATTTTTCAAATGCGCAATAATAACGCTATTGTGATTTTTCAAATATATTTAAATATGTATTTCTTTTTTTTTCCCATTTTTTATATTATTTCTTCTGAGATATTACTAAAACCGGCTAATTGTGAAAATTCGGGGCCTTCAAAAGGGGAATTTCCTATATGACCAAATATAGCCGTGTACATTTGCTTGCTTCTTACACTTTCCACTTATGGCATATTCCCACTCCATACTAATAATGATTGGTAAGCGATAATTTGAAAATATGCAAAATGCCAATAAATATGCCCCCGAAAAGTTTTACAAAATGTTATGGGCCCAATTTAAGTGGGCCCAAATGGAAATTTACAGTAGGGGAAAGGGAAAAGCAAAAATACTAAGCTGTTCTATTTATAATATAAAACGGGCTAACCATTTTACCTGTACAAACTTAAAACATATAGAACATAGTACATTAAATAATAAAAGGTTGAAAATTTTGATAAATGATAAAAATAAAAAAAACTTTGTTAATATTACACAGTTTGATAAATGTAATATTTATAAGAACGACTTTAAAGGGACTGATATTGAAAACCCTAATGAGGACAGACAATATTTTACAAGAAATTTTCTTATAAATATGATAAATGAAATAAAAATTGGAGATATAAATAATGACCAAAATATATATTCCCTTTTAATAAAATTGTCAAATGAAAAAGATAGTAAAGAAAACTTTTTAAATTTACTAGCCTTAACAGAATTTTATAAAACATCCATAATATGTAACCAAAATATATTATCAAATAAAAATATAATAAATAATATTTTAAATAATATAAATTATATAATTAAAAATGAAGACTATAATTATATGCTTAAATGCTTTGAACTTATGTGTATATATAAAATTACCAATTTAAAAACGTTGCAAAAAATTATATATACCATTCTTAAATATAATAAAAAAGACCAAGATAAAATAATTACTATGAATTATATAATTACATATTTATATAACAACCAAATATATGATAAATTAATAGGTATATTATTAATTAAATATATATTTTCACAAGACAATTATTTTTTTAATTTTTTAAATAATCAAACTAACATAAAACATAATTTTTTATCCTTTATAATTTATATAACCAAAATAAATAATCACTTCAAGTCTATTCACAATTTTAAAGACTTAAAAATATTTAACTTTATGGAAATAGACAAAATTTTAAAAATATACTCTAATTATTTTTGTCATGAAATAAAATCAAATTTAAATTTTACTAACAACCATAATAATATTCAAGACATAATTATATTACAAAATATATTTTTAAACTTAAAATTTTATGATCATAATTTTAATTTAATTATTAAAGAGTATATAAATTATTCTTTAACTTATTTAAACACATACAATGTTCTACATTTAATGTCAAATATGTTACTAAGCTTTACAACAAATGATAAGATATTATTTACTCCAAATATTTCTTTGTCTAATTTAAAAAAAATGGAAAAAACTAAACCAAACCAAATTGTAAATAAGGAAATACAAAATGATATTTCTATACCATATGTTAATTATAATTATAAAAATTTTCTTTCAAATAAATATTTAATTGGTTCGATAATCAGAGCAATTGATCATAATATATCTAATAACATCCATGATATAGATATCGTTTTAAAATACATAACACTATCATCATATTCCCATTTTATTTTATATCATAATTGGTGGGCAAACACTAATATATATGATAAATTAAAATCAATAAATAAAAGAAAAAATAAAAAAAATAACATCAAAGCTCTTATTCAATCAAAATTACCATTTAAAAATCATTTTATAGAAAAAGTCTCTTACCTTTTAAATGCTGTCCTAATTAAATATAACTCAGTAAACACAACAAATAATTTGCTTAACCAATTTGAAAATAATTCACCTCAACCTACTACCCATGAAAATGATTTAATTTCTAATGTGAATATAAATTATACACCCTTAATTAATAATAAGTATTTCCCATATATTTTTAAGACATTTATAAGAGCTTCATTACTTGATTATAATTTAATTCAAAATGAAAAATTTGAATTTTTTTTTCAAAATTTATTTACAGAATGTGTTAATTCGTATATATCATTATATGAAAATTATAATCCAAACATAAATGATAATATAAAAAATGCAGAAAAAAAAATGCAAGACCTACACCCTAATAATGCTAATCTTCCTGAGTCATATTCAGTAATTAATAATGATAATTTAAAAATACATGAACAAAACAAGCTAAAATATGAAATGAATAAAAAAAGCTTGTATGAAATAAGCTCAATATGTGAATGTTTTTTTCTCCTTAAACATTTTCAACAAAAAAATAAAACAACAATAATTGATACACAAATTAATATGTTAAATGATATTTTTGAAAATAATTTGTACATTTTTTTAGATCGAATTAACAGAATATTTTTCAACACAAAATTAAATAATTCCGATCTGAACAAACATTATATTCATAATACATTATTCGAAAATTATTTAAATCATGAAAATTCATTTTTTAATTATTATTTATTATTGAGAACAATTTTACCTTTACTATTCAGTAATACCCTCGAAGAATGTCTAAACATTACGAAACAAGTTATAGCACATATTATGTCTACACCATTTATTAAAAAGACATTACCATTACCAGCTAATATTGTATCACACACTTTGGTCTATACTACTACTGGTGATAATAACAAGATCGATTTCAAGCCTAGTGTTAATACCATTTTTAAAAGGTGGCTTAAATGGGAAAATAATATTATAACAATAAATAATAAAAGGAAAATAAGAAAAAAAATAAAAGAAAAAATTCATATACTTGATTTTATACAAGCAGGTGAATTCATAAGACCATCCTATATCTATATCTTATGCTTGTATAAAATCACAAAATATCCATATATATATGAATGGTTTTTAAAAGACATTTCCCAAACTTATACCATACAATTTGAAACAACAAAGACTCATATGACAAATTTTATTCATTCGTTATATGACGAAACAAATATGAGCACTCTTAATTATATTAACAAAAATTCATATAATCTAAATAAACATACACTAAAGAGTCGAGAAAAAAAAACAATGTAATCATTTTTCTTCGTATTTTTATATTTTTTTTTTGTTGAATTTTTAATTTGTTGTGTTAAAACATTTTTCATTATTATTAAACAATTGTTAAAATTAATTTTTTTAAAAATAAGCTAAACAAATTCACATGGCATATTCAAAACGAATAGGCGAAATGGTAAATAAAAAATAATTAAAGCACAAATCGACGCAAATCCATAATGTAGACATTCCTGAAAACTGCAAAAAAAAAAAAAGAAATATAAAAATGTGTTATGATAATGTACATAATTAATGACTTTATTTTTTTTTCTCTATTTTTTTCGCTGTTTTTTCGCTGTTTTTTCGCTGTTTTTTCGCTATTTTTTCGCTATTTTTTTTTCTTTTTTTTTGTGTACATGTCGTATCCCAAAAATTTGTTGTAATGACATGCCAAAAAAGCTCCACACACAAATCCTCCTATATGACCAAAAAAATCAACAGTTGGGGAAAAACTTACAAATAAAAAAAATACTAAAAAAATAGATATATTAAACATATAATAATTTTGTGCTTTCTTCGATAAATTTTTCCAAGCTAAAAATATTTCCATAATAGAACATCCAATTAATCCAAATCCACTAGTTGATGCTCCAACTGCCAATTGGCAAGGATTACATATTGTTGTTAATGTATTTCCAATAAATCCAGATAAAAAATATATTAATAAAAAACGCTTTTTCTTATATTTAGTCTCAATTACTAACCCCAAATTTAAAATACATATTATATTTATAATTAAATGCCACCAATTGGCGTGCAAAAATATAGGAAATAGTAGTCTCCATAATTCTCCTTGCCTGTTCATATATTTATGCATACATATTAATATATTTTTTTATTTAAAAATAAAATAGCTAAAAATGTATATACATAACTAAATATTGGATATATTGTCTTTTCGATCACAATCAATATGTACACACTTTTAACTCAATTAATTTTTAATTAATATTTCAAAAATAATAATAATAATGAAATAAATAAAATGTGGATACTTGATAGATGGCCCATATGTAGCTCCAAGGAACATCAAGACGTCTACATTAGGAACTGTTAAGTTTTCACTTAATAAGCAACTCAGTATATAAATTAATATTTGGAAAAAACTAATCCATACAATAATTCTGTAAGGGCATAAAAAATAATAAATTTTTATGTTTGTATATGCCTGCCTACAGTAGTATATTAAGTAAGTGGAATAAAGTAGGCTTATATTACTTATCTAGTGACATTTGAGGAAATAAAGCATCGTAAAATTTGTTTTTCCCATCTTTCTCATTCACTTCATCAATCCCAGGTAACAAATTTGAATTTTCAGTATTTTCCGCATATCCGTTTAACATTATTTGTATATGTATTTGTTTACTTACATTTATATAAACATAAAAAAAAAATTGAAAAGTACAAATTTTTATACAAAATATAGTTGGATTTTTGTTATTATATTTAAAAATAATACATAAAAAATATTTTATAATTTATAACAACTATTTATTATATAAACTTTAGTTGGGTATATATTTTTTATGTGTGAAATTGTGATTACACACAAAAACCAAAATTATAGCTAGCTAAAGAAAAGTCTATATTGTGTATATACAACTAATACAATTGTTGTGCCCTGAAATATATACAAAGATAAGGAAGCACATTCATGTTATCCTTTTTAATACAATAAACATTTTTTTTATACAAAATTATAAAGAATGTTTCATATCCTTTTTTATATTAAAATAGGTAAACAATGATATACCACACTTTTTAATGTTCCAAATAAATATATAGGAAAATATGATTATATAGACAATATGTTTTAATTTACATAACATTGAGTGATTATTTGTTTGGCTATGTGTGTGCATCCTTTAAAAAATTTGGGGTTACATATAGACAGAGTATATAAATTAAAAAGAATTAGAACAAATCACATCATATTGTTAAATACATTTACCAGTAAAATAAACATAAAAAATACTAATTATATTTGTAAAATATTAGCAAATTAAAAAAAAGTATATTTAGCGTCACAGCAATTATATGCTTTACTCACATCCCTTATAATTAAAATAAGTCTATTCTTAACGCAAAAGTTATAATAATAAAAGCTAAATGGCTATTATAAAATAAAATTAATTGATATACCTCATTAATCTTATATTTATAGAATATTCTCTCATTATTATTATTTAAAAATTATTTTTATTTACAATTATAAACGTCCTTTATAGATATATTTCAACATGTAATACTAATACGCAATAAAATAAGCCCCAATTATAATATAATTGATATAAAATAAAATTAAAATTTAAGCTATAATTTTCCTTATTGTTGTATATTACTCAAAAAGTAATAATAAAATACATATGAAAATATATTTAATTAACTTTACATGACAAAATAAAATATATAAATTAATTTTTTTTTGGAAAATCGTCAGTCGTCGTATGTAATTTATGCATACAATAACGTAATACAAATTTCCTTGATAATTATATACACAAAAATAATAATATAACAATAATATATATTCTTTAGATTAATCTAGTACCGATATTGTAATTGCTCTTTACTCTAATTCATAGAGTTTAAACAAATAAAATATATATATAATAATATTTTACGTTTTTATAGTTTTAGTTTAATTATTTCATGTAACTTTTCAATATAAAAATAATATACTAAAAAAATTAAAACAAAAAATTAGCAATGTGCTTATTCTCTATAAATTATTTATATAAAAAAGAATGGAAATATAAATATCACCGGAATAATAATATGTAATTGTGACAGTGTCAATATAAGCACAAGCTAGGATGAATGCTCATTATCAACAATAAAAATACTACACATATTATATATAATAAAGTTTATTTCGTAAGGGTGTTTTATAATATATTTATATAAATATTATTAAGAGCTTATTGAAAGAAAAAACCCCAAAAAAAATGTCACCTTAAACGTGCTTGAAATATTGTTCCATATTTTATGGAATGAATTAATTAATAAATATGCACATAAAATATTAAGGGCTTTTTTTTTCTTTAAAAAAAAACAATTTTATTATTTGTGAATATTAATATATTTTTTTATTATAGAAAAATAAATACTACTACAATACTGAACAAATTATTTAATTTATAAAACAAAAAAAAGTAAACACATTTTACCATTTAAGAATAAATATAGGTATAGCATATAATAAACCAAAATATTTATATACAAATTTTAATTTACATAATATATTCATTTTTTATGTAATAATTAAAAAAATACATTTTCATCAAAGCATATTTTATTGAAATAATTTATTCATCCCCTATTACATATATATACCTATTTTTTTCATCATACCTATATAGTATATATATAAATATGCATAAAAATGCATAATATAAATAAATAACACATATATTTTTTTCTCTTTTTTTATTATCTTTATATAGTGGAGTTTACTTAAATAAAGGTGCCGAAAATGAATTCGAAATATATTTCTTTTTTGCTATTTTTAATCCCCTTTCTTTTCCAAAGTTATGTTCGCTCACATGAGGATCTTTTTAATGAACATATAACGAGCATACATGATGGAGAACTAAATACATTTATAACAAAAAATGATATAGTACTTGTTATGTTTTATGCCCCATGGTAAGAAAATAATTGCAAACAAAATTTCCACAATCTCTTGCAACGTATAGTAATTAGAGCCATTTTATAATTTTATTTTAATTGTTTTTTACTTTTTTTATCGTAATAGGTGTGGACATTGCAAACGATTAATTCCTGAATACAATGAAGCTGCTATCATGCTTAATGAAAAGAAAAGTGAAATAAAATTGGCAAGTGTTGATGCTACTATTGAAAGGGGACTTTCACAAGAATATGGAATTACTGGATACCCAACCATGATTCTATTTAATAAAAAAAATAGAATAAACTATGGAGGAGGTAGAACTGCTCAAACTATTGTTGACTGGATACTTCAAATGACCGGACCTGTATCTACCGAAATAACAGGAAATATAGAAGATGTTTTGAAAGAAAAAAATATAAATGTTGCATTTTATATAGAATATACTTCAGAAGATAATGAATTATTTAAAAAATTTAATGAAGTTGGGGATAAAAATCGTGAAATTGCAAAATATTTTATGAAAAAAAATGATAAACATAATAAAATATACTGTTATAGAAAAGATGAAAAAACAGTCGAATATGATGAAAAAACTCCATTAAATGATTTTATAACAATTGAATCATTCCCATTATTTGGTGAAATTAATACAGAAAATTATAGATTTTATGCAGAAAGCCCAAAAGAATTAGTATGGGTATGTGCCACACTTGAACAATATAATGAAATTAAAGAAGAAGTTAGATTAGCTGCTGCTGAATTAAGAAATAAAACACATTTCGTTTTGTTAAATATACCAGAATATGCTGATCATGCTAAAGCCTCATTAGGTATAAATGAATTCCCAGGTTTAGCTTATCAATCAAGTGAAGGTAGATATGTATTACCTAACCCACAACAATCTTTAAAAAACCACAAAGATATTATTACATTTTTTAAAGATGTTGAAGCTGGAAAAATTGAAAAATCCCTTAAATCAGAACCAATACCAGAAGAAGATAAAGATGCACCAGTAAAAGTTGTCGTTGGTAATTCATTTATTGATGTTGTATTAAAAAGTGGAAAAGATGTACTTATAGAAATCTATGCTCCATGGTGTGGACATTGTAAAAAATTAGAACCAGTTTATGAAGAACTTGGAAGAAAATTAAAAAAATATGATCATATAATTGTTGCTAAAATGGACGGTACACTTAATGAAACAGCACTTAAAGAATTTGAATGGTCAGGTTTCCCAACCATATTCTTTGTTAAAGCTGGATCAAAAATACCTTTACCATATGAAGGTGAAAGAACATTAAAAGGATTTGTTGATTTTTTAAATAAACATTCCACTAAAACTCCAATCACTATTGATGGTGTTTCACAATCTGACGACGGAGCTTCTGAAGAATTATAAGCCAACTCAAGTTAATTATTTATGTGCTATATTTTTCGCAATCACTACATTGCTTCATTATGTACATGTAGATATATTTTTATACGTGCAATTTTATAAGAAAAGAAAAAATACATAATTATATATATTGCGGAAATTATATATATGAATATATATAATACTATTTGCATCATGGATTTTTTTTCTTCTTTTTTCGCAACGAATTGTTTATAACTCATATATAAAGGGAAATTAATTTTTTAAAATATTTAAAAAATTCATATTTCGTTAACCCCCATTTATTTACGCATAATATATCGTAAAGGTTGGTTTTATTTTTTCCTATATTCCCATACTGGTTTTTTAAGGGTTAATTTATATTCCTATTTATCCACATATATGTATACATATTTATATAACCATGGGTTTATATTTTTTTTTCTCATGTGTATATACACCCTATAATTCGTGTGTCACATATATAATAAAATTACGTTAAATATTTACAAAATTATATAAAACAATGAATTGTTTATTTTCATTCTTAAATAGAAAAAGTTCTTTTTGCACATGCTCAGAAACAGTAGAGTACATATGCAGCACAAATGTGCGTAAATATCTCATTGTATGCATTTTCAATCATGACTAGAGAAAAAAAATAAAAAATAAAAAATAAAATAATAGCTAGCGAAAAAAAAAATAATGGCTAGAAAAAAAAAAATAAAGTAATGGCTAGTTGAAATAGGGAAAACAACGGCATTACAAATTTGTTTAAAAACAATTTGTTTGTTAATGGAAAAGCAAAAGGGTAAAATATATTCCGATAATGAACATTTCAAACGGAAATTATTTAGCGAATTTGTCATAACAACGGAAAATATATTAAAAAATATTCGTATACGTATATGTATGCATATATGCATGACATAGACATGAGAATTTTAAAAAGGTCGCTATAATAGACGGCTCCGTTTTTTGGTTATCCAATATATCCTTTACATTTTTTCGAACGGCACATACACTTAATATTTTTGTAGTTAATTCCGTAATGATATTTCAGGGGTTCATTTGGGCTTATATCTCTTGAAGAAAATATTCCAACGGAAGGATAACTATCACCTCTCCATATTGTTATAACATTAACATTAGGTTCACATGAATGATTTAAAAATCGAGCAACGTTAGAAATAAATAAAGCGTCAATGCATGGTATTTTCCAATCATCGGCATAAGTTTCATCTACTTCTGCAGTCTCAATAAAATAATTAAAATATCCTTTTTTGTCATATTCATGTTCCCTAGATATCATTTCTTTTCGTGTTGTTATTTCACCTACGTAATGCATAATAAGTGAATTAGCTTTTATATGCGAGCATGCAACGATGTCCCATCCAACATCAACAGTTTTTACAACCTTTACGGGATAGTGTAAACCTTCTGGAAATTTATTTATACATTTTAATGGATCACATAAACAATTGCCTGAACATGCAGCTAAAACATTAAAATCATTAATATCATAGTTCTTATTCCCATCGCAATATATTTCATTTGTTCTTTTGTGTTTCAATGCTTTACAATATCCATTAATATATATTTCATCATAATCTTTTTTATTATAATTTTGGGGTGTACAACCAGAACATAGTGGTAATAAGTTATATGGTGGTAGTCGAGAAAAAAATATGGTTTTGTTTACATAAGTAAAGTTCATAGGAGGTAAATCATCATCTACATCATTTTCAACAGGAATTTTAAATTTTTCTTTTCCAGCAGATAAATCTTCATATGGATTCCAATCATCTTTAAAAGGTTTTTTCAATTCTATATATGCTGATATAGCTTCTTTACTTTTTATTGGAATAAATAAATGTGCAGGTCTTTTTGCTAATTCACAATTTATAGATATTTCACATTTTTTTATTGAAATATCTAAGTTTTTCAAATTTTTAGTTCTTATCATTTTATTTTCATCTATTTCTTTTTTAAAACATAATGTTTCTAACATTAAAACCATTGGTAAATATTTTCCCAAACACCAATATGGATATTTTCCTATTAGTGCACGTTTATTTATACTATGTTTTCTTTTATTCTCTTCTTCATTAGGTTGATATATTTCTGTCACACCATTATTTGTTTCAATTTGTTTTATATAATTCACATTTTCATGTAATATATCTTGATTGGCTTTGGACCTTTGTTCTAAATCTTTAGCCTTCATTTGTTTGTATTCCTTCATGCATTCTTCATAAACCCGAACATCAGAATTAATCCATTCTGTAGCAAGATTTTCAGCAATACATTTTTTTCTAATAAATTTATAAATATGATTAAAATTAGTAAATGCTGTAGATTTATAATTTTTAATATATGGTACTCTTAAAGTCATAATTATTTCATTGTTATAAAAAACATTAATAGAAACAGAATTTTTTTCATCTAAATTTTTTTTTCTTTCATATATATTATTATAAAATCTACAATTACTAGGAATAAAACATTTATCCATATATAATCTTTTAAAGACATATAATATATCTCTTTTATATTCTAGTGTTGAATAATCATTTACAGTAAATGCATTTGCTATTTTATATATCCCATCATATCGTATACCATAATTCGGTCCATATTTTGTTTTCAAATTATTATGACGAAATATTCTTATAGGCATTTGTAATAAATATGAATTATATAATGCATTAGCATAACATTTTCTGAGGCTTGATATTTTGCTACTTAAAAAAGATAATAAATATTTTAAAACAAAACAGTTACCATTATCTGTAAGTATATCATGCTTTGAATTTAATATTATTGATGATACTATATGCTCATTCTTATTTATTGGATGTAAAAATAAATTATATGATGTATATTTACATAAAAAAAATAAAGCTATATGATAATTATGTGAAAAATGAGTATTCACCTTTATATCTAAAATATTAAAATTACTATTATATATTGAATCAATAGTTAGCATATATTTTTTTTCTTTTTCACTTAGTTCAGTTTTAACTAAACTATTTTGAAAATTAGCATAATTAATTTTATTCCCATTTCCCATCGAATTATTATAGTTCCCATTTATATATGGATTCATATTCGGTTCGTTCTTCATATTTGTGTCATTACCATTTAATGTACCTTCAAGATTATTTGGAGTATTATTAGGATATTGTGCCCCTTCATTTGTCTGATTATTCATCATGTTGTCATTATTTTGGGTTCTAACAGTATTATTTGCATCTATGATTCCAGTAGTATTACCATTATTATTATTGCTACTCATCCCATTATTTATATTATTCATTCCAGAACCAGACTGCATATAATTCCCGTTATATTGATGTGAGCCTTCAACATTAGATGCCCCATTTTCTCTACTCTTATCATTTAAATATTCAGGACCATTGCGGTTGTCCATATAGTTGTAATTATTTGGATTAGCATTTCCATTATTATTGTATTGATTCATTTCCTGTTTTTTTTTAAGTTCATTATTTTCTATCAACATTTTATAATTATTTTTAATCCTTTCCAAAAGCATTATACCTACATTTTCTAATTTTATTACATCCTCGATATAATTCTCATCTGAATTTATATTTTTTCTTCTTCGTCGTCTTCTTTTACGTACAATTGGTTCTTTACCTTTTTCAATACTTTTTTGTATTTTTATTTTTTTAGATATACGTCTTCTTCTTCTTCGTCTCCTTTTTATCAATGTTATGTTGTTACAAAATACATCTTCTTTTCCTTCTTTAATTAAAACATCATTATTATTTCCACTATTGTTAAGGCAGTCTGCTTTTGTTAGACCCGTTTCATTGGTAGTGTTATTTTCTTCCTTTGTATGTCGTCGTCTTAAAAATATTTTTTTTTTATATTCCATACTTTCTTCATTTTTTACTCCCCTTTTTCCTACTAAACCTTTTTCAATATCTACCTCATTATTATCTCTAACAATTGTACTATTCTCTTCAACACAATTTTCACTATTTTTAATATTCATATCATTTTCACATTCATTATTAGATCCATTTTCTATAACATCTGATTCTTCAACTTTACATCTAACATTATTATTTATAGAAGAATATGATAAAGAAGATTCACTATTATTTTTTCTTAAAACCATATTATCATTCTGTTCGATTTCTATACCAGTTTCATTACTTGAACCTATACTTATAATATCATTAGAATTGCCATTATAATTTAGTTTATTTTTTGGATATATTAAATTCATTTTTTCACTTTTATTTCCCTCATTATCTACATCTTTTGAATCTATATTTAGTTTATTATGCTCATCTGTTATTTCAGAATTATTTTCTCTATAACTATGATTACTATCTCTATCAGACCCTATTATTTTATTTCTTTTTTTACCTTCACTTTCAAAATAATTTTCTTCATTCTGATCATCATAATTTTGGTTTTCATTTTTTGGGGAACCCAAATCAAAATCATTATTATTTTCATCCGATTTAGATATACCGTTTTTATCATTTTCATTATATTTCATATTTGTAATATCATAATAATCTGGATTTTCTATTTTTATAAGATCTTTTAAATTATCCTTAGTGTTACTACTTCTGCCTATGCTCGTTTTTTCATCCTTTGTTTGGTCTTCTATATTTACTGGTGATTTATTATCTGAGTTATTGGCATCGCCGTGATAAAATTCGTTTTCTTCAGCTACTTCATTTTCATTTAAATTATTCTTTCTTTTGCTTCTTTCAATGTGACTAGCTCGTCTACCCCTACCAATTTCATCGTTTGATTTCTCGTCCTTTACAATTTGATTTTCTTTTTCCTTTGCAATTAATTTATATCCCCATCTACCTCTCCTTCTTTTTATTATTTTTTCAGTATCAATAGTATCAAATTCGGCGTTCTCATATTTATAATTATCATATAAATAAGATTTATTTTTACGACCTCTTCTCCCCCTTCTTTTTCCTTTTTCCTTTTTTATCCCAATTTCTTTTGTTCTTCCTCTTCTTCTTCCTCTCATTTTAGTACCCCTTCGTTTTATTTCCGTATTATTATTATTTATTTCATTATTTTGATCCATTTCAATTATATTATCATATGTTTTATTTGGTTGTACATTTTTTTTAGCAAACTTTATATTATGTATATTAAAATAATAGGAATTTATAAAATCAATAGCTGTCAATTTATCTTTATTCATATTCCTATAATAATTATTAAACATTGATAATATAATCGAATGAGTATCATATAAATTATCTTTAATCCTCCAAGTTGATATTGGACTTTCTTCAATACGTATATGCTTATTTTGTATTTGAAAATATAATCTTAAATTTTTAAATAAACAAAAAGTATACATTAATTTTAATGAACTTTTTAAAGTTGTTATATCATATGAAAATAAATTATATAACATAAATTGTTCAATTACAGAATCTTTACTAGATATTATATTATTAAAATTAAATCTTTCACCATTTAATTTTTCTATTGACTTTAATAAAATCCCTTCTTCTTCTGTTGTTAAATATCTTTTAGAAACTTTGCAAATAAATCCCATATTATATTTTTGATCAAATATTATTATTATATTTTTTAAACGTTTATTGGTTGATGAACTTGATGATGCACTACTTTCACTTGTATTATCATCATCCATTTTTAAAAAAAAATGTTTCGATATTTTTATATTTGATACTTTATTAGTCATATTATCTAAATTATCATATCCATAATAATACATCTTATTATTATTATTTACATTTTCATACATTGTTGACATATTACCTTGTCCAATTTTATATTTCATATTTCCATTAGTTGCTAATACGGATTGTGATCTTCTCCTTCTAATTTCTTTATTCTTTTCTTTTGTATTACCTCTCTTTAATTTTCTTTTTCTTCGTCTCCTACGAATTGGTTTGTTTTCATTTTCAAACTTGACAACTCCATCATACTCCTTTAATTTGTTCATATTATTTTCACAGGCTTTATCATTATTTTCTGAAACACAAACTTTATTACTATTATTTATACTATTGCTATCATTTATAGTTATAGGGGTACTATTGGTAATTCCTTTTACATCTATAATATTATCGTTTTTTAAATCTGTGCTCTCTTTAATATTATTTGAAATTGTTGGATCACTGGGATTATTACTACATACTACACTACTATTATTATTATTATCAATTTTTAAAAATCCGTTTTCATTTTTTAAAGAACTTTTTTCTCTCCTCCCTCTTTTTCGTCCAACCTTAACAGTATTTGTATTTAATAAAGTTTCTTCCTTTTTATGCTCATAACCATTGTTAGATTGAGAACTCCTTCTCACCATCTTCAACCCCATTTTCTTTTTTTCCTTTATATCCCCATTGCTTACTATATTATCTGCATTCTCGTCTTGGCAATTTTCCATACAATTTGGATTATTGTCCACTGCCAGTTCGTTTGTAAAAACATTTTCACCAGTATTATTGCTTGAGCATAAATTGATATAATATTTTTCTTTATTTTTATTTTTTTCATTCCCCATTAATTTCATATTATTTGTAGCTAAATTGGGGGATCCATTTTTTTGTAAATTTATTGCCATTTCAGGATTCCCTTCTAACATAATTGTTGAAGGTAAGTTATTTATATTATCTTCTTGAACATGTATAAGCTCATAATTTTTCATCTCATCGTCTGTATCAATTATCATGCATTCTTTTTCACCATTGTTATTGGTATATATCATTTCATTTTCACTCTCATTTTGTTTGCCATATTGTTTTGTATATTCTAAAGAATCATTGTTTTCATTTTCAAAATTATCAACGTTTGGTTGATTAATATTATTTTTATTTCGATCAATCATTTCATTGTTTGCATACTTCGTTACACGCTCGCTATTATTTATATCACCACTTCTATTACTTATTTGGGTTGTAATATTATTATTGCTCAACCTAGATAAGGTTTGGTCTGTTTCACCATCTTCATCCATTGCCCCAATAACTTGTTCATTCATTTTTATATCGTATTATCATTACATATATTTATATATAAGCATACATTTCCCCTTAATGTTGTTTACCCCCAAAAAGTATACATATATATATTTTTTTTTTTTTTTTTTTTGTAATTATATATAATAATTTAACCAACTATATGTTTGGTTTTCATGCATATGAAATATTTAACCAATATCACAAAACAAAAATAAAAAAAACAATTAAACAAAAAATTAAAATAAACGAAAAAATTTATAAAACAAAAAAAAATAAAACGAATATAAGCAAAAACAATCAAATAATATAATATATTCTTAAAGGAGGCATTGTAAATATATTAATATTTTTTCATACAAAATATAAAACCATCCAATATATTTATAATATGAGAATGCCACATATTAAATAATACAATGATTATATGTATTTACATTTTTAGATTAATAATCGAGGCGAACCATTTACCATTTATTTTTTTTTTTTTTCTCTTCCTTTTTATTATTTACTTTCCAATAATAATAATAATATATTAAACACAATTCATATTATCTATAAATCTTTATAAAACATTTTTTTCACTTATGCAAATATTAATAAAAATGCAATTTACAATATATTTCCAATTGTTTAAATTCCGTCTAAGTTATGATCTTTTCTGTTTATTATAAAACGAGATACGATTTAAGTTGCTCACATTATTTTTATACATTACTTAGAAATAAATAAATATTCCAACACGCATGTTTATTATATTTTTATTATTTCTTTAATTTATTCATTTTATTATACTTTATTTCATTTATTTTATACATTCGAACAAATATAATTACAATTAATAACTGAAATATAACTAAATACATATTTTTATATAATACGTCTTATTATTAAATAACCAGTTTAACAAGTATAGACGTTCATACAAAAAAAATATAAATATCATATTCATATAAATAAAAAAAATATAAAAAAAATGTATATATTAAAATAATAAATTTTTTAAATTGAAAAAAAAAATTGTTATTATAATTATACCAATTTACAAATAAAATACAATATCATATTTTGCCCCCATTCTATTTTTATTAAAAATTTGTACTCCATAAACTTTTTATATTACATATATTTGTACATGTAAAATAAATCCAAATAGCCAATTTGCAATGTGGCATGGTTATCCCACAATATGCTACACAAATAATAACACTCTCAAATATACTAATAAATACTCAGATTAATACTAAAATGTTTAAATATGTTTCATATTGACTTATAAAGTTATAACTTTTAAATTTTAAATGAAAATAATTCACTATATTTCAAATTCCTTCCTTTTTATTCTATACCGGTTTTCATACAATACTTTTAAAACCCCACTTTTTACCGAATTCTTATGTACTCTTCAGTTATGTTCATTAAATAGTTATTTAACTGCTTATCCGTACAATATTCAAACATTTTTCACATTAATTGTGTGCACATATTAATCTGTTTCTTATTTAAGTTATCCTTTATTTGGCTAACTTTAAAACTTGTTTATGTCTTTTTTTTCCCAGCATAAATATTTTAAAATTAATTGTATAAACAAATAAATATATATTTTTTTAAATTACAATATTTGGTCTTTTTATGTAATATTGCCAAATGCCACCATTTACAACAATCTTTCAGCTTATTTAATTAACTAAGTACTGTCACACATGCTTACTTATGTACATTCCCTTTATTCTAGGAAATACATTTCATTCAGCAAACACCTTCACAAATACATGCCCTCTTAATTTATAACTTAAAAAAATTACATAAAAAAATATATCACTTCAAAAGGTTTGTTGATTAATTCAAAATTCCTATTTCTAAATAAGCCATCCTGTTTTATCGCATTATATATGTACATATTTTTGTATTTACAAATGTATATGTGTAAAACTGTTGACCTTTAAATAAAATATTAACTATATATAGCTAATTGACAAATTATACATAACAATATGCAATTGTTCTTTTAATATGTCCAAAAACGAAAAAGTAAAATCACAACTATTTATAATTAATACCAATTTTAATCTTATGTCTTTTTTATTTTTATAATAAAGCTATTTTTTTTTAAGCTAGCTATTTGATTTGCAATGAAAAAAATATTTTTTTTTATGACCAAGCAATATTTTTTTAGAAAATATTTAGCTCAAAATATAGAAATAAATATTTTTTTAACACATATTTTGAAAAATTATGGAAAAACAGGATGACTCTTTATTTTATTTCCTCAATATGCTTTGTATTCTTAGATATAAAAATATAATTTTTTTCAATTTCCATGCTGTTCTATACATCACCGTTGTCTACATCCCTTAACAAAAAAAAATGAACGTATCATTCATTGGAGTAGCATTGTGTTTTATTGGATCGTTTTTAGGGGCATTGGGGGATAAATATATTCATGATAGTTATAATATTGATAGCAGTAAATTATTTGCAACTAAAAAAAAGACACTGTGGATAATTGGAATATTACTAACTATAGTGGTCGATCCAGTTTTTACAATCATTGCATTATATTTTACTTCCGCAGCAGTTGTTGCTCCATTTGCGGGTGTGCATATTTTATGGAATTTAATAATAACAAATGTTTCATTAAAAATACAAATTAAATTACATCAATATATGGGAACATTTTTTTTAATATGTGGTATAACTTTAATTATTACATTTTCAGAAAAAAATGTTGATATTCTTAATATGAATGATTTAATTAATATATACATACAACCAATTGTGATCATATATATTTTGTCAGTTTTTTTTATAATAATTATATTGTTAATTATATGTATAACCCCATTAATTTGTAATATTATACATAAAAAGAAAAAAAACACAAATATTGGTGCCATCAGCATAAATAAAAACTTTAATAATAGTATTAGAGATATACAAATTTATAATAATAAAAAATATATTAAAGATTATAATGGAATATCAAAAAATTACAACAAAAACATAGACCGAAATAAAAATAAAAAATTAATTGACGTTATGAAGAATAATATTAACGATCATATTGAAGAAGGTACTATATCCCCTAGCAATAATGAAAATTGCTCTTCATATAATCATACTTATAATAGTAACAATTTATATAACAACACTTTTGAGCATTCCTCAGAATATCTATTCCCCATTTATAGTAATACTATTTCTAATACTAAAGGTGAACGAAGCAATAAAAATATACACAAAATATATAATTATAATTATAAAAAAAATAGTAGTAATAGACTATCGAGAAAAGAACAATATTCCTTAAACCGATCAAAAAAGCTGAGACTAAATCGTTTGTTAAAAAAAAGACAAAGAAAATGTAACAGCGGAAATACTAAAAGGTCCCGATCACAAAAATATAAAATGCTTAATAATAAAAAAAAACAAACAAACTCCGAAAAAATAAATAGTAAAAATGACAAAAATGAAAGATACATGTATCATACCAAATGTAAAAACAATGGAACTAGTCAAAGTAAAACCGATTTTACAACAATGCAAACTTATAGACATACCATAAAAAGTTACAAAAAAAGTGAAGAAATATGTTATGAATATGCACACACACCATTTTTATCATTCTATTCAAGCCAAAGAAGTATTTTAGATTATGATAAAAAAAATAATAAAACACATTCCGTTTATTACCGAATATGTTGTTGTACATTATGTGGAATGTCAGGAGGATTAGTAAATATATTTTCTGAACACATAATAACAATTTTTTCACGTGAAAAGTTTTATATATTTCAACACTCTTTCACATACCTTATTACAATTTTAACACTATTTTGTTTATGTAATCAACTCATTTTTTTAAATGTTTCACTATCAAAGTTTACTGTCACATCTGTTATCCCTTTAATTATGTCGAATATTGTTTTCTTTAATAGTTTAACTACTATTATAATGCAAATAAATGAGTCGAGAATGGATATTAATAGTGTTTTATTTTTTTCTTTAGGAGTTTTTTTAGTCATAATAGGGATAGTATATTTGCAATATAACATAAACCAAGTAATACTCAAATATTTCAAGGAAAAAAGGAAATAAAATAAGCAGAAAAAAAGTAAACCTATACTTACAAAACAGTTTTAAATCAGATAATTTTTTTATTTTTCATCAGTTTGCTATGTATTTCTCAACAACATTGTAAAAGGAATAGCATCAATTTGTATAGAATATTAAAGTAGAAAAAAATTTTACAATTATATATAATTACGAAATTGTGAAATAGGGCTAGGTCATATATATAGGAAGGGAAATATATATCCATACCTATATTATGAATATTTTTTTTTTGTGTAAACTTGAAATTATATTGAGAAAATATTTTGTTTCCTTATTTTATATATCCATATAATCCCTAATTTTTATCTTACGATAAATTATATGTTTAATTCTTCTTTTTTAAATCGAACCATTTTTTAATAATTCATAATTACAAACTTATGAAGATAGCAAGATAAATATGCACATTTAATTTGTTTTATTTATTATATTATTAATATTCTTATTATTTTCTTTCCTTTATTTTTTTATCGTTATTATTTTGATGCATATCCATGTAAGGGTAAGTTGATATTAGTCAGACTTTCCTTTAACCACAGAAAGGAATATAAAGAGGAAAAAAAAATATGTCAATATGTTTCTTAATATATATAGAAGAAAAAATTGAAATATATAATAAGAATGGACTAATCAATCAATATATACTTTTTTAATGAAAAATAAAATATAAGTTCACTACTTTGTAACAATCCAAAGATGGATGGAATCAGAACAAGGTAGTGAGTGTAACATTGGATAATTTCATTGGCTTGCTAATTACCCGTTTTTTTTTTATCCGATGTTGTATTAAGTAATGCATACCCTATTTTCAAGTTTCAAAGTTTCAAAAACCTTTCCTTTTCATTGTTCATGCAAAAATGTAGTTATCAAAAAGTAGAAAAGAAATGATACTCTTTATTTTAATTGTTATTTTTTATATACATTCATTTGAAGGGTATGGTGTGAAAATTAGTTCATATTTAAAAAGTTATACCATCGTTTTAAAGAATCAAACAAAAAGAAGATGTAAAAAAGGGGTCTTATACAACGACACTACAAATGTCAACATTAGTGATAGTGGAAATTATGAAGATGGAAGGAATGACTTGTTCGAATATTTTGCTAAACTATCTTCTGAAGAAGAAGAAAAACTGAAAGAAATGAAAAAAAAAAAAAAAAATATTTCAGTGACATATACTCAAAAATTGCCTAAAAAAAATATTTTATTAAAAAGATGGAAATATGATTTATTTGAAAAAATAAAAGAGAAAATGAAAAAGGATGATGAAATGAAAAGAAAAACAAAATTATCTAAATATAAATATAAATTACCAATTGATTTTTTTAAGTTAGGTGATTCAATAAGAGGAAAAATTGTAAGTGTCCAAGATCACTTGATAAAACTTGATATCAGTTCTATACATTTAGCTCATTTATATATAAAACGTTATTTTAATGATAAGACACAGATTTATAAAAAATATAAAATCGGAGAATATATTGATGTTGTTATTTCATATATTCATAAAAAAAATAGTATCATACAAGTTACAAATGATGAAGAAGAAATTAAAACTTTGCGTGCAAACTTGAAACGTCTTAAAGATGCAGGTTTTTTTGAACATCCAAAAGTCCAAGAAAAAAAAGACTCAAACATTGTCGATAAAATTGTCGACAAAAATGAGGATAGTGAAGTTGACGAAGCAAAAATTGACGACCATAAAATAAAGGAAACACTTGGAGTGGAGTTTCAAACAAATGATGAACCAAATGATTTAATGTATATAAAAGAAGATAGTGTAAAAAAAAAAAAAAAATATATAACAGAATATAAAATCGAAGATATAGTAGATGGGATTGTTAAATTTGTAAATGAAAATGGAGCATATATAGATATAGGATGTAAAACACTTGCATTTCTAAATTTAGGACATTACAATAAAGATCCTAATTTATTTCTTTCAAATGGAGAGAAAAAAAAAAAAAAAATACAAGTTGATGATTATTTAAAAAACCTGAAAATAAGAAAAATAGATGTACTAAATAATAGGATTGAAGTTACACCATATAATCTTCAAGAAGAAGCATGTCTAAGAATTATAAATCAACAAGAAACAGTAAAAGAACAAAATAAATATATCCCATCTCTTGCCTATATGACAAATAGCTACCATATAATAAACTATCTCAAAAAGTATAATCAATTGAAAAATGAAAAAAAAAAAAAAAATATAAATAATGAAAAATCAAATCAAACTGATCATATTCATAACTTATTTGACAAAAGAAGCCAACTAGATAAATTAAAACAAGTTACTAGTTTAGAAAAAAAAAATATTTCTTCTTTCATATTCAAATATAATGAATTATCATCACCTAATGATAATTATCAAGACATTTTAGAACAAAATGCAGACAACCAAGAATTTATAAAAGAAATTAATATGGGTCACGACCAACAAAACCAATTCGAAAATAACCATGTTTTTGATTTACAATTTTTTAAAAATCAAAATAAAAAACTTAAAAAAGAAATTGAAAATTATAGACAAAATGAAACACAAACAGGCACCTCACCAAATCATCAAAACGATCAAAACCCTAACATGCTCGAGCAAATGTTTACAAAATATGATTCTCAATATGGAATCACAAAAGGGAGTAGTAAACACCAAGAGAATGTTACTCCTTCAAACATTCCCACCGGGACCAATATAAATAACGACTATGACAACTATGACAATTGCAATGATCTATTTCATTTAAAAAAAAATAATAACGACGATTATGAAAACCTTGAGCAAGATGGAAACAAACCCGCACTTTTATATTTAAAAAAAAACCTTGCAAAAATTAAAAAAAATATATTAGAAGAAACAAACCAAAACCACAAAAAAGTAGATCAAACATCTTTTCCTTCCCCAAATGAACCTGACGATTTAGTTCCTGAAAATTTTAATGACAATGAGGATCAAATAGGATCACCAGATTTCGAGCATCACCAAGAAGATGCTAACAAAGTCGAAGATGATGATTCTTTTCTTCAAAAGGGGAATCAAAAAAACTTGTTAGATAATGATGAATCGGAAAATGAACATGATGAACAATTTTTTGATGTCAAAAAAAACTTAGACTATATTTTAAGTCAGAACCTAAACATGAAAATAACTCAAAGAGATAATGAAGAAGATATAGAAAATAATAGGTTTGGAATTTATAATAGTAAATATTATGACGATACTGAAAAAGATATTGAAGAAGCTTCTAAATTATTTGGAGATGATATAAAAACATGGGATGAAAAAATGTATTACTATTTTGGTAGTAGAGATAATATTTCTTTAGATAATTTAAATATTTATGATAATGATGAGTTTAAAAATAATTTACTAAATAAAAAGGAAGATCAATTTGATAAATATGATGAAATTTTAGATTCAAACCATTGGAATATTTCAAATGAAAAAAATTTTATCAGTGCAGTATATGCAGATACACAAAATCAAATCTCAGATCCAATTCAAACAAATAATGATAAAACAGACTCTTCATTATATGAATCAACAAATCATACCATCGATTCAAATGATGACAACAACAATTATGAGCATCTAAATCAGATGCAAAATGATTCGACTTCTAACATTTTAAAAAATGAACAAATCAACCAATTTAATAATTTAGAAGAATATATAAATACATTTACAAATGATGAACAAACACAAGTAACCCTAAACACAAACCACTCTGAAACTATTAATGATCCTCTACATAAATTATCAAAACAAGAAATAAATAACGAGAATAATAATTTAAAAAATCAAAATATATTTAGACAAGATATCCACTCACCAAAATTAAAAACCATTCATAATCATTTGGAAAAACTAAATCAAACTTTTGACAATAAAAAAGTTAATGATACAGAACATAAAATAGATTCAGAAAAACATGATGAAATAAATATCGATCAAATTGTGAGTAAGGCCTTACATATTGGAAATATACTTAAAAAAAATGAAATAAAAAAATTAAAAAAAGTGGAAGAATTAAAAAAAGTAGAAGAATTACAAGATGAGGATTATACTGCATACACAACTAATCATAATAATGATAATTTTCAAAATCCAATTTTAAAAATAAATAAAAATTTTAAACATAAAAATATCATGGAACCCGAAAATGACCTCCTTACAGAATCACCTGTACAACTAAATATAAATGAACCTGATTCAAAACAATTTAAAGATGGCTATGAAAAAAATATAAACAAGGATGATGAACAATTAAAGGCATATAAAAATGCATCTTATGAGGTATATGACAAAAAAAAAAATTACAAACAAATCGACCCTTAAAATGTTCTTAAATTTTTACACATTTTCATGGCATAAATATATTTCACTTTTTCTACTTAGGTACAAGGATATTATAAAAGAAAAATAAAAAGTGTAATGGACTTGGATAATATGGACAACGAAACAGGTTCAGAAACGGATTCAGAAACAGATGCAGATACAGATGCAGAGATCGACTTCTACGATGATGACATAATAAATGAACCCCGTGAAAAAACAAATAACAAAGAAAGTCCCAAACCCAATAATCACCAAACAGATATAAATAACAACTTTTTAAATGTTGACAATAAAAAGGATATGCTTCATTTATATGGAGAATATGATCCAATAACTCAGGGGGACTATTTAGAAAAAATATTGCAAACAGAAAAAAATATGAATAAGGCAGCTAGTAAAGATATTGAGCTTATCATTCAAAGTTATAGACATGCTAATGAATGCCCTGACAAATTCATAGAAAAAATGAACAAAGAAAAAGAAGTTGAAAATGATAATAAACATAAAATAAAAACAGAACAAAATTATAGCGACGAATTTCAAATTGAAAATAACTCAAATGGATTACCTACAAATTCGTATGATAAATCAAAAAATAACATGCAAAATGAATTTAACTTTTTAACAGATACAAGTGTCTGTTTAAAAATGCTATCACTAAAATTGGGACTCCTCAAAGAATGTGATTTACATTTATCTGATCAAGAACTAATCAACCATTTTATAAATAATAAAAGATTTAGAAGAGTATTAAAATTTTATAATGTAAATATAAAAAATGTAACTATACCTTTGATTTATAAAATTACAAAATTATTATATTTTGAGAGACCTTTCCCCAAAAAGGAAAAAAATCATAAACTTAGCATTGATTAAAAGAAGAAAAAATAAATCATGTACAAACAAATGAATATACAAATTCCTGCATTCTTTTTGATGTTTCCTTTTCATTTTGTCAACCAAAAAATGCTCAATCCATTAGTTTGTAGATTTCACTTTGGTATTTGACCGAATAATGTTTTGTGTATATGCATGTCCAATGTTATTTTATATTTTATATTTTATATTTAATAATAAATAGTAAAACATATTACTACTGTTCTTAATATCATTAGATTCATTCTACTATAACAGTAGTGATATAACTTTTTTTTTTGTAATTAACTTATATGAACAACTTTATTTTCTTTCAAAAAATATGTACATATATAATAAAATAAAATTGGGAAACCAAAAGTTTACACAGAAAAAAAGACAAAACATAAAAAGAGATATAAAAAAAAAAAAAAAAATTTAATCACATAATAAATATTGATATTAAGAATAAAAATGCTCCCTAATCATATGTTCATTGGCAACAGGATCGAAATCATCTAATGGATCATACTTGTTTAAACGTTTTTCTTTTTTTTCATGTTCAATTTTTTTAACTTCTTCTATAACTTCAGGTCTTTTACTTAATTTTTTTGTTTTTAATATATTTCTAAGCATTTTATCATGTTTATAATTTCCTCGATGCTTATAAAAAGTTTCAAATTTCCATGAACAAAAATTATTTAAATAATCAATAAAAGTCCGTTTTAAATATTTTAATTCTAAACTTGGTCTTACTATATTATGAATACGATTTAATATATAAAAAATAGAATCATCTTTAAAAAAATTATATTTTCTTTTTTCCTCATTTATTAATTCATTATTTGATTCTATTTTATTTATATAAATTCTACTCATTTCTTGTCTATGTCCATAAAATCTTCTATAATTTTTTTTTGGTTTAAATTTTAATCTATATATTTTATTTCCTCGAAAATGTTTAATAACTGTTGCGTTTACTCGTACATTATCTAAAAAGGGAGTACCAAAAGAAAACTTCCCTTCTTCATTACTATAAAAAGCTATTCTATTTAAATTTATATTCTTATTTTCCTCTTGCTTTATCCTATATACATCATAATATCTACCTTCTTCAATCCATTTTAATCGACCACATAATTCAGCTACACAGTATTTACCACTTCTGTCTCGATTATCTTCTAACTCTGATAATTTTATTTGTGCTGGTGAACTTATTAATACATTTAATCTATTACTTAGCCTTCTTTGATAATTATTTAAATTTTTTATAAAATGAAAATTATATATATTTCTATTATTTACTTTCGATAAATTTATTTTGTTCCCCTCTATTCCAACATTCATATGATATAAAATTAAAACAGATAACCAAAATATATAAAAATATACATTTCTCTGTAAAAAAAACATATTTCCGCATTTTCATTCTACCCTCTTATATATTTTTTTCTCATCATTTTTAACTATACGAAAATATGCCATTATATATTTTTCATTTGTTTTTTAAAAACCTCATTTTGGCTTTAACAATACATCATATAGATAATCTTTTAGTTCTTATTGTGTAAATTATTCCAAACAAATTTATGGAAATATCTCAATAATTATATGTATACCCATGTAAGCACATACCTATTTATTCATATATATATTATATATATATATATATATATATATATATATATATATATATATATGCGGGTTATATTTTATTCTCATTACTATTAAAAAAATATATACCTCATAATTTGTGATACTCCTAAAACAATTTTACCCCCTTCTCAATATATATAATTTTTAATAACACTTCCAATGATGTTTAATTGGCTATTTTCTCTTATTATTATATTTTTTTTTTACTATGTTCGAAAAAAATATAGCTAGAAATTATGAACAAGTTAGAAAAAAAAAGTAAAATTAAATATATCCGTATGAACAAGTCAGAAAAAAAGTAAAATAAAATATATCCGTATGAACATGTCAGAAAAAAAAGTAAAATAAAATATTGTATAAATATCCATTAATTATTCACTTTTTAGTGGAAAACATTGTACAATATTTCTAACTATTTCCTTTACCATGCTTTTATAAACTTTTATTTCTATCGAGATGGTAAATACAATTTTAATACTATTTAAAAAGTATTTTATCGGTTGTGTGTAATATTTATTAATGTCAAAACAAACATATCAAAAGTAGCTACATGTACCATTCATATGTTCTATCCATTGAAATATAAGTATGCACACATTTTCAATCTTATAAGACCACATGTATGTAACATGCTTTGTGTAGGAAATTATATAAATAAAACAAAACAATAAAATAAATTAATAAACATCCAAAAGGATAAGAAAAAAAAAATAACATCATAATGTTGCACTATATATACATATATATGTTGTGAGCATATTTACACTTTTAATAAACTAAACACGGTTTTACAAATATATGAACATATTCATTTTACAAAAATATAACATGTATCAAATCGCTAGCTATGTACATGATAAAAAAATTTATACTTCCAATTCATAATCACCCCTTTCTGGGAATAAAACATTTTCTGAGGAATTTTTTAAAAAATTTTGATTTGACAAAAAACCGTCTTTTATTAATTCATCAGGTAATAATGAATTTCTCAATGTGTTATTAAAATGAAAAGGATTAGATTTAAATGTTTTATATACAGGAAATAAACTAAATCCAAAACTTTCATTATTATCATTTAAATAATTATGATATATGTTTTTTATTTTCTCATCATGAACTTTATTATTTTTTTTAGCTTTTACTGAAATTAAATTATTTAATTTATTTAAATTATAGTTCGAACTTTTTATATCATCTAATATAGACTTTTCTTTACTTATTTCATAATTAAGTTTTGATATTACTTCTTTAACTTTTTCTGAATAAGATTCAACAAGAATATTTTGTAATGATGTCTTAAAATTTACTTTTGACAATTTCATATTAATTGTAGGAGCTTGAGTTAAACGTGCATATTCATTTTCTCCTTCATTTGATTCAACTCTTTCTGTTATCGATTTTATCAAGTTTCCTAATCTTTTATTTTTTTTTACTTTTTTACATTTACATAAACATACATATATCAACAATATGTATATGGGAAAGGATATAATCTTCCCTATTTTCATTTTTAACAACAGTAAATTAATATAAATAATAAGCCGAACAAATAATAAAGCCAAACAAATGAGCATAAATAATATCAAGTTATACAAAATATATATATAACCATGAAAATTTTATTTATTATTCTTAAAATGTTTTATTCTCAATAATGAGTCTATACAAATATGTTGTCGTGTTTATCCTTATTAATGTAATACCCTTAATATACTGATTTAAAAACTGTTACATAATAAAAATTGTCTAATATGATATGGAAGAAAAACATAAGTGCATTATGTACCTCCTTTCATTGCAATTTTATATGTAATTACACATTAAAAAAAAAAAAATAAATAATACTACTATTGTTGTTGCTCTAAATTAATATATATATGTAATTTCAGATTTTTCATTATTTTTTGAATTTCCCATTATGTTATAGAATAATATTTTTGTTTATATCTTCTTCTCTTATATCCTGAATTATCTCATCATTATTCCCTTCATAAAAATATATAAAAAATTTTTTACTTTTTTTTTTATCACTCCCATTATCAGAGATTTTACTGAATTTTTTTGAATATTTCATATTTATTTTTTCTAAAAATTCATATTCTTCATTTGTTAATGCTCCTATTGGTATATCTTTTATAATTCCTTTTGATATATTATCCCATTTATATTTTTTTTTATTTTTTTTTTCACCCTCTTTCATGCAATCTTCAATATATTTTTTGACATTTTCTTTACTTTGTTCATCATTTTTATTATAAATAGAATTTTTAGCAGACTCGTTTTCAGAGCTATTACCTTGTGAGTATTTACTTCGACCCCTATTCTTATTAAAACTTTTTTCATTATGTTCACTTCCTTGATCTGAATTATTTGAATAGTCACTACTTTCACTATTATTGTCTGAAAATGTTTTATTTTTTTCATCCATACTATAATCACTATTACTATCACTACTCCAATCAGAAAAACTTTCACTACTATCTGATTCTTCACATTTATTATTATATTGACAATACCATATATTACTATGCTCACACCTTTTCATGGGCCCCTTTATATTTTCCTCATCACCACCATCGAATAGTGTAACTTTCTTCTTTCTCTTAATTTCTACATCGTCATTTTGGTCACTACTTTCATCTTTTTCAACATTTTTTTCACCATTTTTTTCATTGTCGTCTTTGTCAGAACATGAGTTGTTTAAATCATTATCACTTACATTGCTTACTTCTTTATCTTCATTAGAACTTATTTTTACGTAAATTTTATTATTTTTTTCTGAATCGTCATAAATAAATATTTTTTTTTTTTTTAATAAAAAGCTAGCTAATTTTTCATTACAAATAATTTTCCATGGATAGTCACATGTTTCTTGATTGATGGGTTTAATTATTTTCTTTATCTCATAGGATTTATCATTTAATAATTCACATAAATATTCGAATATTGTTTCATTAATATTTGTTGGAATATTATAACATTTAATTACATAATCCTCTAAATTACTTTTATTGTTTGATAATTTTTTAGGTTGTTCATTGGTTAGCAGCGAAAGGGACATCATACTGATGATGCTCAGAAAAAGAAAAACAAAAAAATGAAAAAAAAAACAAAAAAAATGAAAAAAAAATAAGAACAAACTATCTTAATACAAACTAATTAGTGAATTTTAAATCCTCGCTAACCTTTTACCAAACTTTTTTTATTTCCCTAAAAATATTTATTATCTTATTTTTTGTAACGCCCATATTTTATCCTCATAAAATTTAATACTATAAGGCATAACCCGATAAAAGAAAATTTTTTATTTTAGCATTATTTTTAAAAAAATTGTTCTTTAAAAAGGGAGAAAAAAAATTAAGTCACTATGCAATACCATTTTGCTAACTTAAAATTAAATATTTTTCATTTTATTTTTTTTTATTTTTTTTAAAGAACATTTTTAAGAACAAAAATTATAGACCCCCACCTGTTAAAACCACATTTTCCATTTCCACCCACATATAGTTATACCTCTTTTTTTTCAAACTATTTTATGATTGTCAATTAAAGATGTTTTAAATTTTATAATCGTTTCTATAAAATTATAATAGAGAAATAAATAGCACAAAAGTTACAAAATGAAAATTATGTCTTGTCGTCTCATAGGTGATAGACTCAAATATGCCAAATTAGCTTATCAAATTCTAGTTCTAGAAAAGTAAACAAAATAAACAAAGTAAACAAATATAAAAAATTAAAAGATAAAATATATAGCCTACTAAGCAATGTTCTTATTTGCCACTGAAAAGAATGTCAACATGACGATGGAGAAATGGGTTGTTAATACAAACAAATCTATATTATTTATTTCGAATTATTTTCAAAGTATTTTCAAATGACTTTCAAACTGTTTTATACTTTTTTTATAGCCCACGTGTTGTTATATAAAAATGGATCAAAGATTTGTCTTGAACTATCTCTTCGTAATTTCTTATTTATCGATGGCAATATATATTTAATTTTTCTTTTTTCCCTTAACTCATATTTATTAGTATTGGAATTTTTTGTATATGGCTCATTTTCAAAATTGTTTTTTTTTACTGATAAAGTATCTTCATTATATTCTGATAAATATCTTTTGTCTCTATCCTCTAAATATAATATAGTTTTATTGTTTTCATAATATTTTTGTTTATTATATACTTTTTTTCTAACTCTATTTTTTTCTCCTTTTTTTAAATACTTCTTTTTTGATCTCTTATTAGTTTTCTTTTTTTCACCTTCCAATTGTTTATTCTCTTTCATTTCAGATTTCCCTAAATCATGAACTTTATTCTTTTCCTTATCACCTTGTTTTTTCGCTAGCTTATCATTTAGCTCGATCTTTTTTTCAAATGAATTTAAAATAGTAGTACCATTCATTTTGTTTTCTACATCCAATAAATTCTCTTTACTAATTTCTATGCTAACTTTTTCAGAACTATTTACATCACTAAAGTCAGCATTAAATAATTCTTCTGAAATATTTTCTACATTTTTTTTGATCAATTTTTTACTCTTAGATTCAATTATAGCTTCATCACATTTTGTCTCTCTATGTCTTTTGCATAACTTTTTTCCTATCTGCCTTAGTTTTTTTTTTTTTATTTTTCTTCGTTTTTTTCTACCCATATAATTTGAACAACTCAAAAAAGATCCTATACTTTTGTATGGCACTCGAAACGGATTCACATCAACATCTATATAATTCGAAGGCAACGTATTTTTAATCACATTTTTGTAACTAACTATTTTATATAAATTTTCTTGTGAATCCATTTTGGGTTTCGCTACACCCCCCACTTTCCAACCATCACTTTGACATCCTTTTCTGCAATTTTTTCTACATTTTTTTTTGCAAACCTCTTGTGATGCACTTGCACATACCTCGTGTTGAATGCTTGACAACTGAGGAATAGAGTAATCATTTTTTTGCATAGCGCAATGACAAGTCACTAAATTAGATCTATCAGTTATGTGCCCATTCTTTTGTACAATTACATTCTTGTTTAGAA
This sequence comes from Plasmodium vinckei vinckei, assembly GCF_900681995.1. Classification (NCBI taxonomy): domain Eukaryota; phylum Apicomplexa; class Aconoidasida; order Haemosporida; family Plasmodiidae; genus Plasmodium; species Plasmodium vinckei. The sequence continues at coordinate 118,003 of NC_051299.1, forward strand.
CAATTTTGTTATTTATATTTGAATAATAATATTCAGGAATGTATTTAATATTACTACTTATGAAATTATAAGATTTTGATTTTTTCAAATCATCTGAAATATTTGCTATATTATTAATTTTAAATAAATTGTGATCATTCTCTTCATTCTCAATTATTACAGTTTCACTACTTTCATTACCACCATGACATATATCACTATTTAATAATAGCACACTCTTTTGTATTTCAGTTTTACTTTCATTATGTACATCAAAATAAGGAACATCTTTGCTATTATAAACTTCTCCACATTTATGACAGCATATCACATCTTTACTTAAATTGTATTGACTATCATAGATACAATTTAAATGCACTTCTTTTTGATCTTCATTTTGTTTATTCATTTCTATAAACTTTATTTTTTCACAATCTTTTAGCATTTTTAAAAAAAAGGAATAGCATTCATTACATCTTTGTTCATTTTTTATTTCACAATTTAACTTATTTTTACACACATTATTATTTATGGGATAGACACATTTGTTTTGAAAATTATTATTCAATTTTATTTTTTGAAATGTATTTTCCTTATTTATATTACTATTACAACAATTGTCTAAATAGCTATTTTGGTGATCACATGTGTAGAGACTTTTTTCTTTCTCTTTATCATTAATTATAGAAACGTCTTTATCTTTCAATTCACTATCTTTTTCATTTACTCCATTTTCTAAAGAGTTTATTTTAAAATTGTCTTGCGATACACAATGCCTACACAAGTTGTTGGCACATTCATGAGTAGTGTCATTACAAAGAGAATTGTGTTTATGCTCATCCTTTTCAAAGGTTTTATTTTGCTCTGTTGTGTTTCTAAATTGCTTAAAATTTATTTTGCTTGATTCTTCACTATATGGAATGCTTGTATCTTTGATTTGCTCGCTGTATATGTTTGTAACTTTATTTTTATTTTCATTATTGTTAAACTCATTTTGCAAACTTTTAGCAAAAAAAGGTTTTAAATTTTGATAGTTATTTTTTTCTGAATTATTTTCTACTAAATAATTTTTATTATAGATTAATTGTTCCTTTGTATTGTCATATAAATTATTTCCAGATTTTATATTTTTAAATATAATATTTTCATAATATTTCTTTTTTTTATTTAATATTTTTGATAACATTTTATTTTCATTAACTAAATTAAGTATCCTTATTTTATTTGAGTCTATCGAATTGTCTGAAAAATTTAAATCAGAAAAATATTCTGCACAATTATTTATTTTTTTATTTTTATCACCTATTTTTATGTCTCCTTGGTTTGACTCACCATTTTCTAAACTAGCTAAATTATTTTTTCCAAAATTATTATAATTACTTATTTCATTATTTTCACTACCTTTTAATAATTTCACTTTTTTTATAGCTTCTTTAATTTTTTCATTTTCACAATTCATGTTGATTATATTTTTTATTTCATCAACAGAATAGACTTGTTGTGTCTTTTTTTTTTCGCTATTTTTTTTTTTTTTTTTTTTTCGTTTTCTTCTATTTCCAATTTCAATCCCTTCACTATAATACCCAACATTAAAATGATTATCTACATAATTTATCATGTCACTTTTTTTTTCACAAAATAAAACTTCTTTTTTATTATTTTGATAATTATGTAGATTATCTATAGACACATTTTTCGAATTTCCTATTTCCTCTTTCTCATTTTTATCATTTATAGGACTAAAACTATTCTTACATAAAATATTATTTAACTTATCTGTATTATACAAATTCATTTTTTTATCTGAACAGTTAATATCATCAATTATTTCCAAAGGAGTATTATTTATTTTTTCTTTTTCAGTGTGTGCAAAATTAACTTCAAAATCGCTAATCATATTATTTTCATTTCCATTTGGTATACATAGTTCTATAGGATTTTCTATATAATCTATTTTATCTTTTAATACTATAACCAGATCATATAAACTATTATATGCATCCTTCATTTCTTTTATTATATTTTCGTAAAATGGCACAATCAAAAGTATGTCCATCAATAGTCCTGCGTCTTCCCATAATTCTGGCATGTTCTCTTTAAAATTGTTTTAATTTTTTTTTTAAAGTATTATTTAACCTTGCTGAGACATGCCAATTGTTGTTAGCCTATTTTTATTTTCAAATATAAAACAACAGCAAAATAGACAAATAGAAAATGATGTAAAAATCTAAAATCTTGACAAATAAAACAAATAAAAATAAATACAAAAATAATAAAAATATCGAGCAAATGTTGAATGAATAGGAACAAACACTCGATATTTTCCTTTAAAACGTATTATGTTTTTATTTTATTTCTCTTTTTTTTTTAAAAAAAACAAAATCATATGCACAAGTCAGAATATTTTCATCCTAATAATATGCACAAGTCAGAATATTTTTATCCTAATAATATGCAATTTGTTGTAGACTATAGCCAATAACAAATACATACTTAAATAGTAGATCGAATTTAATAAAAAAACAAACTTAACCCAATATTCTTATTCTTATTTTTAATTATAGCCTCTTTAAATATAGTCAGTTGACAAAAATAATAAAAAACGAAAAAATAAAAAAAAAACAAAAAAATTAAATCCACATACTATGGGCAACGAAATTGTTCCCAGTGTATGTACAAAACATTCTTATACATAATTAATGATAAAAATGTAAAAGTATAAACAAAATAAATAATCGAAAAATTTGCACAATATTGTCTATAAACACAGTATTGATGATATTATTTTTTATCTTCAATTTCGCATTAAAACTAACTAGCCAAATCGAAAGATTTTATTTTTCCAAAAAGTGGCGGTCTTGTAGTTTTTTTTAGTGCAATTATTTCATCCCCAACTAAAAAATCTTCAGAGGATGTATTAAAAATGATGGCATTTGCATTACATGTTTTAGTTAGCTCATTTGTATTTTGTTTATTTTTTTGCATTGATAAGATTGTCAGATTTTTATGAATAATTTCTTTATTTCTAATAATATTATATGTGTGTGATGAATTACATACACCCTCTTTAATATCAACAGATAAAACAACTCTCCTACTTTTTTTGGTACTATTTCCTTTACTATTTTTTATAGAATAATATCCTGTTTTATTAATTGTCATTTTTGAAACAGGCTCATATAAATGTAAAGAATCAAAATAAAAGTTACAAATATTTTCAATATCATTAAATAATTCATATATTATATTATGAGACCTTAATATTATCCCATTCATATTATCAATATTTTTTTGTATACTACTATTTATATCAATATTAAATGAAAATATAAAGCATGGATTTATATATTCACAAAATTTTAAATCACTAATATTTAATGTTCCTACTCCTTTTGTAATAATTTTAAAAGGTTTCCAATTTTTAAAAATATCTTTATCTGTTATTTTTTCATCATTTAGTACATTTTTGTTAATATAATTCCGTTCAACAAAATTAAATATATTACAGTATTTTTCATTCTTCTCTTTTTTGCTATATTCATTAAGTCCTTCTAAAATTGCACTTAAACTTCCCTCATCACATGTCTTTATAATAATTGGAATTTGTGGAAGTACAAAACTGTTAGATGTCCCATGCCCTTCGTTTTTTTCCAAATATGCCTCATTCATTAGGTTGTACTGGGCCATCTTGAGTTTATACTTAGCAACCCTCTGCGCATTTTTCAAGCTACTCATTTCAAGAATCATATCACCATACTTTAAATTATTATTATCAGTAAATGATATGGGACAAACAATTTGGGCAACCTCTGAAGGATAAGCTTCCTTCACTGGCTTATCATAACTATTATAAATTTTTTTTATTTTTGTATAGGTATGATCAACTAATATATATGCCCCAACTTTTAATATGCCAGATTTACATATAACAGTTAATATTTTCCCTTTTGTTTGATCTACTTTCTTTTCTAAAAGATAAGCAGAACATAGATTGCCATAATCAGACATTAAATTTAATTTATCACTAACATTAAATATTGTATTTTGTAATAAGTCTATATTTATATTTTTTTTAGCAGATATAGGAATAATAGGAACATGCCCATTTTCATTTTCAGTTATAATGTTATATCGAAGCAAAGCTTTCGAAAGAGTTTCAATTTTTGATGTAGTATCATTTTCACTATTACATTTATCTATTTTATTAACTGCTATAATTAAAGGTATATTATATTTTTGTGCTAATTCTAAACATTCAATTGTTTCATTCATGATTCCATCTTCTGCTGATATTACTAAAACAATTAAATCAGTACATTGTACACATCTTTTTCGAATTGTTTTAAATACATTATGACCAGGGGTATCTAAAAATGTAATTTTTTTTTTTTTTTTTTTATCAACTATTTCAAATGCTCCTAACTTTTGTGTAATACCACCAACCTCATTTTTTGCAATATTTGAATTTCTAAAACAATCTAATAATGTTGTTTTTCCATGATCTACATGTCCCAATATAGTAACTATTGGATTCCTTTTTTTTAAATCTATACAACTATATTTTAATTTATCTAACACATTAAGTTCTTCACATATTAATTCTGCTACTTCCTTTTCTAATTTTGTATATTTACTTATATAATCATTATCTAATATATATTTACATACATTTATTATTTTATTTTCATCAATATTTATATGTTTACTAAGATTATATATTGTTATATTATTACTATCAAGATATTTATATTGATTCGATGAATTATCTCGTTTTTCATCTTCTTTAATTTTATTTATACTTTCTTCAACCCCCTTTTTATAATAATAATTTTTATCACTCTCATCTTTGATTTCAACATTTTTCTTTCCTTCTTCCTTACTATGATATAATGTCTCTTCAAAGTTGTTTACTACAAAATTAGGCAGTTCTGTTTTATTAATTATTTCCATATTTTTATTATTTTTTTTTTCTTTCAATTTTTCTAATATAGATAACAAAGAATTTGATCCCCCAACTGTACAATCAGAAGAAATACCCATATTGTTATACAATAAAATTGTATTAACCTTTTCAGAAATCCCTGAATTATTATTTTTTTTTGGTCGTTTTTTTTCAACATCATTTATATTTTTATCGTTTAAATTGTGGGAACTTCTTTCTTTGCTACCCATTTGTTTGTAAACTGTTTCAGCAGAACCATTGTCTATAATATGGTCCTCATCAAAGGGGTCCTCATTAAATATGCTCGAATTATATACCGTTTCAGTAGATATATTATGGGATAAATTTTTTACGCTATTCAAATTGGGACCATCTTTTATGTTAATACTATTTTCAAACCAATAATTATTCTCCTGAGTTTTAGGAGAATGCTCATTATTAATTATTGAGTAATGAATATCATCTTTTTCTATATCGTTTTTTTTTTCATTTTTTTTTAAAATTTCATTCATGTATTTCTCTTTTAAATGTGTATCATAATAATTTACATGGTTATTAAAAAAAAAAGATATCTTCTTAATGTTACTTTCTTTTATTTTATCCATTATATTTATAATATGTTTTTTTTTACTACCCTCTAAATTATTCCTTACATTAGACATATCTTTATTATTACATAATTCAGAATTATTATTATTATATTTTTGTTCTTCATTTTGATAGTTAAAAAAATTTTTTATATCTAAACTTTTATTTTTTTCTTTGTATGGATTAAAAATAAATGAATTAGGATCAATCTTTTTATTTGCTCGCATATAATTTAATGTTGTGTGTTTTCGATTATCTAGTTCTTTTAATTTAGTGTCATATTTTTTTGAATCCTTTAAAATTAGTTTTAATTTTTCACGAGCTTTTTTTAAAAGCTCCTTATTAAATTCACTATCATTTTGTATTTGCTTCCCCTTTTTTATAACATGTTCATATATCCATAAATTTGGATCATCGAACTTTTTTATGTTGGCCCTGCTCATCTTATTTGCATTTTATCTTGCAATCTAATCTAATACCATTTCACTATTATACATGTACATGCCCAATCTGGCATACCCATAGTCTTGCGATGAATATGTTGTACTACTGAGATGTGTCTGCTTTCCCCAAGTTTTACTAACTACTTACAAACCTCCTCACCATGCTGATATTTTTATTTTTTACAAAAAAAATATAAAAATTTAAAACATATAATTAATCTAAAAACTTTAAAGAATTGTTTACTACTCCCCAAACTCTTGCTCGTAAAAAAGTGTATATACTTATATAATTACATGTACCATATTATTATTATATATATATATATATATATTTTTAATATATATAATAGTAAAACTAAACAAACACTATGTAATCATAATAAAAATGCAAATAATTTTACCTTTTTCTCATTTTTGTTTTATTTAATTTTTTATATTTATTCCCTAATTCTCTAAATAGTATATATACGTATAATAATTTATGGGAAAAAAAAAAAAAAAAAAAAAAAATATAACATTGCATACGTATGTATAGAATAATTTATCAGAGACCATAAAATATTTTTCCCTTACAGTTTAATAGTAAAATACTGTTGAAATAAATTAAAAAAAAAAAAATACAAATTTATATATACTTTTTTTTGTATTAAATATGCTTTTTTAATTATATTTGTTGTGGCATGTTTATTATTGTTCTATTTATTTTTTTTAAACATGTAAATCAATCAATTTCAAGTTAATTATTAAATAATTAAAATATATAACAAATTTGTGAGACAACATTTGAAGAAAATAAAAGTATTTCAAAAAAAAACTACAAATAAATAGATCAAACTTAAACATATATAACGGTTGCAAATAGATTTATAAAATAACGAGCCAATAAAATTTTCAGCTAAACTTATGGTGGAAATAAATAAGTATAAACCATTATAAGCATGAAACTGAAAAAAGCAAAGAGTAAGAAAAACAAAAGAAAAGGAAATGACAACAATAATAGTAGTAAAAGCAACTATGGAAAAGGAAAAAAAATAAAAATCGAAAAAAATTATAAAAAAAATAATGAAATAAAAGGTAGCAAATTTCATAAAAATAGTAAAGAAAAACGGATAAACAAATTAACCGGAAAACTAAATAAGAAGCCTAGTGAAAACTCTGTAGAAAGTTCAAAAAAAAGATACTCCTGGTTATTCAATAAAACTGAAAAGGATCATGATAATATAAAAAATAATGGCATAAATAATGGCATAAATAGTGATGCAGATAGTGATGAAGATAGCGACGTAGATAGTGACAAACGTAAAGGAGTGAAAAAAAAGTTTGTGCTATATAAAAAACGTAAAAACAAAGGGAAAGTTGTTTTAAGCTGCTTTCAAAACTTAGGATTAAGCAAAGAAATGTGTAAAAGTATAAGCAGCAATTTAAAATATAATAGACCAACAGATATACAAAAATTATGTATCCCTAAAATTTTAAATAAAAAAGATGTTATATGTATTAGTAAGACAGGATCAGGAAAGTCACTTGTATATTTAAGCACATTAATAGATATGCTAAGAGAACATAGTAAATTTTTTGGGATTCGAGGTTTAATAATATTACCAACAAAAGAATTAGTTATACAAATATATAAACTAGCAAAAAAAATATGTACAAATTATTTTAATTTAAAAATAAATATAATAATAGGAGGAATAAGTTTATGCAAACAATTTGAAATACTCAAAGAAAATATCGATATACTTATATGTACACCCGGAAGATTATCATATATACTTGATGAAACAAAATTAAGCTTAGAAAAAGTAGAAGTTATTATTATTGATGAAGCAGATAGATTATTAGAACTCAACTATTACAATGACATGAATAATATATATAAATGCTTAGGAAATAAAAATTTAAATAAACAGACAATATTAATTAGTGCAACCCTACCAACTAATGTTGAAAATTATTTTAAATTAAAATTAAATAATCCTGAAATTGTATTTGTTAATTCAGACAATAATATAAGTTCACAAATTAATTTACATTTTTTATTTTGTAGATCCTATGAAAAATATGCTATACTTATTAAATTAATTTTATTATTTAAACAAAAGCAATTAGGAAAAACTATTATTTTCTTTTGTACTAAATATCATATTTTATTTTTTAGTAAAATCTTAAACTTTTTAAAAATTAATCATTCAATATTATATGGAAATTCAGATACATCTTTCCGATTTAATCAAATTAATAATTTTACAAAACATGATGATATCCAATTTTTATTAGTTACAGATCTAGCATCAAGAGGTATTAATATTACATCCGTTCAAAATGTTATAAATTACAATCTTCCATTTTCTCCCAAAATATTTTTACATCGAATTGGTAGAGCATGTAGAACGGAAGGCCAATCCGGCTATGGCATATCCATAGTCACATACCAAGATATTTTATATGCATATGAAATTTGCTTTTTTATTGGAAAAAAATTAAAATTCATAAAGGAAGGCACAAGCGGTTCTCCCCGTTCCTATGAGGGACAACCAGATCAAACTACTGAACAAGATGCAGATCAAACTACTGACCAAGCTGCAGAGAAAACTACTGAAGAAACAGCCGAGGAAACTTCCTACCAAACTGCAACGACCCTAGTACCTCAAACTGAGAGCCCCGAAAAAGAAACACCTAATGAAGGAAAAGAAAATAATGTATACTTAGGGGCTATACATAATATAAGTGAGTATTTAGAACTTATAGATAATGCTAAAAAAATGGACACCGAATTAATATCACTAAATAAAAGTATCGATTTATCATATAAATTATATTATTCTATGCGACCAAAGGTATCAAAATATGCAAGTACAAAATTTATAAAAAAAATAAAAAAAATCGGAGGAATATATAAACTATGTCTGCTTAAACATCCAAATCCTATTTATGATATGCCAGAAAATGAGGAAGCAAAAAAAAGTGAAACAGAAAATAAAAATGATGATGTTATGAATGAAATTGATAATGTTTTTAAAAATTTAACAAACTTTTTAAAAAATAACCCCAATTCAACCAATGTAAAGGTGGATGATCCAGATCATCCTACATTAGAAGAAACTCAAAAAAATTCTGACACTCCTCAAGATGAATTCCAACCCACCAACATAAACACAAACCTTGACAACGAACTAAATGACGACCCCAATTTAGAACCATACAACAATATGGATAGTTATCAACATTTTCCAGAAAATTATGTAGAATCCTTTTTACATGGATTTCAATACAGTAGCAATACCAAATTAAAAAATATATCAGAAGAAATTAAAGATAAACTTGATAAATTAAAAGAAAAAATTAAAAAAAATAAAAACACAAAAAATAATTCCATATCCAATGATATTAATGGACTACTAGACACAATAACACTCGGACTTAACAATGAAGAAATTCAAAATTGGGACGATGATGAATTAGAATATAATAACAACATTGATCAAGCAAATATTTTAAATGAAAAAAAAAATAAAAAAAAATTAAGTAAAAGAGCTAAAAATAAATTAAAAAAAGAAAATAATATAACATCACCTGATGATATACAAAAAAAAAAAGATATATCATTAGATGAAATTTTAAAAAAAATAAACGATAAAAAAATGAAAAGAGATTCTAATAATAAAATATTAGAATTAAATACACCTGGTTTTGATTTACTTCCAGATGAAGAAGATGAATTAAATAAACAACGTTTTATTAAAAAAAATGTTTGGGATAAAAAGAAAAACAAATTTGTATTAACAGAAGTTGATACATTCCAAACAGATAAAAAAAATAATAAAAAAATCGATGGAAAAAATTCATCTGATCAAAATACTAGTATATATCAAAAATGGGTAAAAAGAACAAAAAATAGAATTAAAAATGTTGGAGAATTAGAAGATAATTATGATAAGAAAAATAAAATTAAAGAAATATATATAGAAAATCAAAAAAATTATGAGCAAGACATGAAAGAAACCAATCTTAATGTACTAAAAGAAACCCATCCTGAAATAACGGAAGCATTATCTAAAAATATAAAACTAACAAAAAAACAGCAAAGAATATATAAAAAATATATTACTGGAAAATATAACAACCAAGATACTAATGAATTAAAAACTTTAAATCAAATACAGCAAGATAAAAAAAAAGAACTAAAAAGAAAACTCAAAACAGATCGAGGCTTTAGGGCAAAATATGCACATTTGATGAAAAAAAAACATCAACGAAAACTCGAGGAAATGAAAAATCTAAAAAGTGCTCGATCCAAGTCCCTAGCCATTATTCGAAGGAAAATCGGAAAGAGGTGAGGCACTCGCAAAGAAGTGACGTAGTTGCAAAGAGATCGTTTCACTACCATTCTATTCTTGCACTTTTTTCCAAACATGCTCAACAGCCTGTTATAAACATTTTTTCTTTTTTGACACTTTCAAATAAACTTTATTTTTTTATTAATTTGTTTATAATATTTCACATGCTAACAATTTACACATTTATATATGTGTACCATTTTTTTTCATAAATAGATTCCTTGTCAAAACTAAAAAGACATTTTTATAAAAATAAAAATTAATTTATAAAGTTAATAATATATACAAAAAAGGGAAGGAACATATGCTACTAATATATGCATATATCTAAGCGTAAATTTACAAATAAAAAAATTACAAAAAAAAAAATTAAATTAAAAGTAACAATCACATAATTATGTTAGTAACAATATGTAAACAAATAAACTTCTTTCAAACTGATATTTAACAAGATAAAAATTTTCAAACACTTGATTTATTTTTGCAAAAAATAGATTTTTGAAATTCTACTTTTTGTTTTTTTTCAAATAATTTTGTAAATTACTAATTCTTTTTTCAATGTCATTAAATGGTGTATTTGATATGTTTGCTCCTTTCAAATAATTAGCACTAATTTTGTTTTTATTTTCATTCATTTTTTTAGTATTATTATTACTGTTACTGTAATTGTCTTTTTCACTTCCACCACTAGTACTATCAAAAGGTATACCACAATAAACATCCGGTTTTGAAATTAAAATATTATTTCTCTTTTTTAATTTTTCTAATTCTTGCTTAAAATTTTCTTTAAGATCAGATTGTATAACTTTTTTTAAATTCAATAACTTTGTATTATTATCCTCTATAGACTTTGTTTCTTTTTCAGTTATCTGATTAAAAGATGTCTCTGATTTTTCACTACTTTCTCTTCCTTTCCATTTTAAACTTGTTCCCCAATTATCATTTTTTCGCTTCTCATCTTTTTCTTTTTTAACTTCCTTTTCATTTTCACTGATCTTGCTTCCTTTCTTTTTTGCTACTTTTTTTTCAAATTTTTTTGGCGATTTTTTTTTTTTTTTTTCACTTTGAAAATATTGTTTGATTTTATTAACAGGGCTCGAACTGTTCCCGTCGTCTTCTAATTGGACATTATCACTGTCATCTTTTTTTATAAAATTACTGCAACTCTCTTTTTTAATATCCCCCTTCATATCAATGGAATCACTTCCAACTACTTGTTTACTCAATTTTGTCTCAACATTTTTTATATTTCTTCTTATAATATTATTTTTTTTATTACTGCTATTTTTGGAACTATTTTGATAGGCATATGGAGAAGTATATTTCTTGCTCAGAACTTTTTGATGATATGCATTATTATATACATCAAATGTATTTTTATTTATTTTAATATTGTTTGTTTTTCCATTTTTTTGATTTAAAATGCTTTCTTTAGAATTGTAGTATTTATTTATGTCCTTTTCTATTATACTATTAATATGACTAGACATACGATTTATATTTTTATTGTTTGAAATTAGATGCCTTTTTAATTCAAATTTAGATGCTGAAGAATAGCTTCGATTTGAAATAAAAGTATCTTTTCTTTCTCCCTTTTCACTACATATATCTTTACTATTTTTGTACAAATTTAAATTATATAAAGAATGCTCACGTCGATTAGTTCGATATCTGTCATTACTATTCTCGTAATTTTTATTGTCTAAACTTTTTTTGTTGAAATCAAAAGCTTTACCACACGAATAAACCTTTTCAATAGGCTTTATAGTATGAATTATTTTTTTACTTGCATTTTTTTTTTCATTTTTTTCCCATAATTCTTTCCCTCCACCAATCTTTCTACTAAGTCCACTATACTTGTCATACTCTTCCCTCCTTTTATTATCAAAACATAAATCTTTTGCACTTACTATTCTCCTACCTTTATGAATATCCTGATTAATGCTTCGAATTGATTCACTTTTGAAACAGCTTTTTCCCCCATACGACCGTCTGCATATGCTGGAGTTGCTATTACAATTGTCATTATACCTGCTAATGTAATTGTTTGCATTGTTTATGTTGTTAGCATTATTATTATATGTTAGGGACGTGCTTGGCCTGTATTTTTTTTCTGACTTGCTAATACTATTTTGTCTATTTTTATGATTAAAATTGTTGGCTGTAAAAATTAAATTTTCATCAAGTCCCAAATTTGTATTATTATTATTATTGTTATCATTTTTTAGTGAATAATCTCTCTTTAAAACTTTATCATTTTCAATCACATTTTGTAATCTTATTATTTTCCGTCTTAAATATTTTATTTCTATAATATAATTTATTTCTCTATTTTTATAATTTTTTATTTCTTTCCGCAATTTACAAATATATGCTTTTAATTGTTCTTTTTTCAAATATTTTATTTCATTATGATATGTTTTAAAGTCTTCATATTCTGAGCTCATGTCACATGAAACCACTTCCAGACAATTTGGTTCCTCTCCCCCATACCTTAGCTATAAAAAAAAAAAAATAATAATTCCATATTACTTCAAATGTGTGTATATTAATTATGTACATACAACTATAATACATGTATTAATCCTTCAAACTATTTTATAACCTCATTTTTCATTTGTCTAAATAATTCTTTGGCCGACCCCTTAAAAAAAATAAAATATGTTAAGTCTTTAATAAAATTTTAAAAAAGGAGGAAAAAAATGTAATCAAAATCATACATTTTGTTCTTACCTTGGCCATTTTTATTTATAAAATAAAAAAAATGAAAAGATATTCCTTCGAGATTAAAAAAGAAATTTAAAACATATTATTTCATTATATTATTTTATGTTCACCATGTTAACTAATTTGTGTACAATTTTGTCTTTAGCATTTTTTTTGTAATTTTAAAGGTATATCATAAAGAATGGGGAAAAAAAAAGAGGAAAAAAAAATGGAAAAAAACGTGATAATATTAATCAAACAATTACAATGTGTAAATGAAAAAATATTTGCATACAAACAAAATGGGTGGCATAGGGAAAATACTCGAATGTATGGAAATAAAAAAAAAAAAAAAAAAAAATGTGCCATCCAAATTTTGTAACTAAATATTACGGTACATACGATACATATTAAATTCGATATATTTTTAATACTTAAAAATGTATGTAATAATTGGAATTATTTATCTTAATTTTTTATTAAAGTGTCTTATTTATTTTTTTTTGATATATTCAGGAGCATATTATGTTATTATAAAAATAATGAAATAACATATTTGCGTTTAAACTTCACTTATTACACATTAAAAAAAATAATAAAGCGGAACAAAAAATTTTAAGCAAAAAAAGGGGAACAAAAAATATATAATATACGGTATATTACTATCTATCTAATATAGATTTCTTAACTTTATTTTATTGCTCCCTTTGTACTAAATAATAAACCTTATATTTGAAAATGTATATTCACAATTTTGGCTTATCGAAAAAGCTGCTAATTTTAATAACTCATGATATATATATTAAAATGAAAAAATGGCGGAAAAGACACAATTTAATTAAAAAATAATTAAAACTTTTATAAAACACATCATATGTTTCAGAGTATTATAAAAAAAAAATTAAAAGGAACACCTATATATATTATATTAGAGGAAAGACTATTTGTATTTCCTATATTTTTTTTTAAACATGTTTTAATCTGTCATATATTAAAAGGTACTATATATATGTGTGTATATAAAGTACCCAATTCTACAATTTTTCAATACAAGTTTGAAAATAAAAAAAATGTGTAATTAATTACTCAATATAAATGATTTATATCGTTACACCTTTATTATAATTTTATTTTTTATTGAAAATTGTGTATTATTTAAATAATTGTATACACCAAAATAAAAAAAAACACATTAGTATAATTTGCCAGGGATAGTATACTACCAAATTGTATTCCATTTACTAAAGCGAGTTTACACTTTTAAAAAAAAACAAACTAAATAACCATCATACCATTTTTATGCCTATATAGAATAATAATATATATATTAGCTAAAGAAATATTAAAGGGATACCATTTTTTTATATTTGCTATTAAATGGAAAATTTTGAAAATTATTATAAACGCTTAATTTGGCCTTAAAAAATTTAATAGCTATAAATATGCCATAAAAAATGTATATATTTTTTAATTTTTACATTACAAAAACAGTTATTTTTATTATTATTTTTTTTTAATATTAACTATAAAATTATATATATTTCAAAGGCTGCAGTTATGAGAAAGTACTAAACAAATTCATACTTCCCTTTCCCTTATTATGTAATAAGCAGATTATATGGAATTATTTGTAAATTTATTTACTTTTTTATATAAACTATTATATGTTTTTTTCATAACATATTTAATAATACACCTTTGGTGAATTTTATATACGTAGTAATTTACCTCTCCCCCTTATGAATTCAACTCCACCCCTTAAAGCTCTATAACGAAATAATTTATTAACTACACAGAAAAATTTAATATGCATATAAATATATTTGTATATTTTTTAGCGTTCCAATGAAAAAATATTATAATAAAAAATTTCAGTATTTTTTCCATACACAATAATATAAAAAAAAAATAAAACTATATTAATGAATGTGCCTTAGTATATTTCAACAGCCGTTTTTTTTTGAGTTATTACATATAAAAATTAAATAATAAAGCAATTATATAATCACGGTATATATATATAATAATAATACCCTCTGTAAAAATATATATTTTATATAGGTGTATTAAATTAACCATAATGCATAATATATAATCAATTGTAATATAATAATTTATGTACATATATTACTTAAAATCGTATAACATGTATATATAGAACTAATAACCAGAAGCCCATTATAATTAATTTTTTTTTGTGGTGAAGGTATTTTATATGTAGTAAATATAAAATGCATATTATATGTATATATAATAATTTACTTGTTTTATAAGATTAAAAATACGCAACGAAAATATACCTTTATTTGGTATAAGAAAAAAATATATTTTTTAATATTATTTTTGTTTTATTTTTAAAACATTAATTATTATTATTACTATTTTCCCTCCGAGTTTTTATAAAATTCAAAAGGTATAGAAAAAAACAAACTATTTATGAAATAATACTGATTTGTATTATATATATATATATGTAAATATAATTATATATTAGTAAAATTATAGGAAACATGTGAATGATCTTATGACCCATAGCATGATACTATTATACATTATTTATGTACATTTTTCAAATATAATAAAAGTTTATATAACATTATTTTGTATTAAACCCTATAAAATAATATATTTTTCTTTTTCAATTATTACATGACCATGTCATATTTTTTTCCCATTTTATATTCCATATATTTTTTTTACATATAATTAATTTATGAACAAGTCATAATTTTTATTAATTTCCATTACCATATATGAAATAATATATATATTTCACTCATTTTCCAGTTTATATAAATATACTTATATTCAATAGCGTGTACAATACCATAAGCAACCGATATTTATATATAATTAACAAAATTAATTTTTATAGATAAATCATTGTCAAGTATAATTTTTAAGATTATGGATAACATAAAAGAAGCACAAATAATATTAAAAGGTGTTTTAGAAGGAGGACATAGTGATTGGGTTACCTCTGTTTCGACACCCACAGACGCCAAATTAAAAACTGTTGTTAGCGCTTCAAGAGGTAATTTACATATATATAATAAAAAACATTTGTAATACATACCTTACTTTTAATATACATGTGCATGTAAATGTATAGAGAGAATAATATAAAAGTTTGCTTACCAACCTACTAGAAGACCTTTATTATGTTTCTACATATTTGTATAACACTTAAAATAGTTATACATCTCTCTATTCCTTTAAGCCTCACTCTTACAAAAAAAACAACGTTTTATCTTTTCTTTATGCACATTTTCCCTTTTGTATTATAAAAATGCAATTAGTATTGCCTATGCATATATAATTACTATTATTATTTAAAAGCTTTTATAAAAATTTCATTATAATGATGACAACGCTAATCCCAGCTCACTCTGACATTTATAATAATGAAGAGAACAATAGCATAGAACTTTAATTCTGATTAATGAAAAAAAAAAAATGTACATATTATGATCGATTATGTTATGTAATAAGTTTTTATTTTTATCTTTCTATTCTTTACTTCACATTTTATATCTTATTTTTTCCCTTTACGTAGACAAAAAATTAATCGTATGGAATATAAACCCAGATGGCGAGTCAGGAGAAATTGGAACAGCCAAAAAGTCTTTAACAGGACACTCACAAGCAATTAGTGATGTATCCATATCATCAGACGGTTTATTTGCTTTGTCTGGTTCATGGGATAATTCAATTCGTTTGTGGGATTTATCATTAGGAGAAACAATTAGATCATTTATTGGACATACATCTGATGTTTTTAGTGTATCATTTAGTCCTGATAATAGACAAATTGTATCAGCTAGCCGTGATAAAACAATTAAATTATGGAACACTTTAGCACAATGTAAATATACAATAACAGAACAACAACACACTGATTGGATCACATGTGTTAGATTTTCTCCATCACCAAAACAAGCCATTATTGTATCATGTGGATGGGATAAATTAGTTAAAGTATGGAATTTAAAAAATTGTGATTTAAATAAAAACTTAGAAGCTCATACTGGTGTATTAAATACTGTTACTATATCCCCCGATGGATCATTATGTGCATCAGGTGGTAAAGACGGTGTAGCTAAATTATGGGATGTAAATGAAGGTAAACATTTATATTCATTAGAAACAGGTTGTACTATAAACTCTCTTTGCTTCTCTCCTTGTGACTATTGGTTATGTGCAGCTACTGACAGATTTATAAGAATATGGAATTTAGAAAGCAAATTAATTATTGCTGAAATATATCCAGTTAAACAATATAAAGTTGGATTACCATGGTGTACATCAATTACATGGTCAGCCAATGGACAATTTTTATTCTGTGGATCCACTGATGGAAATGTATATGTTTATGAAATTAAAAAGCAATCCATTTAATAAATAAATATAAAAAAAAATATGTGTTATGAAAAATTCACGTTTTTTTTTTTATTCCATTATTTATTCTTTTTCTTCATCTATATATTTTTTATATATCATTTTTGAATATATGTATATGATAATAAACTTAGAAGTTATCATTTTATATATAAGTAAATTTAACAAATTATACTTTTAATAAAATTATAAATTATTCCATAATAAATTTTATATCACCAACAACGGGGGTTGTGTATATTGTCAAACCCCATTTTTCACTCAAAGGGAAATATAACCAATAGTAAATATATTATGTATATTTGTAAAAATCGGAATCATAATATATGAATTTTTTTTAAGTAAAAATTGTATATAATTTATAAAAAAAAATTTTAAAAATAAAACCATAATTTTACCACTTAATTATCTCTTATTGTATAGTAAAAAAAGTATATATATAAATAGGCTTCTTTTCTTGTACGGGGAAAATTTATTTGCATATTATGCAATACCAAATAATTATCCTATTTTGTACTATTTTATTTTTTTATATTATATATATCATATGAATATTTCTCATAAATGTATTTCATTTTTTCTTTCCAATGTAAAACATATTAATAGCACATCCCCAGCCCCAAATTAAGAATATATAACTTACTCTCCATATTTACATATTCTTATGTATAAATAAATTTTCTTACTCCTTATGAATGCTGGAAAGGGAAAGAAGAATTTTACAAAAATAAAAATATCAGCAAAATGTACATAATTTCAGATGGTGATGCAGAATATTCTAATAGTTTATACAGCGAAGAAGTAGAAAGTAAAACAAATAGTGAAAAACAATCAATTTATCGTGAAAATGAATATGAAAGCAGTGATGAAAATTTAATAGATGGTGAAAATGAAATCGAAGTATTTCTATATGTTTGTACAGCATCAATAGATGATGCTGAAATATTAGTAAAAAGCAGTTTTTTTGATAGAGAATTAGATATATCAGCTGATTATATAATAAAAAAAATTTTAGTTGCTACAAAAAAAAAAAATAATAATTGTAATAAAAAAATACTTAATTGGGATAACCGAACTATATATTTTATAATTTGTAATGAAAAAAAATTAGCTTTTTTTTTAATTGGATTAGATACAAAAGCATATTTTAAAAATTATGTTTTTGAATTTTTAAAAAAATTAGAAATATGTGTAAAATCAGATCTATTTTATAATCAAAATTATAATATAAATAATATCAACCCATCCAAGTTATATAC
The DNA here is from genome assembly GCF_900681995.1 of Plasmodium vinckei vinckei. Lineage (NCBI taxonomy): Eukaryota > Apicomplexa > Aconoidasida > Haemosporida > Plasmodiidae > Plasmodium > Plasmodium vinckei. Next base: position 136,658 of record NC_051299.1, read on the forward strand.
TATGGAGTCTTATATGAGGAAGACACTTAGAAATTTAAACAAGTGCTGTAAAGATGAAAAAATATTAGCTGTTAAACAAAAATTAAATAAAATAAATTCTGTCATGAATAATCATATAGACAAATTATACGAATCCGGAGGAAACATCAAAGCATTACAATATAAAACTGAAGATATGTCAAAAAATACTTTAAATTTTGCTCAAAATAGCAAAAAATTAAAAAGATTTATGTTTTTTAAATATTGGAAAACATATGCATTTTTGGCTTGCTTTGTTCTTGTTGGATTTAAGATATATCGCTCTCTTTGATTCTCCTTCCGCAATCGTTCCTATGCACCCATTTCGACATGCATATATATATTTTTTTAATTGCCTGACATTCCATTCATTTCCTCGAATTAGTCATAAGCATACACATAAACACACACAGGCATTGCCACATTACATGCCCGTGTTTTATTTTGATTTGTTTCATACTTTTATTACCTACAAATTTGGCTTTTCATTTTTAATACACAACAATTTTTTCAGTTTAAAACGATTATATTTTTTAGTTTTTCATATATTCACTTATTTTGTGACCTAACTTTATTTGAATTTAATACATACATTTTTTTTACCAGCTAGCCATTTAACATAATGATAATTTAAAAAAAAAAAATTTTTTTTTTTTTTCATAAAATATAGCTAGTTGACACACACTTAATAATTTCTCTCACAAGTGTTGCCATTGAGTTTTTCGAATTTAATTCGAGTATACAATTTATTATTAGCTAGCGTATTTCTACATATATAAAGTCGATGATATATGCACTTCTCAATATGCATATAGATTAAAAAAAAAAAACGAAGTCAATAATAAAAAAAATAGCGGCCACATAAATGCAACTATACTTTAAAATAAATCAGCTATTTACCATAAACTGAGTAAATAAAAATAACACAATAAAACGGGAATAACAACAAAATATAGTGTATCAAAGCGTGGGGATATATTTCTATTTAGTGAAAATCGGGGAAGCGCATATATTTAATGAAGATATAAAATCTTTTAGTATTCATATAGCAAGCTCATCCCCAACTTATAATGCAATTTTTTTTGTTTTATTTCATTTATTTTAATCATTATTTACAATATATTTAAATAATCAAGCTAATCAAGTTCATTTTTGTTAAAACTTGAATTAATCTCTTCATGTTTTTCTTCCTTTTTTTCAGTTCCTTCATTTGGATCCATATCTGCATCAAGATCAACATTTTTTTTTTTTCTATTTTTCATTTTTTCTTGTTTCAACTTGTTGACATAATTTTGTATTTCTTCTTTCAATTCTGGCATAGGAACTAATTGCTCTTTTGAAAGAGGAGCTCTATTAAATGGATCATTGGGCTCACTCATTAAATGTCTTTCAATATTTTTTCTATCGATGACAATACCAGATGTTGGTAATAAAACTGGATCAAACATTATGTCTTGCAAAATAGGATCTAAATATTTCTCTGGTATATCAGTTGTGTCATCAAATAATTCTACTTCATCCTTCATATCAATTATATCTTGACAAAATAATTTAAATTTATTTAGATTTTCTTTATTTAATAAACTTTCTCTTTTACATATATAATATGCTTTATTAAAAATCTCTTGTTTATAATATCTACCTTCATTAGCTATTTCTCTTATTAATAGATCTTGACAATCTTTCTCTAAATTTAATAAATATAAATATGATTCTACTATGATAGTTAGCCATAATTGAGGTTTGAAATTATATTGTTCCATATTTTTTACTTTTATCTTTAAACTTTTATGTCCCACTAAATAATCAAAATAACAATTTAAACAGGTAACTATTTGAGTTAATATAGTATTTGATGTTACAATATTTATTGGATAATTTTTACATAATAAATTTAAAAATACACAAGATTCATAACAATATGTTATTATCATTTTTGTCCTAGCTGCTAAATTTGACATGCTTTGACTTGATATATCTGAACCACCACCACCCCCATTATCTTCTCTTTCTTCATTATCTTCTTCATTTTCATAATTCATATTTAAACTATTTCCATAACGTCTTCTTTGATCATCAAACTCATTTAGTACATCCTCTTCCTCTCCATCATTTCCTTCTCTTCGATTTCTATTACGTCTATCTGTATTACCACTTTGATGAGAACTTCCTTCTTCATTTTGTGAATTTCCATCACCAGTTCTCTCCCCTCTATTTGTATTTGAAGTAGTTCGTGATGCTTCTTTAGCTTTTTTTTTATCCTCCCGTCTTTTGATTTCAGATAAATATGATACAACCTCTTCAACCAAAAAGTTTACATCATTCAATAATAAATGGATTAAATGTACAAACAGATTATTATTATTTATAATTAATTGGGTAAATTGATTTACATATATTTTATTATAAAAAAAACTATTAAAATTTTCAACAATATGTAAACGAGTTTGCATTCTTTCTGCATATTCACCTTTTTGAGATGATATAAAAACATTTGTCAATGATTTTATAATATATTTTTTTGTTAAATCTGATTCTTCAATTATTGATTTTAAATTATCTAACTTATATAAATAAGTAAATGTTTTAGGAGCTGATTCACATCTTAAATGGATACTTTTTATATGTTTTTCACTAAGCATTGAAAAAATTGTAAAAGCTAAAAATAAATCTAAATTTAAATATGACATAAATGTTTCATGATTTTGGGTTTTAAATGTATCTAACTCGTATAATAAAAATATTATTTCAAATACGTCACTTAAAAAAAATGTTGGAATTATAGAAAATTGGGGAGATGCACATAAATTATTTTCAGAGTAACTACCCCCATTTTCTCTCTCCATTCTATCATTATTAGATGGATTTTCTTCACTGGTATTTGATTCTATATTATTTCCTGTATTTCTTTGGATAGCTGATCTGTCTTTTTCATTATTTGACTCATTAGGAGGTGGACAAACTTTCAAAACTAACTGTGAATAGTTTCCTTTATGCTCATCCAAATATGATTTCATAGATGTATCTAAATTACCATCACGGTCATATAAATAAACTACATTTAACATATAACTCATACATAAATTCAAAAATTTGAATAAAAGTTGAGCAAAACGAGAATTATATAAAAATATTTTCCATGTATGTATATTCATATAATATATATTTTTATCTTTAGCATTTGAAACTCCATGAACTATTCTAATAAATTCATCTATCGAGGGTTTAAGAAAAACACTAAGGGCTTTATATGTCATCCAAAATATACAAGTAATAAATTTAGGCTCCTTTTTAAAACTTTCAAAATCTCTAACTTTATTTTTTATTTTTTCAACATTTGATATTTCTTCAAATGAAGATTGGTTAGTTATATTTTTTAAAATAAATCCAGAAAATGGATCGTCTCTTAAAAAAAAATATAAATCTAAATCATTAATTTTGTTAATAGTTATAGGTTCACATAAACATAATAATACCCATAATATGTTTAAACAAAAACCATAGGAATTTTCTCCTAATAATTTTAAAAATAATCCATAGGAATTATCTAAAGATTGTGGATAAGTAGAATAGTGATACATTATTTTAGTTTTCTTTTCATTAGATATTAATATACAATTTAACCATAATAAAACTCTTTTTTTACTTTCACTACTACCTTTTAATAAATTTTTAATTATTTCAACACAATTTTCTAAAATCCAATTTGTATCTCCTCGTACTACTGTATAAATATTTTTCAAACTAGCCAATGTCATCTTATTTAAGCTATTTGTTGTACTATTATAAAAATATTTATACATTGCAATTTCTTCTTTATTTTTTATATTTGGCATTGTTATAACTGTAGGTGATATAAGTCTTCCTAACAAACTACTTAATTGTAAATTATATCCACACCCTCCAATTTCTTTATCATTACTGCTTTTCCCATTTTTATCAAACCCGCATATTTTGGCTGTTTCCACTTCCTCCTTCTTGTCTGTTTTTTCCTCACCCTCTTTATTTCCATCTAATTTTTGATTCTCTTCTGTTTTGAAACAAGGCAATGGAGAAAAATGATCCTTTACCCTATCCTTCAAATTAAGATATAAAAATATGGATTTATTATTAACAACTAAATCAGCTAATTGCTTAAAACTTGATATAAATTTTAAAAGTATTGCTACATCATTTTTAGGATATATTAAATTTCTAGAATTCAAATTTTCTAAAATCATATCAATTATTGGATTAAAAAATTTATTTAATTGCTTATTATTTTCACTCTCATTTTTATCATTTTCTTCAATAACAGATAATAATTTTTTTAAAAATCTAGATGTACAAGATCCTTTCAAAAATTCATAAAATACATTTATTCTTTCTTTATATGATATTTTCACATTTGGATATACATCTAAATTTTCCAAATAAATAATTGTACTATTTATTATTTGATCTAATATTTCATTGGTTATATTTTCTATAGATTTACAATCTATATTTAAGCTTTTAAAAAAATTTTTATCTTGTAACCGTACAGAACAAGAACATAAATAACTTAAACAATTTTTTTTTTGTTTATGCAAACTTGCTATCTTATGTAATAATATAAAATATAAATTATCTACTTTAAAATATAATTCATCATTATTTTCTTTTAGTTCATTTTCATAAGTCTCAAGATGGAATTTGATATTATTTGCAGCCTCCTTTTTTAAACATATTTGAAATGTGTTTTGAATTAAGTTGTCTTCCTTTACTATGTCCAACATTATTTTCCTTTCATGTGTGTGTATATATATATCTATTCCTTTTTTCCCTGACTAAACTTTATCTAAACTTAATCAAATTGAAACTATTATATCGTTGTATATGTATAATATCTCCTTTGTCTTTCCTTACAACGTATATAATATATATATATACTGTAACAATTTCGGAATAAAGAAATAGCAAATATATTTAACTACTAAATAAAAGGAAACAGTTTTAATAAACACTGTATTTATGTGTGCATTGTTTTATTAACATTTATGCGCTTCCTTCAATGAAACACTTTCAAAATATATTAATATTTTTATCCTTCTTATTGATTTATTTCATCGTTATAAATTGTTTTTTTTTATTTCCACCCCTACAATATCACTATAGATATATAATTAAACTTGTTAAATTTAAAAAAATATAAATAATAATATTAAATATACAAAAAAAATATAAATTAATTTACCAAAATAATAAAATAAAAGAAATGGCATACTATTACAAAAATCACAACATATTCATTCCAGTGCTTAATTTTAACGCTATTTCTTTTTTTTTTTTTTAATTTTATATTTTTTTTAAATTCATTTTCCTCCTTATATGTGCATACCCAAGTATTAATATTTTATTTCTATTTTTTGTTATATATATTTTCCTATCTTATTTATAGTAATAATATATTATTGCAATACCCCAGTTCTATTTTAAATATGTATATTTTTTTAAATATATTAAATAACGGCTAAGCCAAATATATATATACATACATATGCGTAGATATGCATATAATATAATCCAAATAAATAAGTATATACTATTTATTTACCTTACCCTATATAATATATAAAAATATTTTTACAATAAAAATTATATGGAAAAAAATTAATATCTACATTTCCCTATTTCCTTATTACTTTTTTTTTCCTCATATCTTTCTATATTCTTATAATTACCACCTTTGATATAAAAATAAATTATCTTAAAAATGTAATGTAATTCAACAAATAGTTTATATTATACAATTTACAATACTATAGGAAATGGCAAGTACACACTTTGCAATCATATTGAAGTTGGCTGAACAGTTTAATCAAGTTTGGCTATACATCTAATATTGCAAGTGAAAATATTTCACCCATTTCATATGCACATATTTATAAAATGGAAAATATCCACAACTAATCTATAAAGGGGAATTACTAACTATTTCATATTTGAACAAATTGATAAAATTAATTATTTTTTTTAAATATTTTCATCCTATTATGACATTTATGTTCAATCTTTATGCTCATCCATAGTTTGATTAATTAAAAGAAACCATATCTTTTTTATTTTATATGTACAGATCATATATGTAAAAATATGTGCTAATGTAATATAAGAAAGTACAAAATATTATGAACGTTCATGTCAAAATCTGTCTATATTATTAAACTCATTATATTTTAATAATAAGAAAAGATAACGATATTTTTTTTTAATCCAATCCTTTTATAATTTCTCTATTATTTTACAAGTATATTATAGTTAAGGAAAATTGTATATATACACGAATATTTTGGAAAATCGTAAATTATACCTCTCTATTTAATTTACTAAAAATACGTTTCCATATATGGTACATTATTTATATACCTTAAAACTATGGTAATATTATTATTATTAAAAAAATGAAATGAAACTCAAAAAAAAAACAAAGCATATTTTTATTTCATTGTAAAATAGTCATTCCCATTAAAACTAAGAAATGGTATCCCATTTTGTATTTCTTTACTTGTTCATTTGATTGTTTAACTTATTTTCCAACCATGTGCATGCGTATTATAGGCATACATAAAATACAAAAAATATATCAACACCCATGTATGCCTATTCCTTGATTATTCTTAACCCATGTTTATATTAAAAATTTTCACTTTTTTTAATATGATATAATATATTAAAATATTTTTTAATATTATATACACACTAATATTTATTCGTATTATATTTATTTGTATATTGTTTTATCCATGCCATATTTATACAACTAAAATAAATATACCCATTTAGAATTTTAATAAAATGTTAGATCATATTGTTTTATTATTTTTTTGATCCATATTTTCCATCAATAGGGAATATAAAGAGTGAATATGATAGTTTAGAACGATGGCTCTCAACATGTAATATGTTAATAGAAAAAAAGAAAAAAAAAATAAAGAACTAACCAATATATAATTCGATGATGTAATATGCCTATAAATATATTTTTTTTATTTTTAGAATTGAAAGGATAATAACTTCATTCCTACGGAAGCATACCAATATTAAGCACATATGTAAACTAAACAAAAACAAAAACAAAACCATTAATAAAACATGGAAACATTCTCATACATACTATATATTTTTCTTACACTCTTTTTACATTTTATTTATTATCTTTTACTTTATTATTTTTACATATTGAAGCGATTATAATGGATGGAAATAGACGATTTGCAAAACAAATGGGATTACAGACATCCATAGGGCATTACTTAGGATCGAAAAATTTGATGCATGTTAGTTTGCATATATAATAAATTGGAGTCTTAAGCTGACATGATTTATCAATGTCTATGTATTACATTCAGAGGCTTTTGTTTCACTTGTTTATTTATACAAAAATTAAAAAATATATATTCCCATATTTACTTCCTTATTTTATTTAAATAGGTTATAGAAATATGCATCCAATTAAATATAAAGATTTTATCAGTTTTTGCATTTTCCATACTAAACTATAATAGAACCCCAGAAGAAGTTCATGTACTTTTTTACCTAAACCTTTTTTTTTTGATCAATGAAGAATATTTTATGTAAGTTTAAAATGAAATACAAAATGGATAAACATAGACACTCTCAAAAATGTCCATATATAATTTTACAACTTTTTTTAAATCCATAAATATTCATACTCTTAAATATATATCATATTAACAGAAAGTTTGTTAAACAAAATAAAATACGAATAAGAATTATCGGAAACTTGTCTTATATCAATGAAGCATATAGAGAAATCATATATAATGCTGAAGAAAAAACAAAACACCATGACAAGTAAAAACTTAAAAAACAGACATAGTCTAACAACCATGCCATTATATATATCTATGCAATAGTAAACCATCCATCGAATAATAATTTATTTCGATCGATAAAATTTTAAAACCAATTATGTATATAATTTTTTATGCTTTTTTTATAGTCTCACACTCAATATATTTTTTTCATACACAAGTCGAAACGAAATGACCCTATGCAAAATAAACCCAAATTTATATTTTGACACTTATAAGGATTTACTAAAAAAGTTAAACATAAATTATACCTATGCAAATTCGAATAATTCGGATAAAAAAAATATTCAAATAAATCCCAAAACAAAAAATACACAAATTTCTCAAGTGCGATGTAATTGCGGAAAAGTTTGTTCTTTAGATAAAAATCAAATTAAAATGTACAGAATAAATAAAAGCTAAAATACATATAATTCCATTCTACTATTCCTATGTTTCTATTTTTTTCTCAACATTTTTTTTATTATTTTTCTTTTACTTTTTCAATATTTAGATTAAATTACCATAATAAATTGCTAACCGCCGATTTCCCACCCCCAGATATTTTAATAAGAACATCAGGTGAACAAAGATTGTCCGATTTTATGCTATATCAGGTTAAGCAATAATAAAAATACATTATTTCATATTCATGTTAACTTCTACATTTTTAAATATACACATGCTGAAATTTTCTTATCGCGTTTATTTTGATTTGCTTATTATTTTTATAGATATCGGAATTTACCGAAGTATATTTTATTGATGACTACTGGCCAATATTTAATTTTTTTAAATTTATATACGTGATTTTGCATTACACTATTTTTCGAACATCAAATTTATTTTTTTCGTATTCAAATCCTTGTCAACACTAGGGTTTTGTTTGTTCATAAGCACATTTTTTATTATATAATTTTTAAGAAAACTTTTTGAATATTTAAAAAAAAAATGTTTTTTTATTAAATATAATTGTGCATTCATAAATAAGGTATATTAAAAAATAATGATGAACATTAAAGCAATTGGGACAAGTGATAAATCGATACAAAAACAAATTTACAAACACGCAGTTGGTATATCCAAATATATATGCACAATGCATATGCATTATATATAGCTATTTAGAACAATAAAAAATACATAAATAAAAAATTAAGAATAAAAAAGAATAAAATAAGGATAAAAAAGGATAAAATAAATTAAATTAAAAAAGACATAAGGAATATTACAAAGGAATGATAAACGGTTTATAAAATGAGATACATTCTAAAAGTAGACATTAAATTGTTTGATTATCAAAATTAATGTGTGTGCATCCTCTCGCATACAAAATAAATAATCGTAATAAAATATGACCATATTAAAAAAAAATATGAACAATTCAGGTAGTTTATTATTTTATTTCTTCGCATTTTTTTACAAAATAATTGGGGGGTCCATATATATACATGGGACATAATCATTTAAATGACGATATGTAAATTTTGGCCCTAAGTTAATTTTAGCAGAAGCTCCCATATATAAGCTAACCGACGGATGATAAAATCCTTCATAAATATCAATAAATGCATTTTTTTTTATTTGACCATTTAAGGAAAAAAATATAAAAGAGCCATAATTTTTCTTTAATATAGGTGGGTTTTTTGGATCACATAAAATCCCATTTTGTAAATATTCATAGAGTTTTTTATCTGATCGTGGATCAAAAGTATAGCTATTTTTATTTTTTAAATTAATATAACATCCAATTATATCACCAACTTTAATAGGCTCCATACAATCATAACTTATTGAATTATTAAATATTTTCCCATTTTTACTATTAACACAATAGCTATATTTATCAGTTCCTATTGGATAATCATATCTCATATATCTACAAGCAAATCCAACTCTTACATATGGGTTTACTTTTAAAATTGTATCTTTATACCCCAAGAAATTAAATTTTTCTACAGGCTCTTCAATCTTTATTTCATAATACCATTTCCCTACATCCGCACCATTATTAACAAAAACACTAGACCATCCTTTATCTCCATAACATGTAAGTTTATCACTACTTAGGCTAATACAGCTATCTTTATATTTTGTTGAAAATGCTACATTATTTTTGCTTCGATATTTTCTATAATCAATATAATATTTATAATTATCCTTTTTTAATTCTTTCGATTTTTCTAACATATTAATATTATCTTTTTTCGTATATTCATTATTATTACTATTGTCAGTCTTATCAGCTTTATCATTATTTTTATTTAAGTTATCTGCATTTTTTTCATGCCCTGATTCATCACTATTATTTAAACATTGATTTTTATTGTCTTTTTCCATATTTTCAATATATTCATTTTTATCTCCATTTTGATGTATTTTTTGTATTTCTGATTGCCCATCATCTAATGGCTCAATTTTTCTTTTTTTATTAGACCTATTAATATTATTTATTTCATTTTGTTCATCTATGTCTTTTATGCTACTGCTACTGTATTCTGTACTATTATTTGTTGTTACAGAATTTTGTTTATATTGTTCCATTTTAATAGTTAAATCATTATTATTCTTTGATCTAGCTTTTTATTGTTTGCTATACTACCTTTTTTTGTTTGTATTGTCTTTAATTTTAATATATTTTTTAGCTATTTTTTCTTTTAATCATTATAGGTCTTAATATATTGCATAATTTACATTATATATTTTTTTATTTTTTTGGCTAAACAGATTAATCCCCTTAACAATGCTCTCAATAATTATTCCATAAAATTTTGGTGATAAGTCATACATAATTTTATTTTTATGTTAAACGTTTTTAATCCTTATTTCTTCACTCTCTTATTCGGTACATTTGTTTAAAAAGTTAACCTTTTTGCTAAATATAAATACGCATGTATTTCACACATACATAATATATATCTTTAAAAAAAAAAACCTTATAATGTATGTGAATAGAATTGGCATATATCCATATAATTCTCTGGATTATATTTCAAAAAATTAAAAAATATTATTCTTAGTTTTTTCATTTTTTCATATTGCCTGACTGTTAATATAAAAAAGTCATAATTTTATAATATGTAAAAATTATGATTTACTTACTATAAAAGTAAGCATAAGCCCATAAAATATACTACTTACACAATGTAATAATTCCCTTGTTTCAAATATAAATAAAAAAAAAAATAATAATGATAATTATGATAATAATAAAAAAGCACAAACAAAGAATTAGTAACTTATCTTTAAGAATATAAAATTTAAATCATCAGTTTTTACTTAAAATTGCCAAAAAGCTAGTATAGGGGGAAAAAACAAAACTTTAATAAAAATAAAAGCCTATAATATTTTCCTTTTTATGCTATAAATGTTATTTATTTTAATTTCTTATGGCTACCATTTAGAATTTAAATGACATATTTCGATCACTAGGAATAATATAAAGCTTTGGAATATACAATCTCAAATTTCTTATACTATTACATATAATATATATAACACTGTGTGTGCACATATTATTAGCACATTTCACTGACTCTAAAATGGAAGGTATATATATTATAATTTTCCTCGATGTGATTAGGCAAGTTTTAATCCTTTTTATTCATTTTCCTTTTCCTATTTTTGTTCTTCTTTCTCATTGAATTAGGCGGCACACAGCACTAAACTATTTTACTATTAAACCGTACAATAATATGGCTTATATATAATCTATACTATGTATTTTATTCTACTATTTATTTTGTTACTATATATTTCATTGTTTAGTTTATTATACTAATATAATATCTTTTTAATTATTCATAAAATTATTCCTTATACCAAGTGTGCAATTGAAATATTTTGTTTTCAACAAAAAATATGGCTTAATTTCAAAGATATTATTTACTCTATTTTTATTTTATTACTATATTTGTAAAAAAAAAAAACGATAAACGGATAATACACATTTATTTTCCATATTTATTTGTTAATTAAAATGTTATTTTTATAATTAGTTATATTTTTTTAAAATTATCAAATTAATTTGCAATTGTTAATTATATATTTACACATTTAACCATTTAGATATATTATACTTGGCAAACAGCATAATTAAAAAAATATAATTTAAAAGTGTAAATTTTTCATCGCATTTTATTCATTATATAATATAGCCTAATAACATATATACTGATTATATATACACATATTATTTCATTCCGTTGTGTATGTAAATTTGTTTTAAAATATTTTTAATTAAAATTTATAATTTCTCTTATGTATTTGTTTTTATAGAATGTTTAAGTATTTTTTTTTCCTGTCTTAATTGTTCACTGCTTACCTAAGCAACAAACATTCCATATCAATAAATGATAAATGCAACATATATAGTAAAAATTATGATAATATTTTTAGTAAATTATATAAAATAAGCTAACTTTATTCTTCTCGAAAATAATTTTCCAACCAAAATATTGCATTAACACTTTTTGATACTAAACAAAAAAATATCTCTCAAAATATGACACAAGAATACAAAGTTGAAATAAAAGACAATGATACTGATATGGTAGGGATCGAAGAACTGAAGAAAGGAGACAATTGCAAAAATGAAAATGAGCAACCTGAAAATAACAATACAAATGAACACGCTGAAAATAATAATACAAATGAACAAGCTGAAAATAATAATACAAATGAACAAGCTGAAAATAGCAATACAAATGAACAAGCTGAAAATAGCAATACAAATGAACATGCTGAAAATAATAATACAAATGAAAAACGAACTTACAAAACAATTTTTAAAAATATAATTTCACCAAAAAATGATAATATGTGCTATGATGCAAAGGATGTAGATGGTAAAAAAATGAAAAAGAAAAAGAGCAAGAACAAGAATAGTGATAAGAATGAGGATAAATCAAAGATGGATGAAAAGTTTATTACATATAAGATACCAAAATATTTAAGAAAAAGAAATATAAAATGTCCATTTATATATAAAGAAGTATTTTATGGAAAATATGGGATAGTGAATTATGATTTACAAGGAAGTAATAAAGAAACTTTAGTTATAACTTTTCATGGATTGAATGGTACTAACTTAACATTTTTAGAAATTCAAAAAATATTAATTCGATATAAATTTCAAGTTCTTAATTTTGATTTGTATGGACATGGATTATCTGCATGTCCAAAATATAGCCATAAAAATAAAACATATGGTATTGATTTTTTTTTATCTCAAACTGAAGAATTATTAACACATTTAAATTTATTAGACAGAAATTTTTATTTGATTGGCTTTTCTATGGGATGTATTATTGCTACTAGTTTTGCAAAAAAATATATTAACCAAGTTAAAAAAATTATTTTAATATCACCTGTTGGGGCTTTAGAAAAAAAACCATTTTTAGTAAAATTATTAAAAATTTTCCCATACATAATTAACATATCCTCTTTCTTTATGCTACCATATCTTATTTCAAAACGAAATTTCAAAAAAAAAAAAAATACCAATGATATGGATTCCGAAGATGAGGCACTCTATTATATGTACAACAGAATAATGTGGCAAGCTTTTGTTAAAAAAAATATTACACATTCTATTTTAGGTTGTATTAATAACTTAAAAATGTGGAGTTCCCATGAAACATTTAAAGAAGTTGGTCTCCATCATATACCTGTTTTAATTTTATGCGGAGATAAAGATAATATATGTAGTCTACATGTACTTAAAAATACATCCAACCTTTTTCCTAATTCACATCTTATTATATTTAAAAATGCTTCTCACTTAGTTATTGTAGATAAAAGCAGAGAAATTAATTCATGTGTTCTTATATTTTTCTTATCCTCAAATACCACAGATTTGAAATCATGTCAACATTTGTTTCCAAGTGGTAATATAGAGACATAATTTTTTTTATAAATAGCCAACTTTTTTATTTGACGACATTTATTTTATTCTCTTTATATAGTTGTTTTTTAAAACATTATTTTTCTATATTATACACAAATATTATGGCAATAATTAATGAAATAATATTCCCTTTATTTTTATTATAATAATTTACATAAAATATTTTCTTAATTTATTTTTTTATATAAAATATGTGTTTTATTACTCGGGGAATGTATAATATTCTGTACTTTTTTTTTTTTTTTTGTTTCTTTAAAAAAAATGGCTATTTACACAATCATTTATTTTAATATATTATGATATATCTTATTGTTTTAGTGAGCAATTTGACTTTTGAATATTTATTAATTTGTATTTTATTGTATTTTTTAAAATGGCAACACATAATGAATATGTAAATATATAGAGAAAGAACTTCTCATTATTTTTTTTCGTATAATATCAAATCATATTGGGGGTGTTACAAAAAACACGTTTTACTGCTTTTTTCTTAAGCCCATTTTTAAATTTATCAATCTTATTGTGTGTTTTTTAAAAATAGTAACAAAATTAAAATATAAATACAGAATATACTTTGCATATATAGCATGGCAATTTGTTTGAAGGTGTACTTATATTATACCATAGAATTATTAACCAATTCTCGTATTAAAATGTTTTTACACAATTTTTATAGTTGTAACATATATTCAAAGTATATTAAAAACAAAAAATATTTTTCCAATTTTATATTATTTCATTTTTTAAGAATATATAATTTATTCAAATATATAAATTACAGTCCAATATTAAATGTGTCTACAACGGCTATTATACAATTATATATAATAAAGGGATATTTAAAATTTGTTTTATCAAGTATAAACATGATATAACATTATTATCATGTATATTATATATCAACTTATTTAAAGGGTGTATAGTACAGTATATATATGGGCGTGTGTGTTGGTGTACTACTTTTGGCAGTTACAACGGTAGAACAGTAAGGAACAATTTTCTTAACAATATTAATAAATATTTATTTGAGTATATTACATTGGTTGATATTTACCATGCACGAGTAGGTACTTACATGTGGAGGCAACTACATACATGATTATATGTACATGCAAATAAAAATGTATGCTAGGTTAATTGGGATAATTTTGGAATATACCCTTCCAATGCTTATTTTATTATAATTTTTTTTTTCCTTAACAATATGGAAATTTATATTATTCTATTTGTTTACCGCTATTTTAATTTTAATAAAAACCATATATACATATATTCCATTTGTAAGCATATATTTATAAAATATACACGAATGTATGTATTTATGTCATTGTATAAATACTGTTTCCTGCTTATTTTTATTTCCCTAGTTTATATAAACTTTGTTCTAAATTTTTTTAAAATCAAAAATGAAAAAAAATAGAATGTACCCCAAACATTTTGATAGCCTTATGTACGCATTTAATAAATGGAAAAAAAAAGTATATATGTATTGTATATGTATATAATATATTTACATAACATATACCACAAAATTAAATGCCCCCTCAGTTATATTTGAAAAAAATAAAAAAAAAATAAAACCCCATATTTTACATATGATAAATAATTTTTCATTTATAAGCATATCTCCTTATTATAAGGAAAAATAAAAAAACAACTTTTATCATTAAGAAAAATTTATAGTTAATTTTACAAAAATTAATTATTTAAAGATATGTGAAATTATATATTTTATTTATACATAAAACTACATATATAAGTAAATATTATATGTATAAAATACTTATATATATATAATAAATTAGCTAAGGCTATTTTTTATATTTTCTTTGCAATAATTTATTTATTATATACATTCAGCAAATTTCATATACATTACTATCTACAATATTATATATACATTTTTTAAAATTCATTTGATCATAATATAGTTTATATGCTTTTTTTTTTCTCTACAATTAACACATACAGTTTTTTATTAATATTCCTTTGATATGTGTTTCATTTAGAACGTTGAAAATTCCTCTCGTTTCTATTTATCTCATCTTTATATATATTTTTTCATTTTTGAATTGACAAATTAAAGCTCAATCACTTTTTATTACATTTTTAAACATTTATCCCTACATACACATGCTCGTATTTTTTGAGAGAGAAATATTTCTGTGTGAATCCTCACGCTTCATATTTATATAATATTATACACGTATATACATATTATCATAATCATAAGTACATCCATCAATTTTTCATGTAATATTTATTTAATCCGTCCATTAATAGTATAGTACTCGTTTTGTCGTTTTAATACTCTTTTTTAATAGCTTACAAAATATTACATATATTTAGTGTATTGTTTGCGACCCTCTTGTAACACTATTTTTAAGGACGTGGCCATGTATTAATTTGTAGCTTCCTATAATATATCGAAGATTTATTTTATACACTTTAAATATTTAACTTGTTTTATTATTTTCTAAATTATGAGTAAACAATGAAAATCCAACTTCCCAAAGATGACAATTATATTTTGATGCTCGACAAAATTAGTAAGGAAGAAAAATTTTTTATACACATCTTATCAACATGTAATAATGAAGCTCTACTAAACCATTTAGTTCCATTTGTTGAATGGGTATGGGTTAAATCAGATTTAATTGCATGGGCCCCTGTATTAAATAGGTTTGATGATTTACTACAAAAATATATTATCCATAATAAGCTAAACAAAAAAGAAGAAAATGCTGCTAATCAAGAGACAAATAATGTAAATGTAGAAAATGGAAATATCAATACAAACGCAACGTGCCCAGATGATTCATTTATACCATCAGACGAATTAGTAGAAGAAATTTTAAGATTTACTTATTGTATATTAGATAATTGTCTTAACAAATCTAAATATAATTCTTTAGATCATTTATTAGCATTACTATGGTGTTTTAATCCAAAGATATCAATTTTATCAGCTGATATTTTAAATATTTATTATCTATTTATAAAAAAAACTAAAAAAAATGAAAACAAAATAAACGAAATAATAAGCTCCTTATCAGCATTAATAAATATACCAGTTCCAAACTTTTTACATCCATATATAAATATAGATATTGGTAATATAAATGACAACAATTATATATCAGGAATAATATTATATTATTTACATGATTTTAATGATAAAAAATATATGAATAATATTTATTCTAAAATAGAAAATAAACAACTTTTAGATTTAATAAATTATAAAGAAATTGATTTAAATAAAATTACATTAAATATCGATGATAATGAAATTAATTTTACATCTATATTTCCAAATCAAGTTAGTTACAATGATTCTAAAGATGTACTTCAAAATGCTTATGATCAAATTGTGAATAAATATAATATTAATGAAAAAAAAAAATTTGATTTAAGACATAAATTAAGAATATATATAGGATTAATATGCCCAAAATATAGAAAACAATTATTTAATCTTAGATATTTAATTATTTGTGGATCCTTATCAATTAATTCGATACTATATACACAAATTATTCCTGGTAATAATATTTTTATACAAGAAATATTATATATATTAAAATATCATAAATATATTAATAATAAAACTTTATCTATTATATTTGATTTATTAACAACGGCTATTGAATCACATATACATTATAAAGTAGTTTCAGATATATTGGGTCTTAGATTGCATAGTGGTTTATTTATTAGCGTTCTTAAATATTATCTTAATTATTTTCTATCACCTTATGTTATACAAAAAAATATATGTCCCTTATATATTATGAAAGAAAGTGAACAAGAAATATACAGTATAAACCATATTAATCAGTTATATATAAATAAGTCTCAAAATTATATTAATCCTAATCTACAGTCACAAAATAATTATCTTTTCCAAAACAATCAATCTCCTCAAATAAATATGTACGAACCAGGATCAGAAATTTTATCTAATAATAATTTAAGAGATCCTATAGAATCATATAATGAATCTCCTGAAAATGCTATGTCATCTTCAATTTTATCAAATTTAAATTCTTCTGATCTATCAATTATATCCCCATCAAGATCTTATATAAATAGAGAAGTTGAATCTTTTCTAGAAAATAATAATGTTCTACATAATCCAAACCAATTAATCAACACACACAATCATGAAACGTTTAACGCAACAGACCAAGCCCAATCACAATTAAATACTAACCAAGTTGAAAACAATCAATTGATAATTAGTAATAATATAAATGATATTTTTAATCCAAATAATGAACAAAACGTATCTCATATTTCAGCTAATAATGAAAATGAACAAGTTGATGAAACAAATTTTGAAAATTATATAAGCGAAGATGTAATAATAGATAATATAAAAAATTGTAAAAAAAATGGAGAAAATGAATTTATAAAGGTTACAAAAAAATATTTCAAAGATTATAAAAAACAAAAAAAAAAAATATCAATGATGTTACAATTATTAACTTTATATCATACATGTATAATGGAACCATGTCCTATTTTGACAATAGCACAACAAAATACTTTGAAGTCATTCCCTTTATATTTACAAGATAGTTATACAGTTAATTTACCTATAGTACATTTATTACTAAGGATAATGGAAACATTACTAGATTTTACACCAAACTTTTATTTTACTGAAAAAAATGAAGATGAATTATATAAAGTATTATTATACCGTTTTCAATATGAAATATTTATGATATCAGATTCTTTTTATCACATGAATAAAAATGATATGTTAAAATATTATTTTACTCCATTCTCTTATGAAAAATATGATCAAACATTTATTGAAGCAGAAGACGTAGATAATTATATACAGAACAAACTCATTAACCAATATAATAATAATCCTACAATAAATGAGAATAACATTTTCCAGCCATTTATTACCCCTAATAATAATATGGAAATTGAAATTCCAAAAAAAAGTGAAGATTTGTCTCAACAGGAAGTAAAAAATTATGATACCATATTTTCTATAAATAATTCAAGCTTAAGAAATATTTTTGAAAAATACGATATTAATATGGAAACATCAGAAGAAATAATATTAAATAGATTTACATTTTGGATGAAATTACATATATATAATGAAAGAATAAAAATTACAAAAATAATTATAAAGGCTTTAAATTTGGCTTTAAAAGGATATTCACCAACAGATACATTAATTGATATATTTACTAACAATTATATATCAGTAAAAATAATTAAATATATATTAAAATATCCATATAAATTTGGTTTATGTATATATGGATATATATTAGGATTTATATATGAACATATTTATGAAGATCCAACAATATTATCTACCTTATTAAAAGAGGGAATATTAAATGCTATGTTAAATAGTATAAATGAAAATAATTTTAAAAATGAAACGGTTCTAATTTATGTACCATCTTTATTATCCCTTATGTTTATACATAGTATTGGAAAATCTGCTATGAAAAAATTGGGATACAGTCCTATATATAATCTATTTTATTTTGTACTAAAAAAAGATTATTTTTTTTATGATCGATTTGGTGATATAGCTGTTTCAATTGGAAATATTGCAAATGAGTTAGAAAATTATGGATTTACGATGAAAGATTTTGTAACTTTCCATATTATGTTATTAAAAGAATTATATTTTGAAGGTATAAATTTAGGATATTGGAAATGTATAGACTATAATTATTTAGAAAAACATGTTGAGCAATTTTTAAAAAAACCAAATGATATCAAATTAAATGATTTAAATATAGATAAATATAAACATCGTAAAGATAATTTCTTTTTCGATAGATTATCAATTGTTTGTAGATGCATTTTATCATATATGAAAGGATCATGGGTAAAAGCATTTATTAAATTAAATGGATTAAAAATATTAATGTCTTTTACTAATATTATTAGTCTCCCTCCTAATTATTTAAGTATTTTTGAATACCATCCTATTTATTCATTTATTTTAAAGATATATCTATACACATCATTTAAAAATATGTGTAATCAGTTTTTATACCCCCTATACAATTATACTAACTTTTTACAATATGCTCAATACATTAATCTAATTTTTAAGGGCGAACTTTGCTTTGATCTGGGAGAGAATATAGTTGTTGTCAAGCAGTCTGAAATTAAAAAATTCGAAGCAAATAATGTAAACATTAACGATGTAACCCCAGAATTTCATTTTAATAAGTTGCAAAATCATGATTTGTCTCAAACCAGTTTTATTTCGGGACCCTTTATCGATAGAAACAAAATGATTTTACATTGTATCACTCATTTGTTTAACATATTATATTTTTTGATCGCTGCATATGCAGATACAAAAGGATTATATGCTAATGAAGATAAATTATATGAAACTACAGAATTATCAAATAAAAAAGTTTTAGAAATATTTTCAGATATACTTATAACTATAGAAAGTGTATATGATTTTTATTTTAATTTATATTTTTATCAAACAAACGACTTATCAAATAATGTTTCTTTACAATCAAAAGATAAAGTATCTATACATGAACATATAAAAAGGAAACTTCGAATAAATCAAAATAAATCAGACTATTTGTTATATAACTTATTTTGCTCAACTCGTTCATTATTTTGTTATTCAGTAAATAATAATGCTTATGAATTAAATAATAATCAAATAAAAACACATCTAATATATGACATAGATCAAAATGACTATAAATTAACAGATCATTTAAAATTACTAGAAAATGATGATAATGTTTATAAAGCTATTTATAAATATACATTTTCTCAAGTCTTATTAGAGTTTAATTCATTTAATCATAAAAATTGTAAAACCCCTTCAGAAATTGTTGCACACAAGAAGAAAGAAAAATCAAAATTTAAAAAATATTTTCCTTCCTTCTACAATTCAGAAAATAAAACGAAGAAAAATAACACAACCAGTGATCCTACCATTTTGCCTACTAATAATAGTGCTCTCAACGATTTAGAAAGTAATAAAAATTCTGAAAATAAAAAATTGAGTCGGGAAGACATTTTAAAAATATATTACACATGTATGAATCAATCTAAACAAGGCAATACAAATGGAAATGAACAAAATGATGTAAAGCAAAAAAGTGAAAAATATAATGATTACTATATCAATGACGAAAATGTTAATATCCATACTAGCTATCCTTATCAATCAAAATATGTTATGTGTGAATCCTTAAAATCTTTGCTTGTAATTATCAAAAGTTTTTTTGTTATGTTAAATATGTTGTGCCACTCAAAACAAGCCAAATTAAAAAGCAATTCCAGTTATATATACTATAATATAATTCAGCAAAAACATTTACTATGTATTATTCGATGCTTAACAAAATGTATGTTGAATGTACCTTTAGTTTCTAAGCCTATTCATGAAAATTCTTGTATCGGTTCAAACTCTCTATATAATATATTATCTGATCATATAACATTAGAAAAAATGAATTATTTAGATAACAATTGTAGTAACGAGTGCACTAACTTTTTTACTGAGGATATTTATGGAAATGGGTCAGAAAATGGATTAAAAAATAGCGGAAAAAACTTTCAAAATAATAAACAAAATTTTAATATCTATGATTATTCTTATACACCATATATTAATTTTCATACTCAAAAAATTGATCCATTTTATCCAGAATATTTTTATATGGAAGATATATTATTTAAAAAATATAACCTTAATTTTTTTGGAACTAAAGTTGTGCCAAATAAAGATCTTATGAGCACAGAAGGGGCAAATGAAGAGGCAATTTTTGAGGCAAACAATTCTGAAAACTGTAATTATAATAATACCAATATGAATAGGCAAAATAACAACATCATAGATCAAACAATAAAAAGTAACTCCAATTATAAATTAAGTGACTATAATAAAGTTCACATATGCACAATTACATCCGATTCTTACAATGCTAACTCTATACCTAATGTTTCATTTAACGATATAGATAATATGAATGACATGAATACTCAAAACAATAGTAACCAATTTGCCAGAGGAACAGGTATTGCCATTAGCTCAATTAATGGCTGTAGAAAAACGCCGCTTTTTAATGACGATCGAAGTTGCAATATAAATAATAATAAACGATTTGGTAATAATATAAATAGCCATAATGATTCTAAAAAATGTTCAAATGAAAATAAAATGGAAAAAGTCAAAATAAATATAAATAGTTATACACCTATAAAAACAGTTAAATATATTTCAGAATTAATAAATACATTACATAAATTATTATCAGATAGTAAATTAGAGTTTGTTAGTTATTTTTACTTTTTAGATTTATTATATAAAGTTGGAACATTTGATTTTATTTTCAATATGTTTAACTATTTAATGAGTGTATATATATCTTTACTAGCTATATATTTTAAAAAAATGAAAAATGAAAAGAATCCAAATTTTTACTCTAATTTTACAAGCTATATACCTATACATATAAGTAAAAATTATACTTGTACTAATACTTATTTTGTAAGATATGTAATAAGATTAATGCAATATTTTGCAAAATCAGATATAAATACAATCAAAATATATATGGAAATAACTATAAAAAGTATAAATACATTTTTAGACTTTTTTATGAATATAATAAGTATTGGAAAGTTTAATGTAATTTTCTTTACCTCAAAAATGTTACACCCCTTTACAAAATTAAATCGATCATATGGAAAACCCAACAATAAACATGAAAAAAAAACAAGTCCCCAAGATAATGAAGATAATCCTGATGATAGTCAAAATCCTCACTCTTATTCAAATAAAGATGATCATAATTCAAATGCAAAAATAAAAATAAATGGATCTAGAGATTTTATTACTACAACAGATGGAAATGGAGAAAAAAATAGTTTTATCCAAAATAAAAATAACACACGATTTACCAATAATAAACAAAATTATAAAAATAAAAAAGAAGACGAAAATATTAGAAAGGAAGATGAAAGTAACAAAAAAGATGATGAGAATGATAAATATTTTACTTATAATAATAATTTTTCATTTACCTTAGATTATTTAGATGTAATTAATACAATCAGATCAGTGAAATGTGATATAACAAATAATATCTTTATGTGGTTAACATATATTAACAGTACTAGTGTAAAAATAAATAATTTAGGAAAAAATAATATATATATAAATTTTAACAATAATATTATTTTTGGATTTTTAAAAATAATACTAAAATTTATCTACCATTCTATTGATACCGAACCTAAGCTTTTAGAATTTTGGGGAAAGGAACAAATGAAAGATAAAAAATTTACAGGAAATAAAGAAAAAGATAAAGAGATGTATAATTATCCAAATATTGATATATTACAAGAATTAAAATTAATGGGCTTTGATGAAAAAAATATTTATGATTCATTAAATTGTTCAGGAACAACTGATTTATACTCTACACTAAACTATTTAGATAAAACACGAGAAAAAGATAATCCATTTTCTTTAAAAACTGAAAAAGGAGATACATCATCTCATAATATAAATAAAGAAAATAAAATACCTTTCTATTATGGATCTGATGAAAATAGTAGTGATGGAAATTCGACAAATCATAATAGAAGTAGACGAAATAATCGATCCGAAGATGCATTTAGATTAAATTCATTTATTGACAATATGCAATCACTATCAGAAAATAATGCAGCTATAAATCGTGTAGAAAATAACAATATAGAAGGGTTTGATACAAATTCTGAAAAAGTGCCCGAAACAGATAATGGAAAAAAAAGTAATAAAAAAAATGAACAAAATAATAATATGCTCTATAAAGAAGATAAATATGTTTTAGGAAAATATCCTTTCATGTATGAAATATTAAAAGAAGCAAAAGAAAAAGGAAAACATGCAAGACTACATTATTTTGAAACTATTATGGATCCATATAATAAAAAGAATATGATCTTTTATATACAATATTATTTAAAATTATTGAAGAAGAAAATATTCCTTTCATATAATGAAAATAATATAATTAAAAAGTTTTGGAACGATGAAAAATATTTAATACTTAAACAATATATATATAAATACATATTTAATATGCTTATAAATATAATGATTACAATTCCATATAATGAATTATCATTTATGAATCTATACCTAAGTTTTCTAGTCATAGACATTGATAAAAAATCAGTTAAACTATTTTTAGATCAATATAAAAAAACAATACATGATAAAAATAGTAATAAAAGTAGAATATTTAATCATCAAGATGTTAAAATTATTATTTTATATTATTTTATTGAAAATATTTCAAAAAAAATTAAAATGCTAAAAAATGATGAATCATTCCCATTCGAACCATTTTACCATTGTAATCATTTATTTATGTACTTTAATAAAAAAAAAACAAAAAATGAAAAAAAAAGTGAAAAAGCAAAGAAAGGAACAACAAATCAAACACACAACCCTCTCAATAATATGACCCACTCAAATAGCAATGAAACTAATCCTAATACTTCTCTAAATAATCCTACAAATAATATAGACATTACTAATACTACTTCAAATGAAAATAATCAAAATCAAAGAAATAATTCCGTCAACAATCGTCCCGAAAATTATCAGCATGGCGATTATGACACAAGCAATCATAGTGATGATAATATGGCAGAATCGAACTTACAAAATAGTAAAATAAATAATGAAGAAATAAATAATCAGCAGAAAACTAATATTACAACCAATGCAGATCTAAATAAACAAAGTAATGATGTGAAATCCTCATTATATGGAATGAAATATATCAAAGGGGATATGGATATAATATATCAATCTCAAAGAGATATGGAAATATATTCTTACCATTTCTGTTTGTACATGCTATACTTTACTCTTTTTAATATTATAAATAAATATAGTCTAGCCAAAAATATTATTCTACATATAGATAGGAATATAATAGATTACTGTATTTTTTTTATACAAAAATTTAATATATCATATTTAAAAAGTGTAGAAAATAGTGTTAATCACTTTTTAACAGAACAAAATGAATTACCAACTATGCTTCAAAAAAAAACAGCTAGCAATTCACAAATGTTAATAAATAAAGATACTCTAAATGTAAGTAATACAGAAATATGCACAAATTGTGATAATAATTTAGCCAAAAATAACAAAAAAAAAAGAAAATACAATAAAATACATACATGCGGGCAACCTGATGAAAACACAAATTGTACTGGGTGTGCTAAACAAATCAATAACTCTATTAATACTGCCATGCAAAATATAAATGATAATGAACAAGAAAATATTTCTCATGATCCAACACATACTAATGAATATATCAACAATAGCCAAATAATAAGTGCTATGAAAAACGAAGAAAATAGCAATGAAAGTAATATATTAAATTATGATGAGCAAATAAACCAAACAAATGAAACGAACAATTTTGAAGATAAAAAAATAAATATAATGTATAATAAAGGACTAGTTGTAAATCAATCTATAAAAACAAATAACATGTTAATACCTTATTGGAATTTTCTCGATGTAGATAATTCTGAATATAATCAAAAAAACGCTATTAATAATTCATCATT
Organism: Plasmodium vinckei vinckei; assembly: GCF_900681995.1. Taxonomy (NCBI): domain Eukaryota; phylum Apicomplexa; class Aconoidasida; order Haemosporida; family Plasmodiidae; genus Plasmodium; species Plasmodium vinckei. Next base: position 162,044 of record NC_051299.1, read on the forward strand.
AGAAAATGAAGAAAATAAATTTATTTCATTATATTCCAAACCACCATGTTTTTACACACCTTTATTTATGTGCTTATATAAAATAATTATTAACTATTCATTATACAATTTTAATGATAAAAATAAAAAATTATTTAAAAAAAAAAAAGAAGAAAATTTAAATGAAGAAAAATCATTTTATTCAACAAATATAGGAACAGATGGTACTACTCTTAAAACAGAAAAAAATTCTATAATACATAAAGATAACTTACTTTTTACTAAAACTGAAAAAATTAACAATTTCAATGATAAAAGAAATTCAAATAATAATATAATATTTGATATGGCATTATCTCTATCAAACCAAATCAATGCAAATAATAATGGCATAAATATTTCGCAGAAATTGAATATGGAAAATATAAGATTTATATCTTCAGAAAAACAACATAACATAATAAAAATATGTATCGATACATTACATTTCTTTAAAGGATATAATTCACAACTTTGTTTAAGTATTTTACAAATTATAGAATATTTAACGACTACTTATAATAATGTTGTATTTTTACTCTCCTATCGACCTCCAAATGTGTATAAACATTTTAGAGAAGTTTTTGAAATTGAAGAAAGGAAGAAAGCTAAATTGGCATATAGTACCAATACTAATAATTGTTTTGAAAAAATAAATAAATCAGAAAATGATATAAAAAATAACACAGAATACGGTTTAACAGATATTCATAAGATAGGCCAATTTAAAAAAGAAAAAAATATTGAAGGTGAAAATGAAAGTAGTAGTAATAATATTTCAGAACTTGATATTAATGAATTAATATTACAAAATATGTGTCAAAGTAGTTTAGGAATTCTTCTAACAATATCAAAACATGCAAAATTTAAAGATATGCTTATTATACTTATAAATATATTAATTCAATGTTTTACAGACAATTATGTAATAATGAATAAAATAGAATATAGCTTGAAATCATATTTCTTATGTCATGGAATACCAGTTAAATGCTTCATGAAAAAAAATGATTTAAAATCAATAAAGAATAATGATTTTATAAATGCATTAGGAGTATCTTTGAGTGAATTAAATGAAGCTTTATATCCATTTATATTTAAAAATCCTCAATTATATGAAGAAATATTAACTAGCTTATGTTTCTTTCCCAATCTAAAATATGTTAAAAATCCAAAAAAAGATAAATATGAAGATATTATGAATACCTCAGTTAATGTTTCATATGACCCAAGTATTTTAATAAATTCCGATTTTGATTCTGGCAAAAATTTTCATGAAAAAAATTCAAATATAGATTATATTAATAATAATGAAATTGAGGATTTACTTGAAAAAAGTTGTAAAAATCAATATTATTTAAATTGTTTACCAATACCAGAAAATATAAAATCTATTTATATGTTATCAGACATAGCTAATAGTACAAAATGTCTAAAAAAATATTATATGAAAAATAATTTTTATAATTTTTATATATTAGCAACATTGATAGATTTCCTAAACTTGTTCACTATTATTCAAAGTAAAACAAGAGTAACAAAATTAAATGAAAAAGAACAAAGACTTAAATTTAATCAAAAATTAATGGAAATATATGGAAATGATGTTGATTTTGATAATGAGTTAGATTATAAAGTTATGTATCCATTTGCCTTAACTGCTGATAACTTACTTTTTATTATTAATTTAATTTTCAAAACATTTAAACATTTAATTGTTTACTTGATTAAAATGCCACCATTTAATCAAAAAATTATTAAAACATTTATTCAACCAGATAATACTCCTATCAATAAAGGAGATAATTTATACACTACTGATAATACACCTTTCAATAATGGAATTGAAAAATCAAGTCACATGGGAAATAATATAAATAATAGCGGGTCAAAGGATAATAAAATTTGTTCGATTCAGCAAAATAGTACTAATTTGCTTTTTACAAAAAATAAAAATGTAAGTACCACATCTCATATTAATAACTTGGGCAATAATATGATAGCGAAAAAAAATATTTACGAAACCAAAACAGAAACAGAAATAACAAGACCAGATTCCATAAATTCATATAAAGAAATATCTGAATATTATTTACAAAATTATATGCAACTATTTTCTATTTTTGATGCATCTAAATTAAGTTTTAGAAGTTGCCTATTCCCCTTTTTATCGGATAACACAAATATATCAGATATTAATAAACAATCTAATAATGATAAAAATAGTATAAATAATCCAGATCAAACACAAACAAATAATTACAATAATATAGCTTTTACACCATTTTTAATATTTTTATTTAAAAGAATATTACCTCAATTTATTTGTATGAGCAATCCTATTATATATAGCCCCTATTCATTTAGCAATTTTGAAAAAAAATTCACAAACAATATAGATATTTACTATGCATCACTAAATAATAATGAGTCTAAAAATATGGCATATATAAAACATATATTTAATTTTGTTCAGTTAATTTTTGATATTCATAATTCTAATTATGATATTCATAAAAAAGTAGTACTTGAAATTGTCCACTTATTAAAAATTTATTCAAATTTTCAAAAAAAAAAAGATATCATTAATAATAGTGCATTCACAACAGTAATGAGTGTTTTCTCAAATGCCATAAGTTCATTACTTTTTAAATTAATCAATGAAGATCAAAATGTTAAAATTGAAAAAAACTCAATAGTAGTTGAAGATAAACAAATATTAAAAAATACAAAGAACTTATCAAAACTTTTAGATTCTCTTGTAAAGATTGAAAAAAATACAAAAGCTAACAATGAGAATGATGATGATAAACTTTACCAACATGGAAGAAGAAGTAGTATTGGAAGCATCAAAAAATATGTCATCAAAAGTAGTGGAGGAAATAAAAAGGGAATTGGCGAAAATCCAGATGATAATAAAGAAGAGGAAGAAACAGAAAAAGTGTTTGCATATAGTAAAGAACAATTAGTACTATTTAGAAATTCATTATGCAATTTGTTAAATAAATTAGATTATGGAAAAGATGATTTTGTAAATACCGCAACATCTATTATACGATCTTTATCTGTTTTGACATCATCATCAATTATGGGACATCCTATTAAAAGTCCAAATATAAACTCTCATATGATAAAATTGAATAAAATAAATAATGCTCAAAAAAAGAAAAATGATAATAAAATAAAAAGAAATAAAAGAAGAAAAAATATATCATCTTCTACATTTTTAAATCCATCATATATTAGATTTAGATCAGATTCAAGTAATGAAAATTCAGATTCTTCAGATATTTCTTATTCAGAAGGCTCAGATGCATCTCATGAAGAAAATTTTATATTCGGAGATGAAGACGATGAAGATGATAGTAATAATGATGATGATATCCAATACGAATATGAAGAAGAAATGGATGATGATTATATAGATGAAGATGATGAAATAGATATAGATAATGAAGAAGAAGATACTGAGGACGATGAAGAAGATGATAATAATCATGCCCATGGTAGAAATGAAGATATATTTAATGAAGGAAATTATTATGACCAAGAAGTCGGAATCAGTAATAACAGAATTAATGCTAATACACCTCATGAAGATGATAGTGAAAGTCATAGCATAGATGATAACAATTTCGATGACGATGATGATGATGATGACGACGAAATTGACGACGATGAAATGGATGAAGATGATGATGACGAAATTGAAGTTATCGATGAAAATGATGACGATGAACTGGATGAAGATGATGATGATGATGAAGATGATGACGATGATGAACTGGATATTGAAGACGTTGATATAGATGAAGAAGATGATGAAGAAGATGATGAAGATGATGATGATGATGAAGATGAAGGGGAAGAAAATAGTCATGAGCATGATGATGATGATAATAATAATAGAGGTTTACATGTACATGCTTATTTAGTACAAGATAGTAATATAATAGATGAAGATCAGATATATGATCATTCTAATAATTTATTATTACCTCATGAAGTAGATGAAAATGAAGAAAACCTATCAAACATGGGAGATAATAATAATAATATAGTATCTAGATTAAATTTAAATTCAGATTCTAGTCATGATCTAGATGACGAACAAAGTGCTCATAGAATAAGAGAAATCGATGAAACAGAAGATGATACAGAAGATGATGATGAAGAAGACGATGAAGAAGATGATGAAGAAGATGATGGAGAAGATGATGAAGAGGATGATGATGATATTGATAATGATGATGAAGTAGATGATGATGAGGAAGAGGAAGAAATTGATGAAGAAGATGTTGAAGGAAATAATTGTACCTTTAGTATTAATCAAAATGATGATAATGGTATATCAAATAATAATAATATAGATTCAATTGATAATGAAATACATGTAGATAATTCATTATTAAATTGTAATGAAAATCAACATCAAATTTTAGATATACTATTAGAAGAAGATGGAGCTTATAACATTAATGATGATATAGATGAATATAATGATGATTATATTGATGATTGTGACCAAAATAATAAAAAGCAACACAGTATTTCTTTGGGTTTTATTGAATCGGCTAGAGATACAAAAAATGATGAAAGAGATATAAAAACGGAATATCCAAGCATGTCCAATAATCATCCAAATTCTTTAAACAATCTACTTAATCAAGCACAACATGATGATACATCAAAAGCTAACATTTTTACCAATCTAGTGCAAACTGATAAAATAAATAATACTGATCATGATACAACTAAAATGAAAATAGAAAATGATAATAATAATGCGATCATTAATAGTTACGCAAATCTAACAAGTGAAAGTAACATAAATAGTAATACACACTTGAAGGAAGGAAATGATGGAAGCAATAATAAAATAAACACCGGTGCATATTTATCTGGGGAAATTGACGAAAATGATGGTAACGTCGTATCGAATTGTAATGAAAATAAAATAAATGATGAGGAAGATGCTATTGATGTAGTACCAAAAACAAATGATAATTCATCAAATAATAATAATCTTAATAATGAATATGATATTAATTTAATCGATTTATATTATCATTTTTACAATTATAATAATAGAGATATTAACACAATGCTAAGTGAAAATAATAGTATAATGTATTTGAATGAAACTGGAAGAATACGTTCAACGTGTGAAAAAAATACAAATAATTTAATTACTACAGAAAATCAACAAAATGAAGTTGTTTCAACTGATAATGTTCCCAATCCATCATCTCTTAATGAAATGCCTGTATCCGAAAACATAATAGAACGCAGAGCCATGAATATTAATAATAATATTCCAAGTCGAATAAACAATTCACCAATCAATAGTACAAATATACTTAGCCTAATGAATCAACTTTGCTCTAACTTATTAACTATTAATAGAAGACGATCTGATCCAATAAATAATGCGATAACCACAACTTTACATTTACCAGATGGAGTGAGAAATAATGACAGCATAAGTAATGTCAACAGATTTGATATAAGTGGAAATATAATTAGTGGAAATAATGAGTCAAATCAAAATGGATTAACTTATTATCATATTAATTATGATAGAATGAATAACGTGATGGGACAAAATCCTTTTAATAATTTATCAAATAATAGACAAAATATAAATAATGCTAATACAAACAATAATATGAATAATACTAATAATAATCTAAGAAATTTATATAACAATATTAGAAATTATAATATAAGTGATAATAATTTAGCATCTATTCGAAACTTAAATTATTCTAATATGCGCAATTTTAGAAGCACTCCATCTATTGAAGATGACGCTCCAATTAATGACAACAATGATATGCCAAGATATGGTTCTAATATTTCTCAAGCTAACGAAATTGATGAAAATGCTAGAATTAATGGTGATGCTATTAGAGCTATCCCAATAACTGACCCAACAGATGCAGAAGACCAAATAGAAAACATCTCCCCTACTAATAATATCGATTCAAATAAATCTGAAAACAACATGAACAAAAATAAAAATGAACAGAATGCATCTGATATTGATGACAATGGAAAAAATTATAAAGACGATAAAAAAGATCCCAATAATAAGGATTCTAAAAAAGGAGAGAAATTTACTTTAATCGATTCAATCTTAGATAATGACAAGAAATTAAAAAGTGATATCTGTAATATAATGTATAACAGATTATGCAAATCTGTTCCAAAAGTTAACATTAATTTGCCATTTGATAATTTAGTAGAGGAAAAAAATAAAATTATAGACAAAATTCATAAGTCTATAGAAGAAAAAAAGAAAAAGAAAAATGAACTTCCAATAGATATTAAAAAAAGCATACTAAATGATGAAGAATCAGCTAAAGTTGATGATGCAATGTCAGGCATAAAACTTGAAGATCCTAGTGGCAATTTGACTGAAAATGTTACTAACTCACAAACCGAGGCACCACTCAATACGTCTATCAATAATGCTAATGAAATAGAGGATCAAACAAAAAAACAGTTAAACGTCGAAGCGCAAATCAACCAAGATAATATGAATGAATCACCAATTGGAAATATATTAGATAATCTAGATGATGACTTAGATCCTGAAGGAGACCTGACTCCACCATTTCTTTCAGAACCACAGCCAAACACAAATGACTTTAATAATTCTAATATAAATGATGCATATGGAGAAGTCACGCCAGAAGATGAAGAAGAAGACCCAGAGGATTATAAAACTATAAATTATGATGAACTATTTGATAGAATGCTAAAAATTGAATCGATATTTATAATTTGCTGTTCTTTAGGAATAAATGAAAAACAATTTTTTGAAATTATAAATGTTGATAGAACATTTCTTGTTGAACTTCCAACTAATTTAATAGAAGAAATAATATTTCAACATTTGAAAAATATAACTCTAAATAAAATAATTGAAAAGGAGCAAGAAAATATAAATAACGCCAAAAAAATAACAATAAAAACATATAAAAAATATCTAAAGTATAAAGAATTTATCAAATCACAAGAACAATCTTCCAATGTATTACCAGAAAACGAATCTAACGATGCGACAGCTACCCAAAATGAAACTGGCAATACTTTACCACCAACTGGAGAAACAAATAATGAAACAAATAAAGAACATGATGAAAATGTACGAATATATAATAGTATCAAAAAAAGCTATCTTGATGCATTACCTTCAAGTGTTAGATCCGAAATCAAAAAAAGAATTATCGGAAATAAAGGACAAAGAGCAGATTCTCAAGATGAAACAAATATAGCTTTTATAGAATCATTAACTTCAGATTTAAGGAGAGATGTTTTATCCTCAGCAAGTTTGAGATTTATAAGAACATTAACAGAAGAAATGATTGAAGAATCAAGAAATTTAAGATTTTCAGCATTGAATAACAGATATCCTAACATTTTAACAACAAGTAATCGACCAGCAAACGTTAGCCAAACTAATGAAAATAGTGATGCTCATGTGCAATCTAGCAATGCAAATGCAGAAAATAACGAAAATGCTGAAAATAATGAAAATGACGAAAATAATGAAAATAACGAGCATAGCGAAAATAGCGATAATGATGAAAATGATGAAGGCACTATAATTCCTATAGAAAATATAACCAATGTATTAGACAGAGATGAAAATGATGGAATGGTTATTATAAATGGTGATCACAACGAAGTAGATGAAAATGATGGAGATACTATTGTCATAAATGATATGAGAAATATGCCTATCTCTAGTAGATTAAGTAGAAGAGAAAGTTTACAGGGTAGATTAGCAAACTCGGTTTTCATAAATGCACCTTCAAATTTAAACAGTCATACAAATAATAATTTTAATGGTGTAAATGCCATAAACAGCATAATAATTAGTAGTAATGATAGAAGCCCAAGAAACAATCGAAATATGTTTTTCCCAGGAAACAGAAATAGTTTAAGTGGTAGACGAAGATTCAATATTCCAATAAGAAATTCTTTACCAAATATAAATAGAAATAATTTTATCAGAATAACTTATAATGATAATAATAATCCAATTATTATGATAAATACAGGTCATGAAAATTATGATAATATAGCAGTTTCGAGATTTCTTGACAACTTTTTAGGTTCAAGATCATCGGATATATCTATTCCGGGTATGGGCTTAGGAGCAAATAATAATATTAGAGGAAATTTTATCCCTATTCCTAACTCAATGAATGTAAATGATAATAATGATATAAATAATAACGCGAATAATGATAACAATCGAAGTGGTAACAATAATAATGAAATACACAGAATAACAAATGCAAATATAACAAACAATGGAAATAATTTTAACTTTAACTATGCTGATGGTACTAATATTAATCACCCAAGACAATTAAGAAGAAATGATAATAGAGCAAATAACAATAATACTAATAATGCTGATCATAATTATAATATAATGGGTGATGATAAATTATTAGAAAAAGAAGATAATGCTTCTCTCAGTAAATATTTAAAAAATTTATTCCCATCAAATAATAATAAACTAAATGATGACAAAGAAAATGATACTGCTTTATATGTATGCTTAGAAGAACCTGTTCCTTCTCAAGCTTTAATTGATATATGTAGATTATTATTTTTAAAAAAAGAAATAAATAAAAAAATTATGTTTACACTATTTTGTAATTTAATTTGTTCTTATCAAAAAACAAAATTATATACACTTCAATTATTTATGAATATATTATGGTCTGCATCTATAGATTTACATGGAAAATCAGATTCTCCAAATTATATAGCACTATCAAATGTAATTAATTTCCCACCAAAGATGTTATATCAAAATGTAAATAAAAAAACATTAGGATTATTTTCAGATAATTATTTTACTACATCTTATATATCAGCAGAAAGAGTTTTAGAACAAGTTCAATCTTTACTCATAACTATTCCACATATTACATCATTTTTCTCAATGGAATTAATACATCCTGCTTTGTTTATACCAAAAGAAATTGAACATAAAATAAAAAAGAAAAAGCAAAAAACAAATGATGGAAAAAGAGGAAGTATTGATGGATGTAGATCATTTTTAGATGAACTAGAAAGAAAAAGAGACAAATTAGAGTTAGATCAATTTGAAGATACAGAGGATGGTCGATTAAACGAATATAACGAAAATAATAAATTTGATCATATATCAAATAAAAATAATGAACAAAAAGAACAAGAAAATATTCCAGATGATGAAACAGCTATATTAGAATATGAATTGAAAAGAAAACGTCCTAAAATGGAAACACCCAAAACTGTTAACACAATGTTTACAAATAATATTATAAATTTGGAAAAATTAAATAATGATTATCCTATAAATATATTATTTAAACTATTAGATTCTTCTTTATATTTGACTTCGAAAAAATTAATAAGTCATTTATTATCAGTCATATATAACATTTTAATAAATTCTGCAAAAAAAGAATATGCATATGCAAACTTTACAAAATGGATATATGCCGAAAATTTACAATATATAATTACCAATGCAGAAGAACTCATACAAAATGATAATACAGATGCTAACGCATATGGCTCCGAAATAATAGCTAGCAACACAAATGGAAAAAATGAAAACAATGATAGTAATATAAAGGATAATCAAAACAATGAAGACAATAATGAAGGAAATGCTTATACATCATCGAATAAGGACAAAAAAGAAAAAGAGAAAAATTCCAACTTAAATGAATTCTATCATAATAATAATACAGCATCAAAAATTAATAAAGAACTATTATTAAATATAAAGAATATAAAACCAAATGAATTTGAAAAAAATGATTACACATTAAAACCATATTATTTATTAGAAATTATATCGATAAATGCAATATCCAATTTAAGTAAATTAATATGTAATTATAAAACAAACTTTTTATGGATAAATAGTAATAATAATTTAGAACAAGCACATAAACAAGATATTTCATTATTAATACAAATTGCTGTCATATTTTTTTCACATTATAAATTAAAACGACAAATTATCCAAACCTTAAAATATCATACACATATATTAATAAAAAGAATAATATATGATTTAAATAAGATTGTAAACTCTATTAATAATAAAACATTCAACTTATATTCAATTGATCATTCCGACAGTTTAGAACAAAAACTAATTGCATTGTATAGGGTAATTACAATATTGTTTAATGCACCTTCTGTAATTGACAGTTTAACGACCAAAAAACAAAAAAAAAATATTCCAAAACCTAATAGTGAAAATGAAAACTCTAAATTAGACAATCCAACAGATTCCAATTCTCAAAATAATAACCAAACACCCAACAATGAAACTTCTAATATTGCAAATGATAACACTGAAATTAATGATGCTACCTCAGAATCAAATAAAAAAAACAAACTCGAAAATGATGATGCTACTAATGAGAATGAAAATAATAAAATAAATGAAGAATCGAAATTTGATATATGCGCTGATTTTTTCCTTTCAATTAATATCGATTTATTATGGGAAGAATTTAATAAAACAATGCAGGTTATAAATAATTCCTTAATTGATAAAAATTATAAATTTAAATGTAATAATGAAACGAAGAATGAAAATATCGATCCTCAAAATAACAACTTTAACCTTCCTGATAAAAATATATTTTTCCATAATAATTTGGATAGCGACATAACAAAACATGAACAAAATGAAGGAGTAGAAAATTCTCAAAGAAATGAAAATGATCAAAATGATGAACAAGATGATGAAAAAAAAAAAGAAAATAGTGATGAACCACCTCCAACTATATTAAACTATTTATTACCTTTGATGGAAGCATATTTATTTATAGAAGAAGTTATACTTGTTTCACAATATAAATTACGAAAATTTAAAGATTTAGAAAAAAAAGTAGCTAACTTAAATATTGAAAGCATAAAAATAAATGAAAAACTAGCTTATGAAGATTATCCATTTTATATAAGTATATATAATAAAAAGAACATGAAACAAAATGATTACCATATGAACGAATTTGAAATGTTTAAAGAAAATTATTATGACGAAGAAAATGACCAAGATGAAAATAATGAATATATACAAATAAAACTTGAAGATCAAGGACAAATAAGTAATAGACATAAAAAATTAATACAATTTGTATATATAAATAGAAGAGTTATTAACAGTTTGATAAAACAAACACCTATATTATTACATCATAACTTTAAATCATTAATAAAATTAACTTCATCATGTATAAACTTTGAAAATAAAAGACTATATTTACGAAAAAAATTAAAATATTTAAAATCAGGAGCTAGAAGTGAGCCAATAAAATTAAATATAAGAAGAGAAAAAGTATTTACTGATTCATATTATCAATTAAGAAATAAATCAGGTAATGATTTAAAGGGAAAATTAGTAGTTACATTTAAAAATGAAGAAGGTGTAGATGCAGGAGGATTAACAAGAGAATGGTATTCCATTTTAGCTAAAGAAATATTTAATCCTAATTATGCCTTATTTTGTAGAGAAGGAGAAAAATGTGAATTTAATCATCCAAACCCTTTATCATATATTAATCCAGATCATTTACATTTTTTTAAATTTGTTGGGAAATTTATTGCTAAAGCTATATATGATGGGCAAGTTATTGATGCTTATTTCTGTAGATCTTTTTATAAACATATGCTTGGAAGAAAAATATTACCAGCAGATGCTGAATCAGTTGATCCTGAATTTTATAAAAGCTTAATACAAATATCACAATATAAATTAGAAGATTTAAATTTAGAAATTAATTTTAGTACTGAAATAGATGAATTTGGTAAAACGAAAATTATAGATCTAATACCTAATGGAAGAAATATACCTGTAACAGATGAAAATAAACATAAATATATCGAACTATTATGTGAACTAAAAGTTACAAATAGTATAAAAGAACAATTAGAAGCATTTATGGATGGTTTCAAAGAGCTAATACAACCTAAACTTATATCTATATTTGATGATAAAGAATTGGAACTATTAATTAGTGGTATACCAACTATAGATTTAAATGATTTAAAAGAAAATGTAGAATATCATAATTACACACCTAATTCTATTCAAATTATTTGGCTATGGGAAGTATTAGAAGAATTTGATGAAAATAAAAAAGCATCATTTTTACAATTTGTTACTGGAACAAGTAGAGTACCTTTAGGAGGATTTAAAAATCTAATGGGTATGAGAGGAGAACAAAAAATGATTATATACAAAGCTTATGGAGAAGATAGATTGCCAACTGCTCATACTTGCTTTAATCAACTTGATTTACCAGAATACTCTTCTAAAGAATGTCTAAGAAGTAAATTAATAAGAGCCATTATGGAAGGAAAGGAGGGTTTCGGATTTATTTAAACAATTCGAATGTTCTATGCATATACATATGTGTTTTATTTAAATTATTATCGAACTATGCAATATATATATATATTACTATTTTTATTATTCAAAAATATTTATAAATATATTTATTTTTATTTGTTTCATATTATTAATCTATATGCATATAAATTAAGTTATGTATTTTTTCCTACATGATAATAATCATTACTTTTGTATCGAAAAAGACAAATTTCAAATAAACTTAAAATAAAATTTATAAATTAAAATTAATTAAAAAAAATAATATTGGCTTTGAGAACCAAGCCTGAACATTTTTCGAGGCATGCATTGTTAAAAAAAATGTCAAACAAGAAAATTAAATTATGCACAAAAAAATTAATAAAAAATAATGAAAAATAAACCGTTTAGTTATAGCAAATTTCAAATAAGCACAATGTACAACATTATGCATGTCTATAAAAATATATGTAGTTACTATTCATATTTTGAAATATAAACGGTTCTTTTTTAAAAAAAACATATCCATCTTATTTTTATATATTTCTATATATCTCTAATAAGCATCCATTTGCTTCCTATAATTTTTAACTTGAACATGATCTTTAATTTCACCATTTATGTATACACATCTCCTTAAATTTAATGAAAAGATCATACAATTTTTATTTTTAAAAATATGTTTAAATGTTTTTAAACAATTATATAAATTTGAAAAATTATCAAAATGTAGAATTATTGTCCTTCCATTATTGTTAATATTTAATGTTTTTTCTTTTAGTCTTTTATTTTTATTTTGATAAAAATCAGAAAATGTTTCAAAAACTTTTTCCTTTTCTTCAACACCATCATTACCATTTATAGGAATTTTCAATTCAATAATATTCTCATCTTTAAATTTTAAAAAACTTTTCTCTGATATTTCATATATATGCTCATAAACATCAAAATTGGTACTATTACACATATTATAAATATCATCACTGTTTTCAATTTTTATATCACTATTCCGTAGGAGAAACTCACATTTTCTTTTTCTCATCTCTTCATTTGTATTATTTTGTTCACTTTTTTCTTCATTCGTTTTTAATAACCCTCCTAATTTTTTACTCAAATTATTCTTTAAGTCTCGAAGACCCATAAATGTGTTGTCATTCTGATTAGGCACATTAACACTATTTAACCTATAACCAGTGTCTCTTTGCTTATTATTCATATCAAGTTTACACACGGACGCATTTAATAAAATGTATAAAATATTATATATATGTAAATGAAATGGTAAATGTGTTATTATCATAATATTTTTATTTATACATTTATCAACATATATTAATTTTTTATAACAAAAAATTCCAAAGATTCTTAAAAAATCACTAGTTGCTAAATTTACTGATTCTTTATCATAAAATTCTATTATTGCATAAAGTTGCGTATAATTATTAACATTGTTATTCACAGTATTTGGTGATTGTGCACTTTTATTTCGTCCTGTTTTTTTTTTTTTTTCTTTTTTTTTTTCACAATTTAATAAACCATTTTCTGTATCTTTATTATCATTTTTCACATTTGGACTTTTCTTTACATTCTCTGAAATAGCTTGTTCATTCAGTGAATTCAAATCAATTGTTTTAAGTCGGTCGTTAAAAAATTCTATATTTTTTATTTCACCACAAAAAGAAAAGGTTTCTTTAAGTTCTTCCCTTAACAAATCATAATTTATTATTGGTAAATTATAAGCAATAATAAAATTATTTTCATTAATATTTTGGTTTCCATCATTATCACTAAACTTAACATCAATATCATATACAATCTTATTATTATAGTTATTCTCATTATTTTTATGTTTACCATTATAATTATTGTCTTTTTGTTTTTTGCTGTTGTTTTCGTTTTCCAAATTTGTTGACTCATTTTCTATTACCATATTCCCTTCATTATCTTTATAATTACTTATAATTTGGTCATAATAAAATGTATTATTAATATCTTCTTCCTTTAAAATGTCAGATGATTGAATAAATAAACAAGTTAACACATCTTTATATTCTTTTGGACATATTTCATAAAAGGATTCGAAAAATTTTATTTTTCTTTGATCTGTTTTTTTTGTTAACTTATTATAATTTTTAATTATTTTCTTCACTTTTTTTATATCCGAATTTGAAAATTTATCATATATTTCATATAAAAAATTATTATATGCTAAAATATTTCCAAACATTAATAATGATTTATTTTCACTAACAAATCTTTCTATATCTTCTATTTTATCCAATTTATTTATTATTATATTATTTTTTACACCTATTTCTTGATATTCTTTAAAATATTTTTCTTTAATCATATTTTTATCTAATATAGGTGTAGCTAATTCATTTATATCGATTTTTTTTTTTTTTTTTTTTTCAACCATTTCCTTTTTTGGTTTTATCTTTTCCATTTTATCATTTTTTGTCTTTTTGGTTTTCGTATTCTTAACCTTTTCATGAACTATCTTATTTTCATTTTTTTTTTCATTATCCTTTTTAGTTATCTTAGTCTTCTTTTCCTTTGTACCTTCCTTTGATTTATTACCATTCTTGTGATTCTTTTTTTCAGTAATTCCATTTTCCTCTTTCTTTTTACTATTTTTTTCTTTTGCCTTTTTATTTCCGTTTTTTTTTCCAGTCTTTGTACTAGTACAGCTTTTGGAATTGCCTGGAACTTTACATTTTATATCCTCCACAGTATTATGGAAAATGTCTTTATCTTCATCATACTTACTTTCCTTACACCCATTAATATTAATTGGGTTATCTAATATATTTTCTTTTGTATGATTCTCATTTACACTCTTTAATTCACTGATGTTGGTATATCTTCTTGTATATATTTTTTTCAAATATGTAATACCTCGATTTTGATCATACTTATAAAGGTTATTATAATAAGTATAGGGAATATTATTGTTATATAATTTAAAATTGTGAAAACTATTCGAACAAAAAAAACATTTATTTTTGAATTTATTAACAAAATTCCTGTTCAATTTAACATGATTTATATTGTAAAGATTCTTAAACGAAGACGAATTTGTAACACAAGATAATAAAAATTTATCAAAATTTTTTTTTTTTTTCATTATTTTATTTTTACATAATTCATATTTATATGTATGAAAAAATAATTATTTCATCCTCTTATCAAAAAAATATATATTTATTTTTTCCTTTTATAAGTTTTTTCATTGGGTTTTGTTTGCCTTCTTTTCCTTCAAAACATAGTTGCTACATTTTTAAGAATACAATTTTTACAAAAAAAGGAAAACAAATTAACCAACAGTAAGATTATCTATTATTTATTTATTTTTTATTTATTATAATTTTTACTATTCCCCAAATATCGAAAAATATATTGAAGGAAATGTTTTATACATTTACTGATGTTGTTTTTGTGCAATAAAATTACTGTATTTATCAAAAAAATTTCTATAAAAATCTAGCGACCTTCCTTTCGATTATCCATCATTTTTTATGTGCTATTATGAATATATATATAATATTGTGTAGCTTTATTAACATAATACTCGTTGCAGAATATTAAATATATCTTTTTGTAAATTATTCGATAAGTAATTTTTAAATAAGGGCATTCATCCAATTTTTTATTTAATCCACATAATATAATTGAAGAAGAAAAAAAATATGTTAAATATATTCTAGACTATTTGTTATGCATTCAAATAGCAAACAACCTTTTCCACTTTCTCTTATTATACCTTTATTGAAATAGTAACTGTAAAGAATATGCATATTGTATTATACACAAATGGATGTTTGCTTTGTTTACACATTTTTTCTAACGAAATAGCTTTTTCTTATTACTATATGCCTAGGAATTAATCCCTATTTTAATATGGAATATTTCTAATAATGTTTTTAATTTCGAACTTATAGGTGTGTTAAAATACAATGTTACGTATATATACATATATATAGTTAATGATAATAGTATAGACTAATGGTACAGAATATTATGAAATGCAAAAAATATATATATATGCATATTATCATAGAATAAATAAACAGATACACATATTTGTGTATGCATATATTTATTTGCATTTCAGGATATATGCATGTAGATACGCAATCAAAGTTCACATATGTCCATATATGAGCATGCCAACATAAAAACAAAAAATAAAATTAATCATACTAAACATATATCCATTTAGGCTTCAACTTTTAATTTACTCAACTTCTTATTACCTAATTTAACTTCGAAATGCAATCCTGCATTCTCTGCAGAAGTGATAGCTTCAAGTAGTTCTTCTTCATTTTGAGCTGTTCTTAATAAATCCCTTATTTTTTCATCCTTTATAAATTTATTTACTTTTTTTTTATTAAAAAAATTATGTTTTTTTTTTCTTTTTAATTTTTTATCAATCGATATCATTTGGGAGGATAGATGATATAAATTGTCTTCCATACTTCCCATATATTGAGGGAAATAATTTGTCATTGTGTTATTAAAATTGTATTTATACAATCCTATTTTGTAGTTATTTTTCAATTTTTTTTCAAAAATACCGTATGGCATTTTATCATTTCCTTTTCTTTGTATAAAACTACCTGTATTGGGAAGTCCACCATACATCATGCTTGTATCATTACTGTACCCTCGACCATAATCATTGCTCATTATCCTATTATAATTTATTTCATCATTATGAATTATAGTATTTAAATGATTTATTTTAGGATTTTTTTTCATAGTATTTAATCTGTTAAAAGTTGTATTAGATGTTGAGGTGACATAAAAGTCTGTTAGTTGTACATTATCTGTGTCGTTGTATATACTAGTTTTTGTTTTCTTTAATCGATCATAAGGGCTCATATAATTATAATAATAATTAGTATTATAATTTTTTGTATCATTTTTATATAATAACCTTGCATGGTCATAAACATTGCGTACATTTCCACTTTTGAAATGACTACTTCCATTTTTCAAAAAATCCAATCGTTTTGATCTTCTTCTCATTATTTTTTTATTACTTTTTTCAATATCAATGTTTTTTGATGGAGTATTGAAATAATTTGTTGATAAATTACTTTTTAACAAATTATTCTTAAATGTTTCATCCTCATCTTTATAAATATATATTTTTTTTTTTTTTTTTTTCGATGACAATTTTTCTATATCTATTTTTTTAGTAATTTTTTGCATTCTTTTTATTAATTCAATACTAACCATAATGGTTTTATTATCTTCATTATTTGTTTCATTAAGTTCGTTTGATTTATTTTTCTCCAAATTGGTATTTGGGTTTTCAAGATCTGGATTATTAGTATCGTCTTCTCTTTTTGTTGCATTGTCTTCTTCATTATTTTTTCCTAGATTTTTCGCATTGTTATTAGACTCATCAACATTTTCTTCATCTTCAATTTCTGGAAATTGTTTAGCAATTTTTGCCAACTTTAACAACTGAGTTTGAACTATTCTATATTTTTTTCGAATATTCCGTCTTATCTCTTTTATATTATTATCATATATACAAGATCTATATGTGTCTGCTTTTGTCAAAATGTTTTGTTTGTTTTCACTTTCTACCCCTTTTTCTTTCGATGGATTATTTTCAATATTTTCAGATTCCACATGTAGAGACAGATCCTCATTCGAAAATATATTCCACATTTTAAACAAATTATATATAAATTGAAATATATATAATTAGTAATATTGATTTGTATAAAAATATACAAAAAATAAATATAAAAAATGTTTATCCTAATATATAAGTAATTATTAGGACTAATTTATGTTACCCACACAACAAAGGTAAGAAATATGCTAAATAACTACATGATATAGAAGCATATGAATGCATATATTAAACATATATATTATATGCATGTTAATTTTTTCAATACTTATTCCTACTAAATTATAGTATCTTGTAAGTACAACATTTTTCAAGGTATGTAATATTTACATACACATGATACCTATCCTATTTTACATGTTTTATTTTTTTTTAAAACTATTTCTATGAACACTATACACAAAAAAATATATATGCACACATAATAAATGTAATAAAACATATATATAATAAATTAATAAAATTTTCTATACATGATTATATATCCACACATTTGCGGAACACATTTTTTTTATTATATTTTTTTTTTTAGAACTAAGATCAATTAATGTACATACTCTACACGAACAATTTTTTAGATCATGCACATTTCTGATATAAAAATTTCAAAAAGCACTATTATATTAATCATTATAATTATTTATTTTGGCTACTTGCTTTCTTAATATTATTCATTTCATTAAATTCAAAAATAATATTTCATCACAATCTTTTTAAATTTATTATTATGTATATATGTACATATTTTTGTTTCATATTACAATTATTAACACACACAACAATGACATTAATAGGGATAAAAATATAAGTATTACATTTCTTTCTTTTTATTCTCCATTTTTTTGTAAATATACAACATACTTTAATATCGGTCTTACCCCTTCATAAAGCATGTGTAACTACATTAATCAAAACTTTTATAATTTTTTTCATCTTTTTAAATTAAAAATAATTTATATATAAACATATTCATGTTCTATAATTTAGAATGTTTCATAAAATTTCGAAAATTGGATATACGTTAATAGTTTATATTTTATCAATAATAAATTCATAAATTTGTTATATAAATTATTCACTACATTTCAATAATAAAATAACATAACTTTATATTATGTTCTGTTATTATTATATTTTATTCGTATGAGAAAATATAGGATTGATGTTATTTTCAATTTTTCCAATTTTCCAAATGTATTACACACCAAATTAACCGATTTTTCAAAAAATTACATATATTTGTTGTATATATATTTAATTAAAAATTATATATATATTTTTGTAGGAACATATTATTTCCTAATATATATTCTTGACATTTCATATATTAATTTATTTGGAAAAAACTTAAGAAATATACAAAAATACTAATATACTGTTTTAAATAATATAAAAATAAGCACACATATACATTCGCATGAATTATGCATTAAAAATATAGTGAATGGTAAAGCATATCCATTTATACAAATAAAAATTCAAATTGTTGTAAAATGAATTATATTAATTAGATCAAAATATTTATTTCATAACATGTAATGAAAAATATAAAATAATTTACTACTACAACACATTTATTGTGTTTTATATTTCTTTTGCTTATCAAATATTTATTTTATATATAAGAAAAATATATACGCATGTACATCCACTGGTCAGTTGTCTTGCTAATATAAAAGGCTTTTTACTTTATCACCTTTAGATAGCATATTTTATATATGCATACTTCTTTTTTGGAAGTTATCATTTTCTATTTCTATCTAATACTACCATTTTGCATCTCCTTTTTTTCTTTCCCTTTTGGTCTATAAATTATCATCATCATTATTTTCATATTCTTCATTTTGTTCGGTCACATCATCATCTTTTAGCATTTCTTTTTTGCTTATTTTTTCCTCATCTTCAGCTTGTTTTTTAATTTTATTTAAATTTATTACACCTCCATTTTCTTTTGCATTTTCCTTTTTTCCATTAACAAAAACTTGAGTCCCCTTCTCATCGGGTTTAATATGAACCCTTAGTAAATTATCCTTTTTGATATTTTTAAATGATTCATTATCAATATTATCTAGATTTATTAATATACCCTTTATTTTAAAATTTGCACAAAATGAGGCTTCAGTCAAACTGTTAACCCATGATAATGTTTTTAGTTTGTTATTTGTACAAAAAATTTGATCAACATTTTTATAAACAAAAGAAAAACATTGTTCAACATTTCCAATGATTTTAATAGGTAATTCTATAATATTTAATAAATAAGTCATCTTTTTTTTTTTTTTATAAAATATAGAAAAACCATTATGATTAACTATTCCTTGAACATTGTCTATAGAATGTTTTAATCCATTTGATGATGACACAAATTTTAATTTTCCTGTTTTCGATATATTACATTTTTTATAATCTTCATAATTGCTCAATTGACTTTTATTTATATATTTTTTTAATTCCATTGCTTTATTTTCTAAATACTCTGCTTTTCTATTTAAGGAATGTATTTCTTCTAAATTATGTTCTAACATATTTTTAGTTATTTCATCATCATCATCTTGGTAATTATCATTAGTTTTGTCTTTTCGATTTTTTAAATTATTTAATGCACGATTATATGATTCTTTTATTTTTTTTGCAAGTTTTCTTTTGTTTTTGGATTGTTGTAATAGAGATTTAACTTCATCCTCTAACGATGCATCATATTCATTTTGTATTAGACTATCATATTCATCATTATTCTTATAATAACTATTATAATCATCAATCTTATTTTTAATTACCTTCAAATTACTAGTTATAAAATTACTAACAATATTATTTACGTTGCTCTTTATATCATTGGGGGCTACTTTATCAAAGTTATACAACTTATGTGTTGCATAAGATACAGGGGAAAGAGATTGGCATATTCCATTTCTTATTAACAGACAAGACAAAAATAATATGTATGAAATCTTTATTGATTTTTTCATTTTTATTTCTTTTCAATAGATAAATAGCAAAATATAATAAACCAAAATTATTTAATTTATTCAAAAAATATTATTATGTATGAACAGCTAGTAATTATTCTTTGGCAAACTATGCGTATATATAATAAATAAAAAAAACGGAACAAAAATATTCGAATTTGTTAAACTATAACACTTATGTGTTAGTTTTATATTAGTATAATAACAAATGTAGTTTCTACATATAGACATATATTTTTTAGCTGGACATATAATATTCCTTACTTTATAGCAACGAACAAAAATTAAGGTATCCAAAATGAAATTTAACTTAAACAAATATATTGACAATATATATTAATATTTTAATTAACAAAACAAAAAAAATATAGAAAAACTATAAACAAACATATAATTATTTTTTTATATCAAAATTTGAAATAATTTTATTATTTCCACAGCTAGCTGGATGTTGTTTTTTTTTTATCCTATTTCCTTATAAGAATTTTAGTTGTGTGCAAGTGTATATATGATTCTTTATGCTTCTAAGAATAAATGCATATATACGGGAATATCCATTATTATATACCCCTGTAAATACACAATTTTTTTCATTGAATAAGCCACATTATATTGCTATTTATGTATATTATAAATATCCATGATATTTATTTATTTTTTTATATGTGCATACTTTCATTCACCTATATTCCCTTTTTCCAATTACCCCAGAAATAAAAATATGAATGTATGCACAAACAAAAGTAGTATGATCTTTATATTACCACAGGAAACGCATAAAACGGTGTGCTTTATTTATTATGTAAAATGTGTATATGTCTAAATAAATAAAATAAAAATATTATTTTAATTCCGATAAGAGATGAAATAAACAAAAAATTACAACATATATTTTCTATGTTATATACAAATTGCTTTTACAATTCAACTTGATTTTTTTTGTGATATATTAATTATTTTTGAAAATTTTCATTTTTTAACAGCAAGTCTACATTTTTGTTCCATATTTTTTTGTCATTGTAAATCATAAAAAAATAAAATATAACAATGAAAATCCTTGTGTCTATTTCCTTTGTTTGTTTAGTAGCCTTTTGTAATGGCCATAAAAATTTCTCAAGAAGAAATAACTACTTGCAATATTTGAGATCTCAAACATTTATGCAAGAAAAACCTAAATTAACAAATTTTAATGGTAACCATTCAGAAGACATAACTGAATTTGATATACATGATGACGATGAGTATAACAGTTTTAAAAATGACAATGATATGAAAGAGGGTAATCAGTTAGAGTTTAAAAATCTAGAGAAAGAATTAAATACTAATGATGTTAGTAATCCTGATAGTATAAATATTATGGGAAGTGGAAAAGAATGCTCTGTTAATGAAAAAGGAGAATTAGACGTTTCAATAAATTCACGAGATATTTTTAATTTAATTAAATATATGGTCGAAATAACATCAAATAGTATAATAATTAAAGATATTAAAAATTCAAATGTTGTTAAAGAATTGACATATGACCATATTAAACTACCAATCGAAACCATTGAAGAAACACGAGAATGTTGGAGTGTTAAATTTAATAAAGAGAAAATTATATTTTGTGAGAAAAATAAACAAAACAGAGATAAATGGGTTAAAGATATATTAAAAGCTCTATTTTGTTATAATACAAATAATCTAACAATTGAAAATAATCAAAAAGTAAATAAACAAAAATCCGATATACCAAAACATTCAACTGTTGATGAAAGAATTCAAAACTTAAAAGAAACATTAACTAATGATAAGAACAATTTAGATAAACAAAAAAGCACAAAACATAATAACAATATTGTAATTTCCAATTTAAAAAACAACAATCCAACTATTTCTCTTAAATGAATGTTATCTACATAGTTAAAACGAATAGGGGAAAAATCTCCAAAATGCTACATAAATAGTTGCTTATTTTTCCTTAACTATTTTGTTATTTCATCATTTTTCGATTCCTTTGATATTTTTATTTAGTATACATATATTGTGTGTCATGCTGTAACTGTTTTGTATTGCTATATTTTTTTACATTGCATTTTTTTAATTAAAATAACGTATTATCACTGCAATCAATTTTCATTTTGTCATATAATTAAGTTAAAAATATTTTAATTTAAAAAAAAACGAAAAATTATAGAACTATATCTTGATATGCCCAATATATATTTTAAAATGAAATATATATTTTATTGATATATATTAATGAAAAAGTTAATAGAAAAATTTTCCTTTTTCATTATTTTAAAAATATGTAGAGATATTTTTATCCTTCATATGTCAATAATAGCTCACCAAATATTACATACAGACATATATACAAAATAATGTTTGGCCTTTATCATTTAATTTCCAATTGCCTTTTCTCTTAATGGGAAATTATGTAAACATTTCCCTCATATATTTATTTTTATTTATTAATTTTTTTTAAAATAATGACAGACAAGAATACAAACCATAATTATCTTCCTGTTATTTACGTTTTGGATTAGAATAATAAAAAAAATATTTTAAAGAATTATATATTTTTACATTTCTATATGCACACAAATATGTGTATACAATGTGTGATATGAATAAAATTAAAATTTTAATTCATTCAAATAAACTATTGAAAAAGTATATCATTTGTTCTTACCGAAATACATCCATATAATAGTTAAATTTTTATTTTTTTGAATATGCTTAACATAAACTCAGACACCCCTCATAGAAAAGCATCAAATTCATGTAAGCAAATATTAAACGACATGATAGCATGCTATCAAAATACGGTTTGTTATAAAAAAGGAGATAGAACTTTTGAAGAATGTTTACATAATCATAATTTAGACGAAGTTGATGAAAGTTGTATTATTTTGAGAAAAGCATATGCTCAATGCCGTCGAAATATGTTGAATGGAAACTACAAAATGATGGGAAATCCATTATCAAGATAATTGGCAATGAGTTTGACAACAAAAAATCGAAGAAAAAAACAAAGAAAAAAAAAGAAAAAATATGGTAAAAAGGTGAACAAAATTAAAAAAACAAAATTAATTAAAACATAAAACATTCTATATAATACAATAAATATCCCACAAGGACAAATATGTATTATGCAAATTTTGTTTCATTAGTTTATTTAAAAAATTAATGACGAAATTAAAGGTGTGTCACATAAACAGACAAAAATGTATTTGCAAAATCGAACCATTGCAATTTCACAATTTTGTATACTTCCAATTTTTTTTGTTTATTCATTTTTATGTTTGTATTTGTATATATCCTTCCTTTTTCCTCTTCCATTTTCGAGCATTTAAAAGAATATAAATATGTAATAAGTACATATATTTATTTGGTTTTTTATATCTTTAAAAACTTCGTATTGCTACAAATTTTAATTTAATTGTTTATATACATTGCATATACCCCTCGAATATTTACTTCTTTTTTGGCTTTCGATCAGATGACTTTTTTTTGTTTTGGTAATATGGAGATATTTTTTTCATAGGTACTATTTCATCTAATTTTGTATCATCCGTTTTTAATATAAAATCAGTTGTTAAATTAAATGCTTTGGGTTTTACTTTAATATATTTATATCTTATAGGCATATCATCAATTAAATCTTCATACCCACTAGAATCATTTTCCAAGTATTCTATTTCATTACTTTGATTTTTTTTTCTTTTCTTTGTTTTTCCATTTATGTTATTCTGATCATGCTCACTATTATTGCCATCTTCATAATTCGCAGGTGGTTCACAATATATAGGTACTAACATTTTTTTCAATGGATGTTCATGCTCTCCCTTTTTAAAACATTTTTTACATAAAGTAAAATTATCGCAAGTATTACATTCAAATACATAACTTAAGGGCATAATTGCATATTGGCATTCATCACATAAATACCATAAATCATTATCACTATGCTCTTTGGTATTTTTATTATTAGCTTTATGTTGTTCTAAATTTTTTGAATTATCATTTTTATTATTCACTCCTTTATTATTGCTACTTTTATTAAGTACCGCGGTATTCGTATCTTTGTTATTTTCTTTATTTTTTAACTCTTCTAAAAGCATTTTTCTTTTTAATTCTCTTTTTTTTATTCGTTTTTCTTTTTTTCGATCTCTTTTTTTTTTTTTTTTTTCATTTTCTTGTCTTACACTATTATCTATTTTTCTTGGTGCAGAATTTATAATATTACCATTTTGTTCTTCAAATCGAAAATTATATGTTTTTTCAAATCTTTCAGATTTTTCTAATTCTTCATCATCTATTTCATCTATCTCTTCATAAATATTATGAATTTTATCTTCTCTCCACAATTCTTTTAATATATAATCTCTTAAAAACTCTTCATCTTTATTTAAATTATCTTTCCAATATTCTTTTAATAAATTATCATTTTCTTTAACATGGTTTGATGTGCTAAGAAAATTTTCAAAATATTTTTTTTCTTCTAATATTTCATTTTCTGTCTTTTCTTTTATTGTAAAAAAGTCGCCTTCATTTTCATCATTATTTTTTGCATATTCCTCATCAGCAATTTTGCATGCTTCAAGGATTTTTTTTTTTAATTCATCTTGTTCATCAAAATAGCTTTTTCGATTTTTTGAAGAATATGCTTCTTTTTCTTTATTAAGAAGATTTTCCTCTTCATTATCAAAAGCTTGTGATCCTTCCTTTAGTAATATATCTTTGTAAAATTCTGAATAATTTATGCTATTCTTCTTTTCATTTTCATTATTATCATTTTTTTTATTTCCCTCCTCATCGCTCTCTTTTGATACATCATCCTTTGACGTATCCGTATCAAAATCACTGTCATGAAAAAAGCAGTCATCTTTTTTATTTAATAAATTAGAATCTTTACTTTTTAATTTAAGTAATAAATTAGAGAACTTTTTTTTAAATTTCGATGTTAATAATAATCCATCATGGTCTTCATCACTACTCGAGCTGTTTTCAGCACTCGACGAAGACTCTGATTCTTCTATTTTTTCTTTTTCTTCTGTATTTTTATCTATATATTTTTTACTTTTCTTACTTCCTTTTTTCTCATTAATCATTTTGTCACTTTCAGTAGATTCCCCATTTTCAAAATCATCAGATTCCTCTGCATTCAGATCATTACTATTACCAGTTCGTTCATTTTTCTTATTTTTCTTATTTTTCTTATTTCCATCATTAGTCTCATTTTTTCTCTTTTTATTCATAGTAAAATCTTTTGTTTCACTGGTTTCTCCATTTTCTTCAATACATTCTTCTTCTTCCTTTCCCAAAACAACATCGTTTTGTACAATTTCTTTCATTGTCTTCTCAAAAATGGGATATTTATATTACTACTAAGTACATATGCGCATAAATACAGCGACGTATATGTATTGTGAACTTATTAATTATATTTTATCTACTACCCAATGATAGCATACTTTTAAATATTGCCTTATTACTTATATTATCATCTATGTGAATATTTAATTTTATAAAAATATATAGACTATTATATATTATACTATATAACCTTTATGTTGTTTTTTGTTCGCTATGAACTAAATCTTAAGGGCCACATAAAAAATATGCATATATTTTTATTGAATTTTAATACTGAAACAGTATATTCCCATTTTTTCTAAATTATATCAAAATATTTTTTTTGCTTCATGATAAAGCATTATATAATAATTAAAAAAATAATAACATCATAATTTTTTATTCTTTAATTTCTATCCTTTTATAAGATATATTATTATTTTTTTTACTTGAAAAAAGTGAAGATATATCATTTATTTTTTTTTATATTATATACACGCATAAATTAATATATTTTTTTTATGAATTTTTTTTATAGTATCCATTTAAATTTAATCTGTTTGTCGTTCTGCTACATTTTTAATTTTACCAAATAAAAGGGAAAACATAAAACGAAAAAAGGAAATCGTTTAAAAAATATAATAAAATATACTTTAATTTATATTAAACATAAGCTATTGAATAAAATTATGGAAAAAAGTGGCAACGATAATGAAACAAGTATTATATGATCAAGTACACTTTGTATAGTATATAATATAAATATGGCTATATGTTGTTTATTTTTAAATAAGTTAAATGGACTAATATTCCATTATATAAGTTTTTATAAACAAAAAAAATAATAATAAAATAAATATATGTACAATAAAACCATAACAGATTATCCCAAAATAGCATAGGATATAATAAAATATTAATTGTATAAAATTAAAAAATAATAAAAAAATAAAATACATAATATATGAAAATAAATTTATGGTAGCAGAAAAAATTCTGCGAATAGTTACATAAACATTATTCCATGTTTATATTATTTTTTTATTTTCGAATTATAGTCTATATGCATCATCCCTAAAAATTTATTTAAAAATAAAAAAAGTATACAAATGTATAAAAATTGTCTATAAATCCAACTATATTATAAAATATAATAATATTCACAAAATTATATCATTTTTGTATTTCTTATTTCTTTTTTTCTTTATTACAATGGCTGAAAGGGCATTCTTAAAGCAACTGGATCATAATATTTGCATAAATTTCCTAAATAAAAAATATATAAATAAATAAATAAAATGAACAAACAACTATTTAAACCATTTTATGGGGGAATAAGACGATCCCCATTTTATCTTTCCAAATCATCTTATGTCTTATACATATGCACACAGATATATACATACCTATATATTTCATTGATAAGTTGTAGCCTGTGTCATTATAAAACAACATTTGTTTTTCCATAAATCTTCTTCTACTTTCGTTTGACACATGCATTGTATCAAAATATGATATTTTAAGAAATCGATATAAATAATAGGTTCCATAATAAAACATTCCTGAATATAGAAAAAGTGTAAAAAGATAAACCATAAGATATATTTTTTTTAAAAACCTTCAATCATTATATATAACTTAGTATCATATTATGTGAAACACAATATATATAATAATTCCAATACTTAAAACAATCATAAGCAGTTGAAAACGATTCCAATAAATAATTCAAAATGAATCTTAAAAATGAAACTATCACATTTTATATTATCATTATGATAAATCTGTACCTCCACATATTCCAAACAAAATACTGTGTGTTATGCTAGGGCCTTTAAGACTTGTGAAAACTCTACTACAACATCTTCCGCAAAAGCCTGAAATAATGATCATATTTATAATGAGTAAAAGTATATATAAAAAATATAAAGTGTAACAATAGTATATGCTCAACTATCACACACATACATAAATATATATAAACAATTCCTAAATAAGTTACAAGACTTTAAACTCATATTTTAATTTTTCTTTTATTTCTTAATATGCATTTTTTCAATGTATAATGGATATATGGTATATTACCCTTCTTTTTTTTTTTCTCCCCTCCTTCGAGTACCTTATCTTTCATTTTCACAATTTGGAGTTTTAGTATTTAGTAAAAACTTAAAAAATATAGTTAGGCATAATTAAAATTTATTTTGTATATTTCTCATGAACATATTTTTAAATCAAGCATTCTAACTAAAAGTTCTGTACACGAACAAGTTATACTAATTTAGCTAAAGTAACAATATCTTAATTTATTCCAAAAAATAAAATTTATAACATTCATACAGTTAATGTAAATCATAAAAAGGTGTAAAATATCATTAAAATAAGCATATACAATTATTTATATATATTATATATATGCATTCAAAATATGAATTATTTTTTTATTCCGCATTTTTATATGTAATTTGTTTGGGAAAGTGTAGGTGAATTAATAAAAAGCATATAAATAATTATATTTAAAAAATTAAAACGAGGCATAAGAAAAATATAGCAAAATTAAATATGCTCCCTTTAATGTTTACACCTTTACTGTTTATTTTTAATTATTTTTTTTTTCATTTTTATTTCAACTAACACAATTTACCATAAATATAATTATTTATTTTTATGCCTTTAAAATATGCTCTAAAGAGTTGTAAATGTATAAATATACAATTATTGTTCCATATAAAGTAGCTAAATAAATCGAGACAATATATATGTATGTATACACACATAACATTTGTTTTTATTCAAATAACACACAACAAATATTAGCTAGTACCCAATTGTATACAATATCTATGTATATATGTTATTATGTCAAAAAAAAAAAAGAATTCAAAAAATAAAAATGTTTCGAAATATTTTGATCCAAAAATTATTACAATCATCTTGCTACTTTCTTGTTACTTTTGTTACCATATATTTGGCAGTGCGTATATAATAATTGTTTTAATTCTTATCATATTTCTAAATCTAGATTATAGTAAAACTACAAATGGCCAATCCATAAGTGCTTACTCGATATTCAACAAAGATAAAAGATATTTAATTGGTGACTTACGAATGAATCAAATTGAAAATGAATTGAGACATACCAAACCTACTACTTATGATGATAGTGACAACTTTTTAAGATACGACGATATTCAAAGAAACAATATATATATAAAAGGAAATTCTAAGTATAACAATAAATTATGTACTTGTGGGTCTAATAAAAAATTTAAAAAATGTTGTGGCCGAATAAAGAATGACTCATCCGACTATTGACTATTCACATCAAAAAAGGACAAAGAAAAATATATAATAAATCACATAAAAATTAATAGCTCGAGCTTTATACAAATTTTTATTTACAAAAATATAAAATATTAAAAACAAACAAAAGTTTTATAAATTATTGTTTTTACAAAAAAATTATGTTACACCGAAAAAACAATATATATAAGGCTATAAACGCCTATTTATAAAAATATTATAATCATTTATTTTTCAATTTATTTGACTGTTATTCCATCCTTTTTTACAACTTTATTACAAAATTATGCTATACATATTCTGATTGTTTTTGTTTAATCTTTTTACATATCTAATATGTTCGTTTGTGTTTATCAATATGTTTGTCTATGCTTTCCCCCTTTTTAGCAAAAACTTTACCTTCCTGATTTAATTTTTTTTTTTTGCTTTTAAGTTAAATAATTGAGAAACTACATTACCACTATGTCGCATTGTCTCTGAATTCCCATAAGGTTTTAATTCTTCAGATATTTTGTTGAAAATTTTTTTTACATTTTCTATATTAGTATATTCTCTTCCTTTTAGTGTCAAAATGAATTTCACCTATAACCAACAATTCACATTGAAAAAAAAAAAATATAAATGAACTTTTTTATACACAATAATTGATATGTTAATACATGAGGATATATATTTTTAGGAGGGTTATTATAAAAATGAATATTACCCGATGCCTTCCTAACAAAAATTGTTTTGCTGAATTTATTTTTATTAGTAAATCATTAGCCCCAATTCTAAGGATAAACAAGTGTAAGCAAAACATATACATTATATATATTTATTTATAGTTATTTAAAAATACACACACACAAGCTGTACACCTATAATAACAAACATCCTCTATGTAATGACTGTGCACACAAATAAGGTCTCTATATATCTTTACCTTGGTGTTATTCTTAACTGTTTGACTGTCTTGTTCTCTGATTTCATCTTTAATTGTTTCATTTTTTTTTCCTGAAGAAAAAGTTAGATATTATGTTACTGTTGCTAAAAAAATCGCTATTTCGTATTATATATTATAGTTTTTTTTATTTTACTTGAATGTATCGCTCATACCCATCAGAATAACCTGCTACATCATTTGTATCTTTCAAATAAAAATATTTGGTACAACGTACCTTAGGTATGTAAAAACAGTTGGCATCATTGTTAAAATTAGTTAAGAAAAACAAAAAGCATGTAAAGAACAAAAAGAATAATAACTTACTTAACATTATAAAATGTTAGTAATAATAGTAATATATTTTAATAACCAAAATTTTCTACAAAATATATATTCATTTTTTTCAATTAATTTGGAAAAATAATTCTTAAAGATATATTTTAAAAAATTATCACATGAAAAAAAAGAAAGTTATAACTTTTTGTATGATCAAAAAAAAATTGTTCTTTTCAAAGGAAAATTAAAAAATGTATATAATAAAATGGCAATATATGTAAATCGGACGAAAAATAGTACAATAAAAAAGATACCAAAAAAATACAAAAAAAAAGTTAAAGATTTATAAAAGAAGAAAAAAAAAAATAATAATAATAATATATGCTAACCCAACTAAGGGTACCATTTTAAATGCAATAGGACATAATATTTTTCAGGTTATTATTTTATTTCTTTTTAATTTTATAAAAAAATTTTCATTTTTCACGAACAATTCATAAGCAAATTTATTTTGGCAAAATAATTGCCATATAAAGAGACAAATAATACATAAAATATATGTACATGTGTGTATTATAATATTAATGATAGTTATGGAAATTCATACATAATAAACTAGTGTAAAAAAAATCATGGAATATTTTTTCTATTTGGATCGTCTCATGCTTGCTAATAAATTAAACATATTAGCATATGTGCTAGAATAACAATCGTATAACTTTTCTTTTTTTTCGTATAAATCTACTAGTTCATAAGAATCCATATCAAACTAAAAAGACAAAAAAATGGAAATATAAGAATAAAATATTGCTCAAAAGAAAAGTTTGATAAACCAATCAAGTAAATATAACAAGTAATAATTAATAAATATAACTTTACACACTTACATAATCTTTTATTTCAGTATCTGCTCCTTTTTTAATTAATAAAAAAAAACATTCATAAAATCCATTTTTAATGGAGATATGTAGGGCCGTATCTCCATCCTGCGTTGCATATATAAAGTGTAAACAAAATGAATATATTTATGTATAATTAAAACAACACTATTAAATTCTTTATTTTTATTATATTACCCTATTTTTTATATCGATAATATCTTTGATATCATATCTGCAAAGAATTTCGAGACATGATATGTTGTTGTTTAAGACAATCATGTGCAAGCATGTATCTCCATTCCCCTAAAAGTAAAATTAGGAAAAATTAAAAAATAAGAAACATACAAAAAGAAATTTTTCTTTATTAAAATTGCATATAACCAATAACATTTTTTCTATTTTTCTCATTTTGTTCACTCACATTAATATGTGTATAATCACATCCTTTACTTAATAAAAAATAAAACATATTTGGGTTATCGTTATGTGAGCATATATGCAGCAAGCTACTATCATTCTGTAAATAAAAACAAAGCAATACATAATGAAACAT
Source organism: Plasmodium vinckei vinckei (assembly GCF_900681995.1). Lineage (NCBI taxonomy): Eukaryota > Apicomplexa > Aconoidasida > Haemosporida > Plasmodiidae > Plasmodium > Plasmodium vinckei. The sequence continues at coordinate 194,368 of NC_051299.1, forward strand.
ATTAATGCCAATATATATCCATACACACATAAATAAGATCATCATTTTGTATGATATATTAATTATGGTATAACTATATTTTATTAAAATTCATTTATAATTTTTCTAATCTCTATAGTTTATTATATTCTTATTTTTGACTTCAATTTATTACTGTAAACTTGGTATTTATCCCAGTTTTTTTTAGTAATTTTTTCAATCTTTTCATGTTTCCTATATATAAAGAAAAGAAAAGCAAATATATATATCACACAATTTATGGCATATATATAAGCTATATGAAATATAATGTGCTTGTTTTATAATGCATACCCGTGAAAACACACAAGCCTAGATCAGACAACTTATCATAAACATAGCCATTTGTTAACGTCACAGATATCATTGTTTCTTTATACTTTTTCGCAATTTATATGTATATATATAAGTTCGTAAAACTGAAACATAAAAAATGAAAAAAAGAGAAAATTAAAATTATGTCTATCTATCTTTATGATACCCTTTAATGCATTAAAAATTAGGATTTTCAATATTTTTTATTTTTACAAAAATGAAAGGATATTTCTTTGTCTTATTTTAAATATACAATTTTATGCGTATAGTTTTTTCACATATTTGGAGCAAACGAATGTGAATCAATATATTCGCGTTAAATAATAAATTAAATTTTTAAAATTATATGCACACATGCTTTTAACATTCTACAAATAATCTTATTGAAGTTTCCTCATATTTTGTATGAATGTATACTTCAAAAAACAAAGGGAAGCAAAAATATGAAATGAAAATAATATTTTTATTTTTTATATTGAAAAACAATTGAAAAATATTAACACAAAAAAATAATAAAATATATAATGAAACTGATAAGCTGAAAATTGGTAAGCATATCAAAGGGATGCTAAACAAATATATGCGCACATACTTACGCATCATTCTTATTTGGTGGTGCAAATGCATATAAACGAATAAATAAATATATGCATATTCATAAATAAATGTTCTATTATATTGGAAAGGTTGTTAAAGAATTAAAAATGGGGACTATGACTAAGGTTCGATAACTGGGCATAATCAAAGGGAAGGAAATTTTGTATACAATTTAAATGTCTATAGGCAGATTATTTTTTAATCTTTTTTTCCTTTCATCCATAAGCCATTGCACAAAAGTTCTGAAAAAAGAAAAATAATTACAAAAATGAAAATAATAAATATAGACAAAATATTTATACTTTAGTAGGAATACAATATATATACACAAACACAATAATTTTGCATTCTCTAATATTTATATCAAAAAATTTACACAATATTATGGGAAATAAATAAAAATGTTATTCATAATTACTTATTTTTAGGGTTTCCTTTATTTTCCTTTTGGGCTTTTGTCTTTTTTAATTTCTCATTGTCAATAACAAAATTTAGAGCTTCATCTAAAGGTATATAATTTTCTTTGTTTTGCAAAATGTTAATTTTTGGCATTCCTGTATCAGACGATTTTATTGATGATTTTGAATCTTGATCCTCGTTTTGTTTGTCATCAATTTCATCATCATATAGTTGGTCATCCTCTTTTATTTCTTCACCAATTTCATCATCATATACTTGGTCATCCTCTTTTATTTCTTCACCAATTTCATCATCATATACTTGGTCATCCTCTTTTATTTCTTCACCAATTTCATCATCATATACTTGGTCATCCTCGTTTTGTTTTTCATCAATTTCATCATCATATAGTTGGTCATCCTCTTTTATTTCTTCATTAATTTCCTTGCTCTCATCTTTACACTCTATTTCTTCATAATTTTCAATGGTACTAATTACACTTTCCTTTTCATCCTCTTTTATATTATTACTTTGATCTTCTTCGATATCATATTCATTCATTACTGGTTTGGGTTCATAATTTTTTTCGAAGGATATTATATTTGGATTTATATTATTGTAATACTCTATTCTACTTCTATTATTTTCATATTCATTTTTTCCTATATATTCCTCATTATGTTTACTATAACTATCTTCAAGTCTATTTTCCTCATACGATTCGTCCATTTCGTTTTCATGAATGTTTTCTTCTTTTTCATATTCTTCATTTATTTCATTTTCATGGATACTCTCTTCTTTTTCATAAGTTTCACTTTCATATCCAGTCTCATCGATACAATCTCTCTCTTGGATTTCTATTGCATCTTTATATTGTTTAACATTTTTATTGTCGTTATAATTTTTATTATTTTCCTGAGAAATATCATCTCTGATCAATATGCTGGTATTTCTCATCATATGGTTTTTACTGTTTCTCAATAATTTATTAATTACATTATCATCATGCTCTTCGTATTTATTATTTTGATATGATAATTTTTTTCTGTTAGGGATATATTTTTCTTGGTTTTGACTCGTTTTCTTTTTCATTTTTATAATAGAAGAGTCGCTTAAATTAGATTGCTTATCACCATATTTTGAATAACTATTTTCCGCATTATGTTTTTTTTTTTCAAATTTATTTCCTTCTTTTGCTAATTTGACTTCATTAGCGTAGTTATTATGGCCTATGAGACTCTCTTCACTATCTGTGGGAACAACTTTAGGTTTTTCGAGATTTAGATTTTTTATGTTTGTACTATTATCATCAATATTAGAATAACGACTTTCTCTTTTTTTCCAAGTAGAAACCTTACGATTATTTAAATAATTATAATCAAAATCATCAAATTTTATTACACTTATATTTATTGAATCTTTATCAAAACTATTTGATAATGATTTTGAGACAACAGAATTCCGTTTTGGATTGTGAAAAAAATTATCTGAACATTCTTGTAAATATAAATTATCATTTATATCATGATAATGATTTTCTAATCTATTATTATATGTTTCTTCATATAAATTTCTATACATATATTTATAATAACTTCCATCACTTGAATAATCATCAAATTTATTATTTTTTTTTTTTTTTTTACTTCGTCCAAAATTTGAATCCCGTCTATTTCTATGTACTTGGTCTTTAGGTATTTTCCCCTCTGGCTTATCTTCGTTATTACCACTATTCTTATCATTTTTTACATTTTCATCAGATCTGTTTTTTTCATTCATTTCTTTTCTTAATCTAATTTTTTCCTTAAAATTTTCCCTAATTTTTAATTCATACATTTTCCTTTTTAAATTTAGTTCCTCTTTTATTTTATTTTCTTCTGCAATTTTCAATCTTTCGGCATCAATCTTATCCTTATTAAAATAGTTTTCTATTGCATCTAATCGTGCCTTTATTCTTTCATTATATTCATTTTCTATCTCCTCGGCAGATTTTACTTTTAAATTCAGACCATTCACTTCTACGCTCGTGTTTATATCCTTTTTTTCTTTGTTAATATTATGGTTAACTCTGTTAATTACATCTTTGTATTTTTTTTTAATTTGTTCTATTGGGTCATTACTAGGTGTGAAAATATCTTCTGGTGCTTTTTTTAATGTGTCTACTTTTTTATTACGATGTGATTCAAAATTAATAGACTTATTTAATGTGTTATTCAATTTTTCATTATTATAATTTTTTGTTTTTTTGAAATTTTTTTCTTCTAATAACTTTTTAACAGATTTATCATTTTGATCATGATACTTTCCGGTAGCATTATATTTATTTGTCAACCGTTCATAGTCTTTTTTTTCGATATTTTTTTTAACACTAGATTTTATATCCCGTTCAAATAATTTATCCTTATTATATTTATTAAACCTGTTGTTTGATTCATTTAATAAAAGTTTTTTTCGATGATCAATTATTCTTTCATCATTTTTTTGAAATTTATTAAAATCGTCTACTTTATATTTTTTACTTATATATTTTTCGTATTTATTTTCTTCACTCTTTTTTGTTGTATACAAATTATTTATATGATCATTGGATTTTTTATTCTTATCGTAAATATTTAACTTGCTTTGATATCTATTTTTGTTATAATAATTTTTATGGTTATCCTTTTCTTGGTCTCTATCACCATTATTTAGATACTCTATTTTTTTTTCATTATCTGATACTTTTTTTTTTCCCAATACACTACCATATTTTTGTTTTTGTTCTTCGCTTTCCAAATTAGATCTCAATTTGCTTTTTAAAAATACCTCTTCTTTATCGCTATTTTTATCAATGCTATTATATCGCATTTCTCTATATCTATTCACTTTATTACTAATATATTCAAGAGCATTATTTTCATTTTTTTTATATTCACTATCAAGACGATATGTTTTAAAATCCTTTTTGAAGTTTTCTTCGTTATTTTTTACATCTCCTTTATTATAAACAATAGAAGAAAGATATTTCTCCCTTTCTTTTTTTAGTTCCATATATTTCTTTTCAAAATCATTTTCTTTATCTCTTTCAAATTTACTAACAAATTTAGATTTATACGAAATATTATCAGTTGTACTATTTTTTAATGGCTTATTACTATTATATATTAGATCCTTTTTTTCATCAATTTCTTTCATTCTGTATGTATTATTTTTTTCTTTATTTTCTAATGTGTCTAACTTATGTATTGCATCAAAATTATCTACATTACTATTTTCATTTTTATCCAAAACATCCTTAATATTTAATTCGTTTTTTTCTAGAACATCTTTAGAATTTGTTGTATCAAGTATATCACTTTTTTTCTGTACCTTGTTCATAGATAGATCATCAAATGTCCTATTAAAACTATTTCCCCTTATTTTTTCTTTAATTTTATTACTATTCGAGCTTAACCAATTTTTGTTTTGATCATCTATATCATTATTTATTCGGGTTTCTTTAATATGTAATTCCCCTTTACTATTGTCGGTTTTGTATTTTTCTAAAAGCTTATTTTTTTCATGTGATGTTATTACTTCTAAATTTTTATTTTCTTTATGTGATTCTAATACATTTTCTTTTTTTTTGGTATCATCCCTCATATTATATTCATTACTATAATCGATTGTCTTTGCCATCATTTTCACTTTTTCAAAAGTTTCTCTTATTTTTTTTTCATCATCACTAAATTTTGTTTCATTAAAGAACTTAGAAGATGTATCTACTTCTTTAGAATAATGTTTCACTTTTTCATTTACTTTTGTTTTACTCATGCTTATATTTTCTGCATTATTGCTTCCATTAATATTGGCACTTTGATCTCCTATTTTTAAATTTGAGAATTTTTTGAAATCTCTATTTTTAAATTGGTCATAATTATTTGAAATTATTTTTTCATGTGCTTTATTTAATAATAATAATTTATCATTTTTGTAATTTTTAGTATCATCCTTATTTTCATATAATTTCAAATCATTTTCATTGGACAATAAATGGGTTGTACTTTCTATTTTTTGTAAAATATATTTATCACTATTATCAATCTTATTTATTTCCCCTTTTTTTAACTCACCTATTTTCATTGGGTCTATTTCAGATATTATAGTTTTTGAAAATCCACGATCCTTTTTATATGGGTAATAATTTTGAGAACTATTCTTATCATTATTTTTTTCTCCATATTTTTCACTATTATCTAAATATTTTGATGAAAATAAAGTTCTATTTATTTTATTATATTCCAAATTGTTTGATAACTTATCATTTTCAATTTTTTTAAAATTTGAATTTTTTATTTTATTATCAATATTGTCATAATATTTCTCCTTCATATTTGTATCACGGACTAAGGATGAAGAAATATTATTCATATAATTTTTTATATCTTTTTTTTCATCGAATGTATTTTTTAAAAATTTGGTCATCATATTGTCTTTCGTAATCTTTTTTGAATTTTCTATTTCTTTTATAGTTTTATTATCATGTGTATTCTTTTTGTTATTCCTATCGTCCTTATAATCGTCATCACATTGATCAATGACATAACTTTCATTTTCTTCATCGGTCTTATTATTTGTGTTACCACCATGCATAAATGTCATATTTTTCTTATACTTATTTATAATTTCATTTATTTTTTTTCGTTTCAAATTTCTGATATCATTTTCTTCTCGATAAATGTTTTTCTTCCCATTTCCTATCCTTGTGGTTGACTCAAGGAAATCTAAATTTTTTACACCCTCCATATTTTCTATATTAATATTACTACTAACTATGTTATAATTGTTATTATCATTTCTGATGGTACTAAGATTATTTACATGCAACAAATTTTATACTTCAAAAGCTGATATATGTATATTTGGTTTTGTTCCGTTTCTTTGAATTTGTAGCTTAAGATATATTTCACTATTTTGACATTTTTGTAAATATACTCACAATTTTTGAAATAAAATTTGTTTAGCTATATTCATTGCCCAATAAATAAAATAAGACAAAAATTGCTTTATGAAAAAATACTAGACAGTTTGGAATATTATAAATTCGTAAAAATAAAATAAAAGGAAATATGTAAATAACTCAAAATAAACCAACAAATATTTTAATACTTGTCATATCTTTGTAATATATTTACAATGATAAATACGCAAACTTGAAGTTTGCCAATACCTATACTATATACTTATTTTCGTTGCCAATCTTGATCGTTTTCTTTGGGAATAGTTAAGGACATATTTTTATGTTTTGCATTATTTCAATTCATATACATATGCATATAACATAATAATGTAAACAATAATTATTATCTTTTCAATTGGAAAATGACTATTTTTATTACATACAATTCAAAATTGAATTACAATGTGACAAAAATATATATGTATATATATATATAACAAACAAACAAAACAAAAATGCTAAAAAAAAGAAAACGAAATAAGAAAAAAACTATCTTACAAATAACAAAATCTAATGGTGTATTAAAAAAGTTGCTAAAAAAGAAATATTATATATAATATATTTTTTTAAGCAAAAATAAAAGTTATTAACATTTACAAATAAATGAATATTTTGCTCCCTTAATTTACATTTAACATAATATTTGATTCTTGAGTATACTAGAATATTTCTTTAATGTTAATTTATAATAATTAAAAAAATATGAAACGCATAAATACAATGTGCTTGTATTCTCGTCATATCTTGTGTTACATTTTTACATTTACATATGTATATTATTGTATAACATTAATATGAAAAAAATATTTGTATAAATAAATAATAATTTGTATAAAATTCAAAAAATAATGAGAATCAAATCACCATTTGCTAATATAAATAATACACAAAAAATTAATATGTATTATACACTTTTTTCCTTATATATTTGTCTAACAAATTATATTTTTTTCAATAAAAAAAATCATAATATATTTTTTTTATTAATTTTTTTAACAATATTAAAAACATTATTTACTTTTATTTATTCGCATTTTTAAATTATTCTTTTCCTTAATAACTTAAAAAAAATATATCTTAATCACAAATTAATGATAGGCAAAATAATAGTAGTAACCCATATTAAAATGTGGCAATTTGAATTTTGTTTTAAGTATTCCCGTTTCAAACATAAATTATTACATAAAAGAAAGAATGTCTTATCAATAGAAAACTAAAAGGATTAACTTCTTTAAATATTTTTAATTCCATGAACAAAATATATCTTTACCTTTCATATGAGGCAGAACAATATTTTTTTTTCACACCTTCCCCTTTTTTCATTTATCACATTTGCCATTTATAGGAAAGAAAAATACAACATTATATATACACTTATTTATGCATATATGTGGATATTTATATAAATATTTTGATTTCAAAATGGCGATTACAGTAACACTACATTGTATAAAAAATACAAAATTTGTTTGCTTTCTGTTCTTTTTACTTAATTCCTATTTGTCATATAACTTCAGTGTGTTTATAATAAAAAAATATACTTTATATAGAAGATATATACACTCTATTTATGTTTTAAATAATTCCAAAAGACTTTATCAATTTGAAAACATGCCCTTAATTAAGGGACTATATATGCATACCAGTTGTACATCGTTTGAGTTCATTTAATGTCCATATAGAAACGAACAAGTCTATTACTTTTTGTTTTACAATTTTTTTTTACAAAATTGCTTGGAATATCATCAAGTGATTATATAAAGTTCAAACTTTTTATCAAAAGAATATTGTGAGAAAAATGTGACACCATTTGATATCCTTATAATCCAATTATTCAATACATATTTTTAACTATTACTGAAAAATAAAAATAATAAAACAAACTATTATTTTTCATTCCCATTATTAACAATTAATTTACATAAATTCTCCCCTATATTCCAATTCTTTTTATGTCGACATTTTTTATAGCGGTTTTAAATTATTCAAATATCATAAAAATTTTTTTCTCATTTTTTTTTTTTTAAGTAAAATATTTTTAGCAAAAATCACAAAAAACGAATTACATGACTTAAACTATTGTAACCATTTTTTTACTCTCAATTTTTTTGAGGTTAAAATTGACTGTTGTATTTATACCATATATTTTTTTTTATTTATCATTTAGATATCTTTGGCTACATAATAATATGTAGGTATTATTTTTGATAATATAATGCCATACTTTTTATTCACAATTTTGTATATAAACAAGCTTTTAAAAGATATTCTGAAAATACCTTTTTGCTATAATGCAAATAATATTCATAATTGTAAAGGAATAAAAAACAAACAACCAATAAAGAGAGCAAAGGCACAGCTTTTCCTCAGTTTATTTATTTAAATAAATATTTAAAGGTTTGAAAATTTTAATGGGAAATCCACTTCTTAGTAATTTGTTGGAAGAACTATTGGGGAAATGGAAAGAAAACAAAATAAATTTATATAATGTATGCTATTGTTTTAACCATATAAAAAATGAGCTATTGAAAAATCAGAAGAATAGGAAGGAATTATTTTTAAATGATATTAATAATGAAATACTAACTTTTTTTTTTAATCTCCTCGAATATAGTGATAACACCATTGAAACTACTACTACTACTACTAATTGTAATTATGACCAAACTAGGAACATTTGCTTTTACTTTTCTTTTGTAACTTTTATTTTTAATGTAGAAAATGAGCTTATTAAAAAAAATAACAAAGTAGTAGTAAAACATATCGAAGAAGAATATTTAAAGGAGTATCATGAAAAAGATAAAATAAAAAAATCACTTACAAAAAATAAAAACAATTCCACTATTGAATTGGAAACACAAAATGAACAAAAATCCTCTATAGAAAAATATGACAACACTTTTATATCGGAAAATGGATTAAATTCGAAAGTACATGATGCATCTATTTTTGAAAAAATAGATATGATCATCAAAACAATCACAGATTTTAATATTTCTAATACGTTACTCGAAAGAAATAATGATAAAGATGATAATACAAATTCAATTTTTTTGTCTTTGCGATTATTCGCTTTATATGGGATTACAGAATTTGTGTTCCTTATTTATAAATACTCTGAAAATATGTCTAAACATTATCTTAAGCACATAAAAAATATACTAATTTATATCATTAATATGAAAGTAAATAAATATAACGATTATTTAATAAATATGGCGAATACTATTTTATTATATATTGTTAATATAAATTATAACATAATTAAAGATTTTGAAAAAGTTTTTTTTAATTTTTTATTTATACAATTAAAGAGAAAAGGGACACTCAATACTATTGTAGAACAAAATGTGATTACTTATTTACAAAAAAAAGACAAATCAGATTTAAATGATGAAATATATAAAAATATAAATGATTATGCTAATGATAATATTAATTTATTTTTAAAGTATAAAAAAAATGAACATTTATATGCCTTTTTAAACAGTTTACATTTATTTAAAAATATAATACATGCAAAAATTAGTAATAATGAAGAAAATATATTTACTACCGCCAATTCAAATTTTATAAATATCAATCTAAGTATTAAAGACATCATAAATAATATACATATATTATTAGAATATTTATCGAATCTTGCAAAAAAATGGATTTCAAATAAAGAATTTGATCTTAACACTTTTTGTAATCAAGATGAAAACATTTGTTTTTCTATGGAAAATAAAAATAAAAATTCTAACCCTTTGACTATTCAAAATTGTTTGAATGCCATTAAAGATAATGAAAAAATGAATCACATGCTTGGAAATTTTTCACACCATTTGAAATCTATAAACAGTGATAATTTTGCGAATGGCAATATATTTAAATATGTAACGGACAATATTTTTTCTTTTTTCCGAGGATTGATAAAAGAAATGGATACTGAATCAATAAGTTTAAATGCCCATATATTTGTAAATTTTATGAAACATTTCTTTATATATAATAATGAATGTGATTTGTTTTTAGTTTATTTTTTGGACTCAGAATTTATTTTGTATTGCTCTGATTTATTAACCAAATGCCCAAGTATATTTGAAGAATGGGTAATATATATAATGTATATTTTTCGATCATCAAATTTGTTAATTCAAAATAAAGTATCTTTTGATAGTACCAACAATGATACTTCAGAAAAGAAAAAGGGACAAAATAATATCATAAACATATTGAATAAAATAAAAAATATAAATCTTGATCAAACGGATTTTAGTTATAATCTAACAAATATATATTCCAAACTATACAACAATTATACAAGCATACTTTTAATTTTTTTAAAACATATTAAGACTTATATAAATGAAGAAATAAAAAATAATATTCTAATACATTATGAACATTTCTTATTTAACATATTTGATAAAAAAAATAATTTCAATTTTAATTTAATTTTTAATAACACAATTTCTACATATTTAACATTAAAAATGTTCTTCTCCTTTTTTAAAGCTAAAATATTACCCTTTCAAAATATACACAATTTTTATTTTAAATTATCAAACATCAAAAATTATATAAATCAAATAAATCAATCAAACTCATTTTTATATAAAAATAAAACAATTAACAATGATTTATATATTGAAAAAATTAAAATGTTTCTTTTAAATAATTTAGACACAATCACAATTAACCATCATTATTCAGTCTATAATAAAAAACGAAAAAATGAAATTCTTAATCGAATTACAACGACATCAGACCAAACTGATAATGAACAAGAACACAATCCTTTTAATAAAACACAAAAAAAAAATAAAAAAAAAGAACTAAACACACAATATGATGAGTTTACTAATTATCCTACTTTTAAAAAAATTAAAAATATATCAAAACAAAATCAAGAATTTACTACTTCAAATGACAATCAAAATTATTTACAAAATTTTGGCAATAATCATAACATTAAAAAAAAACAATCAATAGATAGCCAAGCAGATAATTTTAAACAAGCAAATACCCCCCACGATGAGCAAATGGTAAATTCGCAGAAACACGTTGGTAGTAGTAGCGATCATAATGAGGAAAATAATTATGAGCCCGATGACAACATAAACGAAAAACCCTCAGAACATAATAAAGAAACAACTGAAAAAATAAATAAATCTCAAAAAAAAAAAAATAAAATAAAAAATATTGATAAATATAATAACTTGGATAAAAACTCCCAAGATTTAAAAGAGTTAGCAGATAATATAAAAATAGTATCGTCGTCCGATGCTATGAAATCGTTGAAATATATGAAGCAGTCCATATTAAATGATTTATAAAAAAAAAATAAAAATATATAAGCATCGACATGTATATTTGGGAAATAAATCCATAGACAAGCAAAAATATGTGCTTATAGTTCTGTATACACTTGTGTATTCCAAAATGAAAAAAAAAAAAAAACAAAAAAAAATGGGTTAAAAATAAATCATAATTTATATTTGGGCGTATTGCCCATCTTATAATGTGGGTTATATGCCTCACTATGTTGGGACTTTTTTCGGTATTTCCCTTTTTTACATTTCTTATTTTTTTTAGATTTGCTATTTTTCCCATTTCGCATATTATGTTGTATTACCCCACATTCACAAGGTATACAAAAAATAATAATACGAGTCATACAAATTGGCATTAGAGCATCGTATGTGTGATTTAGTTTTATGGCGTTCTTTGGCATTAACATTATACAAAATATTGCTTAGAACCTGATTAATCACAATACTTGTTTGCAACTCCTTTTCTTCAGATGCTCGTTGTATAAGCTCTTTGTTTAATATTATTCTTTTTTGAATATAAGAACTAAGATATGCTTTTTTTTCCATCGTATTTATATTTAAACTTAAATTGTCATCATTTCCAAAATCATCTATTGAATAGTCATCATTATTTTTCTCACTTTGTAAATACAAATTATATAATTTATTTATATTTTTTAAATAATTTTTATTTTTTGATAAATGATGTGAATTTTTTTTTAACTCATACATTTTTATAGTACTTATATCAAATACATTTTTTTTTTTTCTCCCAACTTTATCATTTTTGTTTTTAACTTCATTTTTAATATTTATTTTATTCTTTATTTTGTTCATTTTTTTAAACAATAAATTATTAACCCCATTAGTATTAAAGGACATACCTTTTCTATCACACCAATCACTGTCAATACTACTATCCCATTCAGACTCACTATAACTAGTGGTACTATCCTCCTCCTCTATACTTCCCCCTAAAACATTTGTAATTGACAAAATTAATGGTAAATGGTAATCTGCATATTCTGCTATAAAATTCAGCAAATAATTTAAATATATCGATGATGATGAATTAAAAATCAAAATTCCAAGATGCTTAAATATTTTATATAGTGATCCTTGTATCAATGTGTAAATATGAAAAAAGAAAAAATTAAATAATTCACTAATTTCTTTCTGCTCGTAAGACAATAAAATATTATAAACATTTTGATAATATAAATATTTTCTGAAAAATATTGACAAAAAGTTTGGTGTATAAGATAAAAAAAATTTTATGTGAATATTTATTGGCATTAAATAAATCAAATAATATGATACATATATATGCATATATGTACATTTATTATGTGTTAATAATTTACTTAATATATATGCCAAATAATAATCTATATTTATAATTTCATTATTATTTTTTATTCGTAATAAGGAACAAAAATCAATTATTATATCACAAGCTTTTCTTTTAAATAATAAAATTAAATATATATTTTTTAATTTTAAATCATGCTCATATATTATTACATGAATTAACATTTTTAAAATTTGTAAACAATAAAAATCTATATCTATATTTCGGTTTTTTATTATGCCATTTAATAATATTAATAACATTAAACCTGAATATATATTGTTAAATCGTAAATTATGATCTAACTCATTAAACAAAAAAAATAATATATTTGGTAATATCTTATTTATCTCTTTTGATGTACTAAATATATGTAATATATTATTATAATCAAAAAAATTCGTTCTATAATTTATTATATCTTTTATTATTTCTAATATATATTTTAGTAATATTGTATATTCTTTATTTATTGGACGAAGCTTAGGAAGTAAAAATATATTACCTTCGTTGGAATACGAAGAACCATCAAATTTATTCTGATCAAAATTTGAATAATTTGTATATCCATTGGTGTAACTACTATATCCATGTTCCTTATCTATTTTGACATTTTTCTGATATAAATTGTCTTCTCTTTTTTCAATTGTATATAATATTTCATAACATTGATAATCAAAATGTATTAATTTATTATGTCGGTTTTCTACAACCTCATCTATTTCTTCATCATTCTTTTTCATTTTGTCTTTTTTTCTTTTTTTTTTTTTATATTGATTTTGTATAAATACCCAAAATACTGTCAAATTTTCTTCCAAAGGTAAAACATTTTGCATATCACTAAATAATACATTTAAAACATTCTTTTTATTATTTTCATTATTTTTAACATGCCAATCATGTAATAAATTATTTTCTTCAATATTTATCTCGTCATCTGAATCTGTAATTTTATTTTCTTCGCTAGTTTTTTTCATTTCAAACAAATCGAAACCTATCTTTTTATCTTTATTCAATTCAATATTATTTTGTAACTCACTTTTTGAAACACCAATACCGATCTGGTCATCAAGCTCTATATTTTCAAAAGATTCTTTTTGTTCTATTATTGATGAGGTACTTATATTATTATCATCAAGTTTTAAATCACTGATATCTATTTCATATGACACCAGTGATTGTCCGATATTTTGCTCATCATTATCACTGCCATTTTCTTTTTGTGGAATATCTAACTCCACATCTAAATCAGAACCGATGTCAGCCTCTAAGTTAGTTATAACATCTGCGCACTCTTCCCCATCAGGGAAAGATACTTTGTCATCTTCATTCTCATCAAAATTGTAGCTTAATTCCTTTCTTTCATTTTCCGATTTATCATTATCACTTAAATCTGTTTTTTTTATAAAATCGTCTTTATCAATGTTGTCATTTTTTTCATTCTTTAAGTCAGAAAATTCAGTATACAAATTTATATTATTATGATCATTATTTTTCCAGTCTTTAAATATATTATCAACACTTAAATTCAAATTTATACCTTTTTTCTTTTTTTTTAATTTTTGGAAATTTGTATTTTTATTTTTTTTCGTAAATTTTTTACTATTATTTTTATATCCTTGTTTATTAATTAGTTTATAAAGTGTTTTATTATTTTTAGAATTTTTATCTAGAGATGTGAAATTCGGATTATAGATACTACTTTTATACTGGTAAGGAATTTTTACATTTAAATAATTACAAGAATTTGTTAAATCATTTACATTTAAATATTTATTTACACAAAATCGTTTCCTTTTTTCATAAAATTTACTTGCCTCTTCAATAATTTGCTTAATTCGTAATTCTATAATATTAGATATCTGTTCAAAACATGCATCATTTTCAAGCATTGTTTTATCATTTGTTATGTTATATAATAATCCAATAGTTTTAATATAACTTTTACTTATAAATAAATTATATTTTGTATCATTCTTCTTTTTCTTTTCATCTTCGTCTTTTAGTTCTTTTTCTTTATCTTCCACATTTGGATCATGTTTAGAAGTTCCATCTTTCGAATTATTATATTCACCTCCTTTCCAACTATTTTTATCTCTTACATAGTTTTCTTTATATTTTATATCCTCATCATTTTCTTCGCTAATATCCTCATTTTCATTCTCCCCCTCCTCATTGTTATTATTATTTATTTCATCATCGTTATCCTTGAAAAGTTCAGATATTCCAAGAAGCTCATCATCAATACTATTCTCTTCAAATATATATTTTTTTTTTTTTTTTTTTCGTTTTTTTATATCATATTCAAATGACATTTTATTATTTATTGTGGGTTACCAAGCTTTCTTATAATCGTACATAATTTGGGAAAACAAATAGGCTTACCACAAATTTTGTAAATTATTATTTTTAATAAATAGAAATAAGAAAATAACACAAACAAAAAGGAAAAAGTGAAAACAAAAAATGGAAAAGATATAACGAAAAAAAACATAACAATATGTATACAAATTTAGGCATATATAAATAATATCCTTTTCATTCACCCATTTAATTTTTATACTTAAAAATATATTATTAAAAAAATTATAATAAAAATATAAAAACACATACATATAACTGCTATACAGTAAATATTTCAAGTATATTCATAAAATATATACGATTGCATTTTTATCCTATTTTTTTTTATACTGCATAAGAATATAACTTGATAGCGCGAAAATAAAATATGCATGACAAAAGTTTTAAAAAATATATATATTTATTGTTCATTTATTATATATTTATTCTTCCTGATTTACAAATAATCTGATGGTGAATTTTCTTAATAATATAATATTATCAAGTTTGTAAAATTCCAAAGTTTTCTTTAATTCATAATAGTGATAATAAAAAATTAACATTATGTTAAAAGTTGTTTATATAAAAAACAAAAAAGATTTATATTTATTAAATTGGTATAAAATACATGATTTAAAAGGTTATAAAAAATATAAAAACATAAACAATCACATTTAATATATACATATTCCATGTATTTATCTTCTGTGTGTGATTAAAAATACAAGTGTTTAAATTTTTAATTTGTTTTATTTTCTTTGCATTTTAAAGTCTCCAAAACTCGAATTTCCCTTCTTTTCCAGTATTTTCCGCATTCCCACGATTTACATTCCTAATATTTATTTTATTAAAATTTTTTAAATACCAGTAATATATGAATATAAATTTGTGGACTAACACATAGGAGCATTATCCATATATGTATATATCCATTGTGTGTAACTTATAAAAAACTTTTCAAACTCTTTAACCATTTATACATAAATATATAATTGTTATTCTTTATAATTATAAATTAATTTTACCTGTGGGGGAAAAGCCCTCATAGGGGTATCATCAATTTCTCTACATCCTAAAACCAAAATAAATAAAAATAAAATCATATCAAAAGAAATAAAACAAATGTAACAATAATAATATGTTCACTATCAATTAAGAAACAAAAAATATTTTATGCTAACCTTTTATATTCATCTTGTAATTATGTAAATTTAATTTAATCATCAATGGAACTGCTTGGATATGCTTCTCCTTAAAAAATGTACATACAATATATAGTGTAATACATCCATACAAGGGTAAAAACTAGCTATAACCACATTTAGGTATAATATCCATACGTATGTATGTATGTATGACGACAAAGAGGTTACTTACTTTAAACATAGATAAAATTCCCTTTTCTCGGTTATATAATTTTTTTAAAAATGAGCATATATATACTGGATATGTACCTTTTTTATTATATTCAGTATAATTTGCAAAATAATAAAATTTCCATTCCAACCTTGGTATATGACCCCACCATAAAATCGAACCGATTTTATTTATATTGCCTAAGTAGAAAAAAGGGTGATAAAATAAAAAGTAAGTATCATAGGCATTATTCATAGAATATACTTATACAATTATAGAAAAATAAAGCAAATTCTCTCTTACCAGGCTTATAATCAAAATTAACATACTGCCATTTATATTCGTTTCCTATCTTATGCAACTCTTCTATAACTATCTCTTGTCGGTATTTATTCGTACTTGTTAGCATGGCTATAAAAAGTGTAAAATTTTATACACAAAATAAATGAAATAAAATATGTACACGCATTTTTTCAAAATAATTTTTAATATAACATCATAGAAAATATACATTTCTTTCCTATGCTTTTTCATTTACCATAAGAATTGCAAATGTTTAAAGGACAAAAATAATAATATAATTTATAAACCTTGGGAAAGGGTTGAAAATCGAGAATGTCCCATTTTCTGCAAATGAAAAGTTGTAAACATATATTATATACCACTATCACGCCGTTAAAATATGTAGCTTTTTTATTCTTTTTTAAATTTACTCGAAGAAAGGCACAAAATTAATAAAGACAAAAATCTGAAAACGTAATAAAATAAGTAAATAAATGAATGAACCAAATGAATAGTGGGTGGTAAACCTTCACCTTGTCTGGTCATGCATATTTTCATTTGTACTAATTTGTATTACTAAATAAAATAGTGAAATAATAATGTTAATCAAACAAACTATCAAATAAATAGATAAGTTGGCTAGCCCATTATTCTGCAAAAAAAAAAAAATGAAAAATATTTGTCATAAGTATAAATATTCATATAATACAAAATTATAGCAATAAGAATAAATATTATCACTTATAAAATTAGAACACATTTTTATATGGCTTGTTCTATTACTTTATATAAATCAGGAATATTTCCAGATGTTGAAAACAAATTTAATATCGAATCGTCGAATGAAGAAAAAAATAAAATGATGAAAATATACGATAAAAATATGTTGTTGCAAATGATATGGCAACTTATTTGAATATCTGTAATAGGGAATAAAGGAAAATAAAATTATTAACAGGATGGTAACATAACAATAAATACCATTTGCCTATGAATCGTGTACAACTATAAATTTTCTACAATTTTTAAAACATTTATCTGCTTACTTATAAAAATTATGTAAAATAATATTCTTAATTTGGAAGAGCAGAATATGAGCCAGGATGATAATATCTTCAGAAAAAAAAATGAAAATTATAAAGATAAAAAATTTGAAATAAAATTACTGACTTAGTCTTAATATATTTGTAAACAAATTTACAATTGAACTTACTTCAGATATGATAATTAAAAAGCAAATAATCGATTTATCGAATTTACAATAAGCTATGTCTGTATAAACAAATTGAATTTTTAAAGGATTTATTTTATATAATCCCATCATTAAATATATAAATCAATGACCCACTTGTAAAAGGGAAGAAGAATACACATATATGTATAGTACATGTTAATATATTTTTTTTTAATTACGTGATAATATTGATGGAAGGGGTTGACATAAAAAAAGGTTTTCACAACCCTTGAGGTGTAGCCATTGCGAACCTTCGTAAACTTAAAAAAATATTATATCCAATAATAAATATTAGTTAGAAATTATAATATATTATAACATTTTCAATTATTATAATTCATTTCACTTACCAAATTTATGAACCCCTGAATTAAATAAAATCTTAAAACACACTAATCGAAGAAGACATATAATTAATGTGTTTGAATATATTAAATAATAACTGTCAGATAAATTTAAAAATGTCAATAGGAACCCAAATTCATTCATTAATAAGTCGCTGCATAAAAAAATTAAAAAATATATATAATAAAATTGAAATAGTTCAAAATATATAGGCATATAAATTGTCTGTAGCATTTTCCAGTATTTCAGTCATTTTCCTTACCATTGGAAAACCATGAAATCCCGCATAACAATTTTAAATGAAATGTGTAATATAAATAACAAAGGAAACAAATAAAACGAACAAAAAATCCTAATAAAGTCATTCTGTACATTTTTTTGAATTAAAAAATTTATAACTGATAATAATATCCCAACTTTACAAAATGTCTTCACCTGATTTAAAGGTAATTTTTGGGTGGCAATAATTAATAAGCAGTTTTAAATAATGTGAAATTGTTCAGGTAATACGTTTTTTCCATATTTTCACGTAGCTTACTTTTATCCTATTTCTTACGGCATATTCCCAAAGCTTATACACCCAATATACCAAACGACGTACAAAAAAAAAATCTATCTTTTTTAACACTTTTTCTAAATCATTTATATATTTATCTATCGGCAAAATACCATCATCCAATCCTATTAGCAGTTCCACCTATGAAAAAGGGATAAAAAAACGCGTCATTATTTTGTTCGTTCTTCATAAATAGACCCATATATATATGCCCATAAAATATTTAAAAAAAGTATCTGCTTATTTCATATCTATATACAATTGGTTTTGCTGAATATATATATGCAAGTACCTGCTTGTTTAACGAAAGGAAGGATATGAGGTATAAAATATTTGAGTATGTTAAAATATATCTAGATGTTTTTATGTGTATATATTTGAATAAATTGTTTATTGTTGATAAAAAAAATACAAAAAAAATACAAATTGTTATTATAGTACAATTTTTTTTATTCAATTTAATTCCATTTTGCTTATTTATATTGTTATCCTTCGTATTACTACAACTATTACACATGTTCATCATTTTCGATCACTGGCCAATATAATGATTAATTCAAATCAAGGCCATTTCATGTGTAGAAAATTTTTGGATAAATTGTATATTCTTCATAAGATATATAATAATATGATCAATATATATATAATAATCTTTTATACTACTTATACCCATTTCAATGTTTTTCATTTCCTTCCTTTTTAATGTTACCAAACTATACGAAAATGTATAATAATTTTACTATTTAAAAATTATCATCTCTTATATATTATCCTTTCTGTATTTCTCTCCATCAAATTTATGTAAAATGCTAATTTTTTATGAAACCTATTTTTTATTTATAGTTTCCACATATTCAATAAAAAAAAATATTTATATGCAGTACTATATATATAATATAACTTATTTTAGCTACATATATTTCTATTTACTATTTTTCCAAAAATTATAAGTCTATTCAAAATAACATATTTTTTTAATTCATGCTTTTTGGTAAACCCACAACTATATTTATGTGTATAAAAATAATACCACAAAAAAAGGATGATAAAATTATTTTAAAAATAGTAAAATAAATATTTAATATAAAAATTTATTATAAATTTGAAAAAAAATCTGTTACATATATTTCCAAAAAGGATAAAAAGATATACTAAATAATTGTATAATTTTCTTGAATTTAAAAACTAAATTTGTTATTAAGTGTTATTAAAAAGAATAAATCAAATGGCATAAAAATATGCTAAATAAATAATTGAAAGAATTTATATAAAAGACAATTATGTTATCACCAATGGAATATTATATGATTGAAAAAAAATAATAAAGCAAAGAAAAAATTCGAAATTATAATTTTTTATAATAAATTCATATTTAATATATGTTACTCAAATAAAAAAGTACATCGTTTTTTATTTTTGTACAAAAAAAAAAAGCAAAATTAAAATAAAAGTCAAAACATATATAAAAAGGCTAATATACACACAAAAATGGGGAAATAAAAACCTAGTTCCTCATTTATCATTTTAAAATTGTTTGCTAATATGAGTAAGGGGGGATAAGGATTTGTCTTAGTTCTAGTCATTCTAATAAATAAAAATACAACAAAGTAAAAATTGTAATTATAATAATGAAGATATGTAGAATACTGTTATCAAAATTAAGGAAAGAATATATAACAGTGGTATTATATAAATGAACAATAAATTATGTTTAAAATTTTTATTATCATTTTTTATTTTAACATACATTCAAATTAAGTTTCACATTCTCTCCTGGCTGGAATGCGGGAAGACCTATCAATTTAAAAAAAAATATATTCCCAATGTATACATATTTATGCAACTAGCCATAATATTATTTTTTTATACCAAAATATAAACATTCTATATTTGAAAAAAACATTTATGTATATAATAA
This sequence comes from Plasmodium vinckei vinckei, assembly GCF_900681995.1. NCBI lineage: Eukaryota > Apicomplexa > Aconoidasida > Haemosporida > Plasmodiidae > Plasmodium > Plasmodium vinckei. The sequence continues at coordinate 215,357 of NC_051299.1, forward strand.
TTTTATAAAAATAAACCTTTGTAAGGGCATGATCCACACCTAAAGGCGTCACCTAAGTAGCACTATATTTTGGAAAAATAAATTAAATTAGTAAGATGTTATTCTATGCATTATATCACATTAAACATGGCAGCATAGAGCTAGATAAATAACCACATTACAAATATTTGTTTGTACTATTTATTATTATTTTTTTTGTCTGCTTGTTTTTTTTTTGCTTACATTTCCACAGGACGAAACCACATTCTCAGTATTATATTCAACCTCATTGCTATTTATTTTTATTTTTTCCAAATTCATTACTTTCTCTTTTTTTCCACATGTACAATTATCACAAACCCTATTTACAGCTTTTTTTTTATCCTCACATTTTTCATTTATTTCATCATCACTAGAAACTAAATTATTGTCATCATCGCTTTTGTTGAAATCAGGATTTTCGGCTTTTACCTGAAAAAAATATAAAAAAACAAGTCACCATTTTATACCACTTTTTTTATCCTTTTCCACATATATACATATCTGATGTTGCATATCAACTTACATTTATTACTGTCCCATTTTCACTCATTGTTTGTTCAGCTGAAATATTAATATAACCATTATATAAACATTCTTTTCTGAGTTTTTTTAAAATTTTGTTAATATCTTCAATTTGGGAATGGTCTTTTTTATTAGCATCACTATCATTATTACTTTTGTCATTTAGGTACAAATTGATATCCAATATTCCATTTTTATTTAAATATTTTTGAATTTTTAGTAAAATGTTGTCGTTCAAATCGAATAGAAATGAATAATTTTGGTAACTATATAAAAATATGTTATTATATTTTTTATATATTTTTTTCTTTTTGAAATCTAATATACCTATTGTGGGTATCAATAACTCTGAATACTTCTTTTTCAATAATTCGCATGGTACATCATTATTTAAAATTATTAATGTATTTGAAAAGTTTATCATTTTTTACCTCGAAATAATTATATATATATATTGTTTAGTTGTGGGTTTCCTTTCTACTTTCACTTATTTAGCTACTATACCGCAATTAGCTATTTATATCTTTGTTTTACTGAACTTTTTATTTTATTTATCAATCCTATTGTATTTCATCACTTCAAATAAGTATAATTATGTAGAATGCGTGTGGAAAATCCATCCAATGGTTGCTACTTTTTTATTTCCTTATATTTTGTAGTCATTAAAATTATCCCAATTAAACAGGCTATTTTTTTCCTTGTTTTATTTTGATATCACATAAAAATGTTTTGAAAATTGTTCGTTTTTTTTATTTTTATTTTTATTCAATTATTCAACGTGTAAATGAAATAAAAAAAAAACAATGATATATTTTTTGTAAATTGTTCAGAATGCCAATCAGAAAAATTATATATACGCAGTTATGCATGTATGCTTTTTTTTTATACACTTCAAAAAAATTGTAAGAAATATGTTACTTTTTTTCTTTCTCTTTTTATCAACATAAAATGGCAGATTAATCAAACTATAATGTTTTAAATTATTTTTATATGTTAAAATTTTTTATTATATTTTATTTTTTCAAAGGTGTATGTTAAGCGTAAAACAAAAAAATTAAAAAAAATGCAAAGCTTGCTTTCAATGTATTTATTTAAATAATTATATATAATACAAAATGAACAAACTTTTTAAATGTAAAAATAAAAAATTATTTATTTTATAAAAATAAAATAAAAATAATAATAAACAAATGCATGTGAGGAAAATATAAGAAGAGTAGGAAATTTTCAGGGGAGCTCTTAAAAATAGACACAACTAAAACAAAATAAGAAATGAGTATATACATATGGAATATTCCATTATGTATTCATCTCAAGAATTAGGCCCATATATGCATGTATGTATATTATACCCATAATATCAATATAAAATTTGTAGAGAATTAAAAAAATATATTCACTACATTGCATGCCAATATAAATAGCTTATCCCTACGATTTGCGATTATAATATTTTTCTAAAAGTTGAATATCAAAATCTTCGTCGTTTCCATACGTCTCTTCCTTTTCATCCTCTTCTTTTTCATCGCCATCGTCTCCACCCCAATCGTCATCCCAATCACTCATACTTTGAACATTATGCGTATCATTTTTCAGTAACATATAAATATCATTTTCATCTTGTTTTATTTTGCCATCTATATAGTTCGATTGAGCATCTACATAGATACTACTATTTTCATTATGGTTGTCAATTATTGTCATATCCTTTCCCAATAGTGATAAAGATGGTGTATTTTCTTCTTCGTTTTCTTTTTCATTATAAATTTGTGATTCCTCAATCATCATATGCTCATATGGGGTTTCATTATCCAAGGACATTGTATCTATCATATTTACTAAACTATCTTCATATTCCTTTTTTAACATAAGTTTTAGATCTTCTTTAGTTAATTTTAAAACTTCATTTGGCGGTAATAAATTTAATTTTTCTTTTAATTTTCTTTTTCTTTCTCTATTTAATTTTATTGAGACTTCCCAAGTTAATCTGCATATATTCATCCATAAACTTTTTGAAGGTTCACAAAAAATCATTTCAAGTTCTAAATATGAATTTATCATTCTTTCATTTATTTTAATAATAGCTGGATGCATATAACACCTTTTCATTTCTTCGATTACTAAATATGCCTAAAAAGGATAAAATATACATGGTTCAATATGGCTAGATAAATAGTACTATTCAAACTGGACAAGATATATCCACAAATTAGCATATATATATGTATATATAATACACATGCAAATGTGTTGACATTCATTTGAAGAATCACACCATATTCAACATGAAAGGAAATAAAATGTGGTAATTGCATAATTTGACAACTAGATTATTTTCATAGTAATACTTTTTTTTCTTACATTTTCAACTTTTTTCCTATGGTTTAATACATAAGAATGAACAATAATGGAATAAATAACTTCATCATACATATGTCCTTCATTTAAAAATTGCTGTATAATATTTTCAAACAAAGTAAAATTATATTGAGTTAGTGCATTCCATAATTTAAAATAATATACTCTTTTTATTGCATTCTTATCATTCCCTTTTTTTAATTTATTATTTAAATGAATCCCTTCTTTCCCATATTGGTTAAATACGTAATCCTTTTTTACAACTTCACCATTGGAACTTACTTGGGGGGCACTATATACATGCTTTGTATAATAGATCGAAGGATATACCTTTAAATATCGTTTTATCATTATTCCACACATATATATATATACTTCAAATGGGACTATTTTTTTTCTCGTTTTTTTTTTTGGTACCCCGTGTTTTATCTTTCTCTTTTTTTCAATTTGGCAATTAACCAAATAACTTGCATTTTTACGAGCTATACATTTATTCAAAAATCAAAATGATTGGAAAAATTGGCTAAGAGGTATAATATTTTTACAATAATTACATAATAATTTCTTAATATTTAGAACACATTATACTGAAAAATATAAATCAATATTTTTCATAAAGCTTATCTAGCTGGGGTAAAAATATCTCCAATCAGTTATACAAAATTAATTATAATTCTTTTAAAAGTATATAAATATATATTAGCATGCATGTACATTTATTTATGCAATACTTATATAAAAAAGAACAACACCATACTTTGGGGGAGCGGAAATATATCCCTAATATAGGAAATTCCTTTAAAAATATAATATTTTTTTTAATAAAAAATTTGGAAAATATAAATTAAGGAATATATTAAATTAAAAAATATATATATTATTAAATATTTATTAAAAAACTCCAAAAATATAGAGACAATATATAATACTATTTTACATGCACAGTCAGGAAAAACAATATTTTTATTCTTATATTTGTTTTTTAATCAAATTTGAAAGTTGTGTTATTATTTAATATGTGAACAATATATATGAGCCCAATTAGTGTATGCATCAAATATTTACAACATTAAATAAAGTATAAAATAAAAGGAAAAAATTGGCAGATTAAATATTCATTTTTTTTTAATTTCATATTAACAAAAATGTGGAAACATATTTAATAGTAGCAAGGTTGTTTTCTCTTTCAAAAAAAAATATATATAAAGAAAAATATGTACATAAAAATATATATATATAAAGAAAAAAAATAATAAAAAGACTTTTATAATATATATTTTTTTTTCGTTGTAAATCATGAATGATGTTTCAAAAAGCGAAAATGGGGAAAATTCCACGGACATATCTCCAATTGAAAAAGATGAACAAATAAAAAAAATAAGCAATGAAGTTGAAGATAATAATATAAAGAAAGATGAAATTGAAGAAAGTAGTTTATTTGCAAACGTAACTTTATGTTTAATGGGAATATCATCTGTGCTTTTATATAATTGTGTCTTAAATACAACACCCCATATACATGCATTATTAAATAAAGATATAGTAGTTTCTTTTACATTTTTTATATATTTTTTAGTTTTAGTTTTAGTTTCATTATTTATTTCTTTATTTGTAGAAGTTAAAACTCATATATATGATGCATGTTTTATTTTGTCATTTATTTTACAATTATTATATCCATTCGTTGTTAAATATTTTTATAAAAATATGTTTATATTTTATCTCCTTATAGTGGTAATTGGTGCAACATGCTCTATGATGAAAACTATGATTTTTTCTTTTGCTACTATTGCTGTTAATAGTTCGAAAGTTGTGTGTTTATCTTATGGAATAACGGGGATATATTCTTTCACTGTTACAACAATTTTTTTTTATTTTATAATACGAATAGATAAAGATATACATAAATTATTTACCTCAGTATTTATTACATCATCTATTAATTGTACCTTAATACTTGTTTCTTTTATTTGCTACACTATGTTAAAAAAATCAGAATCATTCAAAAAAAAAATTCAAATTTATCACGACCAAAAAAAAATTAAAATATCCCAACAAATGATCACACAATCACGTACTAACCAAAATAATACATCATCTCCAAACGATCACGCAAATTCTTATTCTATCAATGTAAATGCTGAAACAAATGGAAATGCAACTTCAACCGAAATGAAGAACATGAACTCAAAAGAAAATAACAATAACGACACAACAGATATACAAGAAAATAATAAAAACAAAAGTATACGACACAGATTAATCTATTTAATAAATACAAAAAAAAAAGAATATATGGAACAAGGAAGTACTCAACTATTTTTATTTAAAAAAGCATCTATATTTTTATTTTGCACTTTTTATAATATATTTTTAAAAATTTTAGTTTTCCCAGTTGTTTGTCCAGAAATGTGGACTACCCAGGTTGATGAAAGATATATATTAATAGGAATGGTACAAATAGCAGATTGTATAAGTAGAATATTTCCTACATGTGCACGATATTATCCAAAACTTAGAATATTTTTATTACCACAAAAAAAAGTATTAATATATTCCTTAGCAAGAACAATTTTATCAATACTATGCCTAATAGTACCCTTAAACAAAATAGCCTTTTTTGATAATTTTATTTTTAAATGTGCCCTTATCTTTTCAAATATATATTTAAATGGATGGTTTGTTGTTTTATCATTTATTAACATTTCAGATGTGTTGAAGCCATTTAATTCAATGCGAAATATTGCAACAGTTAGTGCATTAGGATCTTCCTTTTTAAGGATTGGCCTTTTGACTGGTTATGTTTTTTCTACAAAATATAGACGTTATGTTAAGAGTTTATAAGGAAAAAAACAACCCAAAGAATAAATAAAAAAATCCAAAAACATATTTGCATACTTTTCACTATTCATATTGTTTAGTGTTATATATATATATATATGTATGTTTTGTTTACCCACTTATTTTTACCGAACCCTTTCATTCTATCACTGATGTATACATATACATTATTGTCTACATTCGTAGATGTAATAAATGCAAGTGGCATTTATTTTTTAAGCATATTAATGCATTTCTCATAATATTTATATAATATCCAAATTTGACAATCATTAATATAATAATGATGATTTTGTATTACCATTTTTTTATTAGTTTTTAAATTAACTTCTTTTCATTTTAAACTTTATAAAAATTTTGTATATATATTATACCAATTTTAAAACTAGCCATTTTTAAAAATCGAAAAAAAAAATAATGAAATTACCCTTCAATCATGAATATCCCTATTTTACTACCACACATATGCATTATATTATGCATAATCATGAAAGTAGGGTCACAAATTATTTTATGTAAACAAATGCAATTTAATTTGAAATACAAAATATCTCTACTTTGTGCACAACGGTCAAAAATTGCTCTATAAAAAATATATTTTTTTAATATTTCGTTTTATCTGATATGTATTGTTAATTTATGGTGATCTATTTTTTTTTTTGTAATATGGCAAAAAAGAGAAGATAAAAAAATAGAAATAGTTTTTCTTTGTAAATAATATACCCCAAAATCTGTTGATATATATTATGCTTTTTATAAATTTATCAAAATGTTCTCAAAAAAGGATAAACAATTTTTTACAATTTTCCAAAGGGAATCAGTTTAACCAACTTATAAAAAATAAAAACTTCTCAAATTTAAAAATTTCTCAAAAATATAATTTTATAAATAATATATTAGTCACTAAAAAATTAACCTTCACTACGATCCAAAATACAAATGAAGAAATATGTATATCAAAAAAAAAAAAAAAAAAAATCACTACCAAAATAAAGGATACCAAAGAAGATAGTGATGATGATGTGTATGCCAACAATGAGTGTAATTATATTGACAAGGATAACAAAATATTTATACATGTCAAAAAAAAAAACAAAAATCAAGAACAACAAGTAGAGATAAACCAAAGAAATATTACAGAAGACCTACATATAAATAATGCAGCAAAAAAGGAATCATATAAAATAACTGACACCAATTATTTTACCAATCCAATATTGAATAGTGATCAAAATATTGAAACAAATAACTTTTTGAAATTCTCAAATTTAAATATTATTAATTCATGTCCTCAAAAAAATGACAACACACAAGTTTCAAAATGTGTAGAAGACCCAGATAGCCAAACTAGTCATTACAATGTTGGTGATATGAAAAAATATGAAAATCTTTCTGACGATAAACAAAATGAAAATATTTATATCAAAAACGATTCAGCAAATGATCCAACAAAAAAAAACATAAATGATGAAATATTAAAAAGTGAAGCATTAATGCAAATTTTAACTCACACAGATGATCATATTATGATTCGAAATGAAAAAAGATTTTGCGATTTTTTATGGATTACAGCAAAATCAGGAAAAGGTGGTAATCCAAATTATAAAAAACAAAGAAGCAAAAAATTAAAAGGTGAAGGATATGGTGGACATGGAGGTAATGTTATATTAAAAAGTAAAAAAAGTATTTACGATTTAATAAAAATCGAACAAAAAATAAAAGCAAATGATGGAGAAGATTTTAAAGAAAATAGTCGAGGAAAAGACGGGAAAGATAAAATTATTTTTGTTCCTGTAGGTACTATAGTAAGAAAAAGAATTTATTGTCAAAAAAAAAATCAAAATAATAGAAAAATATATAAAAGTGTTTTTTGGTATCAATTTTTAAATGAAAATGAAGAATTATTAGTAGCTAGAGGAGGAAAAGGAGGTATCTCTTATTCACTTTTTAAAAAACATGATTTTAGATTACCTGAACTTAGTGAAAAAATATTATTAGAATTAGAATTACGACTATTAAATGATGTAGCTTTTATTGGAATTGAAAATAGTGGAAAAACATCTCTTTGTAGTAGCTTGAGTAAATATTATGGAAATATAAATAGTGATATATATACAACTACTATACCACATGTTTCCAATATTAATTATATTGATGGAGTTGAAATTACATTATTAGATACTCCATATTTGTTTTATAATGCCCATAAAGATAAAGCAAGAGGGAAACGCATTCTCAGACATCTCTATAGAAGCAAACTAATTATATATGTTATAGATGTTTCAAATGATAATCTAAAAAATGTTGATGACCAAAATATTGAGGACTATTATTTGAAGAGCCTAAAAAATGAAAGCAACCAAAATAACCATAGCAAAATAGATCCACCTTCCATAGAAGATGAAAATTTAAAAGAATATTACAACGATACAATAAAACAAATAAAAATGCTTCGAAATGAATTATTTTTATTTAATCCTGATTATTTAAAAAAAAAAGAATTAGTAGTAGCAACAAAATGTGATATGCTACATAAAAATACTTTACTTAATTTGGATTCGTTGTATATCCGTTTAAAACATATTTTTCCAGATATTGAAGTAATTGGAACATCAGCAAAATTTGGATTAGGTATTAAACTCTTAAGTAGAAAAATAAGAGAATTAATATATCCACAATATGTTTTACAAAATAATAAATTATATTCTAAAAATATTGAAGATTATCTTATTCCAACATCTGATCATATTAAAGAAGGTAGAAAAAAATTACAAAATTATGATCTACCTGAAAATATTAAACATATATATGATCATAATTATTTGGAAAGTTTTGATTATTTTTTAAAAAAAAATAAAAATAATTCTCAATCTGATCATCTTATTATTACACAATCGAATCAAAACAAAGATGTATCGTCATAAGTCAATTGTTACTTGTCTTGAAAGAACGAGCAGCCATCCTAGATCCAGATTTTTTTTTGAAAGCAAGAAAATAAAATTGTATATAACCACGGCATAACGCTAGAAGTGTATATTCCAAATTACATCACTTTATAAAAAAACAAAAATAATACTAAAATTTTCACAAATGCCCTTAATTTATTGACTCATGAGATGAAGTTAAAAAAGTAAAATGGTATGGGATACTATTAAGTTAGCATGCTAAATATACAAAAGTTGGATTATTTAGCGAATTTAATAGGATAAAAAAATAGGCATATATACGATAAAATAAAATAGCAAACTACCCAACGTGAATAAATCAAACGGTAGGTAGTACACCAGAAAATGCCATAAACAAGAAAAGACAACGGAAAAAATGAAATAAAATAATATCATTAAATTATATATAAAAATTATTAATAGGTAAATTACAATTGTACAATTTCCATAACTTTTCAGTAATCTTCTTATTACTAGGGGAATGATTCGAGCATTGTTTTATGGTATTATTTAATGTCGATGAAATTATATTTTCCGTTTCAAATAATTCGACATTCTTTGGATTCTCTTTTTCCATAAATTTTGTTCTACAATGTCTTAAAGGTGGTACAGCTATTGTTCCAATCATATCCTATAAAAAATGTCCATATAAATTTTATGGGTATAATATAGAGACTATATGCAAATATCGAGTTATTTAAAAAAAATATATAGCTTACCTTATTATTCAGCAAGGGATTTAAAAATGGATAAAATTCTTGAGAATAGTAAGAATTTTTTAGACCAAACAAAACTGTCAAACAACTTCTTAAATTATTTTTTATTAAAAATGATGGTATTAATTGAAAGCTATTATTTTTTTTATTATAAATTACATTTTCTCGAAATATCGAACAATGTAAAGAAAGAGGTGTAAATACAGAAATTAGCAAATCATTGTAGTTATTATTCAATCTTATGTGAGGAAATGAATTTGTTTGATATTTAAAAATTTTATAATTTAAACAATAATTATGTTTCATACTTTTGGAATAATTTGAATTGTATTTTTTGTGTATATCATAATCTGCGAGGTTATCAAGACGTGATGAACTAAAATTTTCGAATTTTTCAGAAAGTTCGTAATTTTCATGTCCATACACATTTTGTTCTCCCTGATTGGCATTATAAGTGCCATTTAACATACTCACAGTTTTTTTTATTTTTTTTTCAAGCAGAGAAAAACTATTTTCGCTGTAAAAATATTTGACAACAACAAAATATTCAAACATTAAATTATCATTACATATATGATTAATATTATTCACATTTAATATTACATTATTTCTAAATAAAACTCTATTTTTATAAATAGTATTTTCCGTTCCATCATCAACCAAATTGTCTTTTTCATTCATTTCTTTTAAATTTGTGTTACTATTTTCACTTTCAAAAACATTCGAATCATTTTTTTTTATACATTCTCTATCATATCCATAATCTAAAAAAAATTGATAATTCTTTATAAATGATTGTATAATTTTATCCATTAAATTCGAATTAAAATTTTGAAAATTCTCGTCAACATATTTTATATATGTAAACATATCCATATCAAAAGTAAATAACTTTTCTGAATGAATAGTAACTTTACCACTTGATCTTATAATATTTAATGACATAATATTATGCAACTTAAATAAATTTAAAAATATGATTGTCTCATCAATATATTCATCATTATTTAAAAAGACAAAATAATTTTCAAGCATACTTTCAAATGTTAATTCGCTACTACCTTTATTTAAATATTCATAAAAAAAGTAGTAATTATAATATATATTAAAATATTCAAAATTGACATTTTCAATATCAAAACATTTCCAACATAATTGTAATATTATATACTTTTCTAATCCTATTTTATTTGTACTTAAAAAATTAAAATCTTCTATATTATCATATATTAATTTCATAATATTTAAAAATGTTATTCCATGTCTTTTTTTTAATCCTTTATATAAATCCGATCGATATTTATCAAAAACTTCTCCATTATTATTGTTGTTACTAATTTTATTAGGATTCTCAAAATATTGATATTCATATAAATTATCATTAATACTTATTAATTCCATCATCTTAATTAAAAATTCATAAATTATTTCACTTTTTATATATCGAAAACCTTTATTTTTAATATATATCATATTATTTTTGCTATATTTTTGCATATGCATTAAATAGCTACATATTTCTTCATTAGAAAATTGGAGGTTCTCAAAAATACCTTTTTTACTTATATAAATTACCCCATCATCAATTTCATTTGTTTCTTTCTCAGAATAGGTTAAACTCTCTTTAACCAACTTACATCCTTCACTTTGTCTATATAATGCTTCACTATGTACAAGCAAATAATATGAATAAAATAATTCTATATTATTAAAAATTGTTGCCTTTTCATTTAAAATTATTTTCTCTTTACATAAACCCATAATAGACAATGTTTTTATTAAATCGTCATTATATGATGATGAATTAATTTTTTTTAAATTACATGCTCCATTTTCCATTTCTTGGGAATATATTTTATTTTCTATATCATTACTCATATAATATTTTGAAAAAAATGATTTAAGACATATTGCTAATGTTCCATCTACATCATTCATTAATATGTTATAAGTTTTATTTGTAGTACATAATACAACATCATCCAATCGTCCTAAATTTGTGCATAATTTATATATAATATGATTTATATCTTTATTTTCTGAAAAAATTAAATTTATTTTATATTTTTTTAGTTTTTCTAAATTTAAATTATTATTATGACTATTTAATTCAAAAAAATTATTTTTATCTTCATTTTTAAACATGTTGGAATTAGACATATGAGTAGAATTGTTGTCATTTCCTGATGTTCCTTTATCATTTGATGTAATATTATAATTATGATTTGTTATAAACTCATTGTATTCTTTTATATATTTATTAAACATTTTAAAATAAATATCACCTGAATTGTTAATAATCTTTTTTAATTCATCATTAATACAAATTAATAGCCATTGGTCATTTATACTTTTCAATGTTTTTGATAAATATATTTGCCATATTTCATCTTCTTCAATTTCTTCCTTTTCATTTTCCTCATTAAAATCTTCTCTTTTTTTTCCACTTTTTGTTATACTTAAAACATTTTTTACAGTAGTATTAATTATAGGGCTATTAGCAAATGTTAATGATTTGTCTGCAATATCACAAACCTCATAAATATAATTACAAACATTATAAATACTATTATTACTTTTCTTACTTAATATATCTAATTCATTATTATATTTTTTATAAAAATTTGGATAAGTAGTATATTTTAATATGCATAAATTTTCATTTTTAGGCATTTCATTAATTATCCCATCAATTATATGTGCTGAAACAAATAACTTAGGTACTTTTTTTAATGTATTTATATCCTTAATTAAATTTTTTTGAACTTTTATCTCATCTTCAAAACTATAATGCCATTCCATATAAGCCCATAAATAGTCTATCTCATATACATACTTTTCTCTTTCTATTGTACTTTTTTTTTTAGTTTCTTTTTGAATAAATTGTTTTTTTTGCAAATTAAACCCGTTTTCTTCTTCTTTCGCCAATTTATCACTGCTTATAATATTTTTTTCTTCTGCTAAAAAATCAGAAAAATCTGCTTGAATATCCAATAAAGTCAAAGAGTAGTCATTTCTCTTATCATAGGGCTTTTTCAAGGGAACAATTTCACATCCATTTTCGAAATACTATATAAAAGGACGGAGAAAAAGAAATGTTTATATGCACACATATATTTTACACCTTAACCATACATAATATGTTAAACTAAATCCTTACAAAACATACAATAGGACAATTTTCATATATCAAAAATTAATAAAAAAATATAAACTATTCAACATTTCATAATATACACATATAAATTAAATATATTTAAAATGAAAGATCATTACCCATTTATATGACTTAGCTTCAAACATGTTTTTTTTTTCTTCGTATTCTCAAAGGTCCTTATATTATATATAATTACTCCTTCTAATTAACTATGACTTGACTATAATCATAATTAAGAAAATATTTCATATGCAATTTCAATTCAAATACTGAATTATTTATGCATTCTCATTGATAAAATATAATTTCCCCTTTTTTTCTACTCCTTTATATATATTGTAGCTTAAAATAAAACATAAAATGCATATTTACGCTCTTTTGATATATCTATACACCTTTTTATATGCATAAAAATTATTCTTATGCTTTGTATCCTTATTATATTAAATCGTAAAAAAAAAAAAACGAAAAAAACATTAAAGATATAAAAACTTTAATTCATTATATATTAAAATTTGCTATAATATTTTAATATTTTTTTATCCTATATCGATATCAAATTTAATTATGGCATCTGCACATGCTTAAATCGCACATCAAGAGTATCTTTTTTTCCTATACTTAAAAAAGTTCCATTACTATCTTACGACAATTGTTTTAATGTTTACAAAATATATAATTTGAAATTATCTTATAATATGTAAATATTATTATGAAATTCTTTCTCAAAATCCGTGTATATTTGTAATACACATTTTATATATAGAAAAAAATACATAGAGATAAAATTTATCATTATCATTAGAAAACTAACTTCTGAACCCGATAAAGTAAAATAGTGATGATCCACATATATTTTCATGATTTTTATATTTATTAAAATTCACATAAAAAAATTTTTAAAGTACAAAAAATATAAATCACATTCTTCATAATGTTCATCTAGGACATTTTAAGAGATACATAAAAAAGAATTTAAATAGAAAGTTAATTATCCAAATAATTCAAATAAATAATATTCAAAAGCATTTAAATATGCATTTAATTATATTATTTATATAATCCTTTTCATTAAATGCATTAATGCTTTCATTATATTATAACATATTTGCTAAATAAATATATTGCAAAAAAACAAAAAAGTATACACGCATCTACACATATATCGTTGAAAAAAAAACTTTAATTCTATATACATAGTACGTTGTAAATTGAACAGGAAACCTAAAACAATCATAAATTTTCTTTATTATTTTGCTCATTTTTTCAATTATCATATATTCGTCACAAAGCTTTAGGATAAATTTTCATTGTCACAAAATTCAATCATAGGATCTACAGCATTCTCATGAATCGATGGCTTGAATTTACCCCTAGGTCTTTCTTTTAAATTCCAATAATCATATACATCATCATGTTTGCATAGATATAAAATTTTTTGATCTATCGATTTATTACTGACTACACACATTACGACATCCCCCACTTTTACGTTATTAAATTGTGCAACCGATGACGGTGTACAAGCTATTCCCTTTCTTGTACTATTCAATTTAAAAACACAATTTAAGATAGATTTACTTACTAGCATCGCTTCTATTATATTCCCTCTTTTTGCTAAATCCACGGGCAATTTATAACGAGAATTAAGAAAACAATAATTTACAAAATCTTGTGATTTTTCCAATACTTCTTTCTTAGATATTAATTTGTCAAATATTTTGTAAATAGGTAGTAAGTATTTAACATTTTTTAAAGCATAAATAATGGAAATTTTACTTAATGGTCTTATTTCCCATATTTTATCATTTTTATACATTTCTTTTTTTATATTATTTAAACAATCATCTTTAACCCCTAAATAATCATGTAAAAGGTTTAAAAAACTTACTTGATATATATCATTTTCTTTTTTTTTTTCCAATAAAAGCATATGTGCTCTTAACGTATCATAAACATTTTCAAACTTTATATCTAACTGGTTATATAAAGCAGAACTATCTTCTCTACAATCATGAATCACTTTCAATGTTTTTTTATTTTCAATTATCTTTTTTACACTATTTATTACAGACTTGTTTAATAAATCGAATATATAATATTTCTCAAACACTTTATCTTTCTTTTCAATTTCTGTATATATCTGCATTAAGCATACTTTACCATACCGCCCTAAATTCGTTCCTTCGAAATCTACTGCAATAATGTCATTACAGTTTATTTCTTCAGCTGCTTCTTCCCCCTCTTTTTCATTTTCTATAACCTTAATGTCTTTATAATTGTTTGGAGAATCTTTGTTTGGTAATATGGCTTTAATATTATCATTGTAATATTTACAACTTATTTCATCATCCTTTTTTTGTGAAATACCTGTTCCATAAAACTGCCTGCCCTTTCGAACAGTATTCACATTTTTTATATTTTTCAGAAGAATGCTTTGAATTGTATTATTTAAAACGAAATTATATTTGGAGATTGTATATATGCTATTATAAGTATATTTTATTATTTTCATTCCCCTTTAACAAAACTCATACAAAAAAATAATGATAAAATAAAGTCATAATACTTTAATACATATTAATAGAAAGAACATATCACTTTTTCTACAAAGTTAGCTGTTGTTTAGATAATATATTTCTTTCGCTCCTTTTTTGCATTTTTCACATATTTTCCATTTTTTTACTATAAAAAATATTCAGATATTATTCGATTTAAATGGTTATTCTATGACACAAATCAATGCTATGGGTTACCAAAAAAAAATCTGTGAATAGGATGTATGGCTATCTAAAAATATTAATATATTGTATACAAAAAAGTTATATTAAAAAATTAATGTATTATTAATGCAAAAAAATATATTTTTTTTTATAAAAGCTAGCTGTAGCGATATAAAGTGAAAAAAATATTAACATGTAAGGTTGTTATGTTAGAATATTTTTTTTTCGCTCTCTATATCGTTTATTTTAGCTACTTGCACACAAATAGTATATTTTACCACCAAAAAAAATATTAATACAAAAAAAAGACGCAAAATTGTTTAAGAAATAGCTTATATATTTATTTTATTAAAAAATTATTATATGTATTTTTTTAATTTAATTAACCTTTATTTTATATGACATTAAGCAACACACATTATATATATTTTTTTACTATTTAAAATTTTTAATGTGCATATTTTAAAAAAGCGAATATATTCGATATGATATATAATCACCGAAGTATATTCTCTATTTATGATTGTTTTATGTTAATATTATTATTTGTTTCTCCTGTTTTCCCTTTTATTTAATTTGGATTAAACTTTTAATATGGTTGTACTCCTTCATTACCATTGATATCATAATACACTGCATATGTATAATATATAGCCATATTACCATCCTCAAACCGATTTTGATAATTATTATAAAAAAAATATATAATTTTTAAAATTTTCTTTTCATATTCGTGTTCTATGATTAATTTGAACTAATATATTTTCCATTTTAAGACATATTTTATTGCTATTTTTTTAAATGGAGGAATCAAGTTGCATTCCAGCCTATAAAAACATAAATGTCCACGACTTGTACAGGCAACAAGAAGACTATGCATTTGTTAATGATATAATAGCCAAACCATTTTTTTATGACCCGCATTTTAAGCAAGAGCCTATGGGACCTTATATTAAGGAATATTATCAGAGTTATAAATCCAATGCGACTATGAAGAATTCTGTATATTCACCCCTTATTATGTCACAACAAAAATTAAATAGGCAATGTAATCCATTTGTATCGTACCCCTATGGTGTTCCAGTGGATGTAGAATATGAAGTATGTTCCAAATGTAAATGTAAAAAAAGTAACAGAAGTAAAAAGGATGAAAATAACAAAGACCAAAACAAGCAAACCGAAAAGAAAAGTTTCGAAAATAATTCCATGCTTTCAGTTTCAAATTCATGTGATGAAAACATTACCAATACTCATACATATTTTGATAAAGATTCTTGTTTTGATACATTTGATGATATGCTTATTACAAAATTTTCAATGGGAAGCGATGGAATGATACCCCTTGAAATTAATAACCAGGAAATGTCGCTCTCAAATAACTTGGAAACAATATATTCGGGGGAATGTAAAGAAATCGAAGGTCATAAAAAAATTTTAGATATATATGACGAAAGTACTGTCAAAAAAAGTGACAGTCTATTTGAAGTTTATGATAGTGACCCCAAATTGAAGTATTATCCCGATAATAATGAAAATGCATATACACTCCCAAAGGAAGAAATCGAAAGAAATTATAGGAACGAAATTCTAAAGTCCAATGATATTAATTTCAATAGTAATGACCACAATAAATATATCCCAAATGAAAAATATTTTAGCAAAGACAACGCCGATTTAGAAAGGTATTCTTTTTTATATACACCAGAAAAAAGAAATGGAAAAAAACAAAATGATACTCAAAAAAATAGAAGTGAAAAAAGCATAGACAAACATAATGATAGTGAGAGAAGGAATCAAATTAATGACGAAAAAATAAAGAATAAAAAGAGTAAAGAATGTGAAATAATAAAAAAAAATCGGGACACTATAGATGATGATACGAATGAAAATATTAGTTCAGAGCAAATGAAGACAGCAAATGCTAAAGATACAAGTACAATGAATAATTTAAAGCAAAGGGGAAACCCCCAATACTCTACAAAACAGGTCAAAATATGCGAAGATGAAAACATTTTAAATAAATACAGTGTTATGAATAGTTTAAAAAAAAATATATTACCAAAAGAAAATTTAAAAGAAAAACGCCAAACACAAAAAAATTCACATGATATTCAAGAAAATGAAATAAACCAAAACGTGGAATATTATGGTAGAGTTTGTAGATCTAATAATCATAAACATGAACCCCCCAAAAAAGGTGTCATAACAATAAAAAAAGGTAAAGTAGGACATCATAACAATGAGGCATCTTTGGAGAATGAAAATAATAATAAAAATTTTCATAGTTCGTCAAAAAAAATGCCAATGAAACATAGAAAATCTTTCATTGAAAAAGATAGTAGTACAATAAAAAGAAAAAGTGATAAAAAAGACCTTAATCGTGGAAGATCAAAATTAGCAATATCTAGAACCAAATCACTCAAAGTAAGAAGGGGTGGTACTATAAGTTTTCCACCAAAAAATTCTAATTTATTTCAAAGAAAAAAAAGCATTTTGAATAAACAAAAATCGATGGTTGAAACACCATTTAAAAAACAAAGCACTATGTCGTTAAAAAGAAAAAAAACATTATCCAAATTAAATCCTACAAAACCACCATACAAAATTTTCTTAAACAAAAAAAAAGTTATATACACACAAAAAAGTCTTCATGGATTAGATAATAAGAAAAATAAAAATATACAACCCAATTCTAAAAAAATGCTTTCAAGGTCAAAAACAAAGGTTTATGTTGACAATGATACGAAAATTTTCAAAAAAGTTGACGTTAAAATGGTTTCAAAAAATATATTTAATCCAAACGTATCTACAGAAAGTTACAATAATAGTGGAACTGATAATAAAAAAAGAGACAGTACTGTTTCTCAAAATACATTGAATGATAAATTAGACGATAGTTTGAATATGAATGATACTATATCATTAAAAAATGGAGGAGAAAATGGGATTGTAAAAAAAAAAATAGATAATTCTAACACAACCAAGATGAGTAATATCTCCATGAGAAATAGGTTAGACACTAATTCCATTAGAAATAAAGTCAAGAATAAAAAAAAAGAGTTATTTGACAACATTATATCTTTAACTAAAAATATGAAAGACCAACCATTAAAAAAAAAATACAACGATCAAATTGATCCAAAGAATTTGCTATCCTTGGAATCTAACAATAGTTCCGATACACATTATTAAGAATTTGAATTAAATGCTATATATTATGATTTCTCGTTGAGGTATTAGATGTGGAAAAATAAGTGAAGGATATAAAACGAAATGAAAATGACCATATGAAATACCTTATATGATAACATTTTCTTTTACTTTTTACATGCTCAATATTATGTATATTTATTTTTTAGTGTGCATCATTTTTTTAATTTTCTTGTTTTGTATTTTATGCATTTTCCAATAGCAAATATATATAATAAGATTAACATTATTTTAATTTATTTTTCTTTCCCTTTCTATTTACTCGTTTTAATGTATGCATTTGCCAAATGCACGGCATTTGCAAAGTGATGTATGATACACTTGAAAAGTACTGGAGGAAAAAAATAAGTACATGCAATAAGCGCATAAAGTAAATACAATGTCCATCGTATAACGATTATGTGAGTCCACATAAGTCATGGATCTAGATCGCTATAAATGTCTATCTAAAATTTTATATACTTTATAATTTATGCATCTTCGCAACTATTGATAAGACAGAGTTAAAACAATAATAAACTTATTTAATATTAATATTAAATAGTCATAAAATATTGGATATAAAATATAAAAATTATCAATCAAAGGCTCGATAATATTAAAAAAAAATGCGTGTATGTAAATATACATATTCGTGGAGAAAGGCAAATAAATTCAATTATTAAACATTTATATTTCTTTTTCTTATTTTCCATTTGAATAATAATTATATTTTTTTTTAAACAAAATAACAAATAACATACAACAAATTAAAAAGAAAAAACGGGGCATCATGTTTACATATATATGCCAAATTACTCTATAATACGTGTATGGTCCACGTCATATAATTCTACAAAAAAAATGATAACATATAAAACTGTGATATATATATATATATTTAATAGTACAAATAGGGGAAAAATATAGGTTTTAAAAAACGATATATCCGCTTATTATTATCATTATCTTATTAATAATTATTCCTTCGCAACACACTTAGTAGTACGCGCATGTATCGATTTTTGTAAATTTTTTTTAATGAAGATTTAAAAATATATGTGTATGAAACTTGCTTGCGTACAAACTAGTATACAATTTTTGGATCTTCTTTCCATAAATAAGGAATATACTTATACACATAAAGCATGGGCATATGAAGAATATCTATATGTGTTTGAAAAGATTGTTAAGATAATCCATAGTAACTAAAGTAATCATAGCATGTGGAGCTATACGAACATAATAGGTACCATAACTGGCATAAAAAATTGAAATTCCTCCTTTTTTATATAATTTATAAGAACAATCAAGCATATTTTTATAGGGCATTTGATTAGTAACTGGATCAACTTTCATTTTTTGCATACAAGTTTTAACAAAATCAAAAGGTAAACTCATTGTAACAGCAAAAAAACCACTAATCACACTAGCCACTAAATTTGTTTTCATACCAGCTCCTAAATAATGCTCTAAATATTCTTTTGATTGATCATATGTAGATAACATACCCAAGTTTAATGACATAGCTCTAGCAATAGTTGGAACAGATCCTTTCCATAATGAAAGTACTCCCTCCTCTTTTGATATTCTATATATAGCATTAAATACACCAGTATAGTTTCTTTTTAATTCTTTTGGTAATGTGTTATCAGCTTGAAGTCTAATTAATGATAAGTCCGCTGGGTTTCCTAAAAATGCCCCTATTCCTCCAGCTGCTAATGCACAAAAACATTTTTTATAAAAGGGCAATGGCTCGCCTTCAATTTTTACTTTATCTGAAAAGGTACGAAATAAACCTAACCTTCCTGTTGTATATATTACTTGTCTAGTTAAACCAGCATCTAATCCTTTATATAATGATAACACACCTTCATCTTTTATAATATTTTTTGCTATAGTAAATGGATTCTTTATTGCATTTTTTCCTTCTGCATTTAATTGAATTCTTACTTTTACCATATCAAGGGGTTGGATACAAAAAGTTGCAAACATTCCACTCACACCCCCAATACCAAATGGCTTTATTTTACTAAGAATACTTTTTTCATTCTTTATATTGCTTATTTTTTTCACATCAGGACTAGAGCTCGATTCAAGATCATATGCCGCTATATCATTATTCATTTTTTTTTTATATATGCCACAATTAAAAAAATAGATATTCTTTTATAAATTTATATTTTTTTTTTTTTTTTTGCTTATTATACTTATTCTTACTTCTTACTAAGTTATGATGCTTTTTTTCTTCTCAGTTTTCAATAATCCCTTTGAATATTTATAATAATCATAAATTTTAGAAAAAATATGCATTTCCTATAGCCAATATTATTACAAAATAATGTAGGCAGCATATGTAAGTACACTTATATTATTTACATTAATGGATGGTACAACTAAATAAAGGGTGTTTTTTATAAAATATTCGTAAAAATGCAAATAGTTGAAAAAAATAATATGCATGCATATAAAGTAAACAAAAAATGGAAACAATAAAATTTTTTCATATTTTATTCAACTCTTAAATTAATTAAGTAAATAAAATTAAAATCGTTGTAATGTACACTATTATATATCTCTTATATTCATATGGGATGGATATACCTCAACTTGTTTCCTTTTCTCATTACCTTTTTTTAATTCCATTTCAATATAAAATACACACAAAATTAAAAATAAAATTTTGATATTTTCATGGAATTATTATTATAAACGAGTAAAAAAATCAAATAGTTAAATGTCATAAATAAATTATCGTATATAAAAATATGTGCGTACATTTGGGGCATATCCATAAAGTACATACCCAAATTTTTTTTAAAAAATGGTAAGTTCTTATATAGTATATATTCTTAAATATTTTCTCCAGTAAAAGTGTGTTTCCATTAATTTAACAAAAAAAAAAATAAAAAAAAAATAAAAAAAAAAATAAAATAAATAAATAAGTGCGCTCATAATGCAAAATTTTGTAAGCACATAATTGGGAATGCATACAATAATAAGACAAACAAATAGTTATATTGCCACTTAATTGAAGGAAAATTGTAAAAAAAATTTTAATTCCCATTTATATAAGCGTACATAATTTATTTGCTACTCTATATACACTAATTAACAAGTAACATTAAAACATCTTTTATACTTGTAAGTAAAATTCCTACACCAATAGTTGAAGACAAATATAAATATTTCAATTTTCCATATTCCTTAAAATTAGGATATAATATTAAGCCTATAATTGATGATAAAATAATTTGACCCTTTGTTATTTTTCTAAACAAATTATAAAGCTTATAGGAAAATGTTTTTTTTGTATTATAAAACCAGTTCACATTAATAGGTTGAAAATATTGGGGAATTTTTTCAAAATTTAAAATTTCAATATCTTTATAAATGTTTGAAAGAAATGCTATATCCTTTTTATCTTGTGAATAGTTACTCAAATTTTTTATTTCATTAATACTAGCATAGGAATTTGCAGAATAATCTAATAAAAATGCATCATACATATTAATTTTTGAATCTCTAATAAATTTTAAAAAACTTCCTGTCATATTTTTTCTTAATATATATACCGGTTGAATAAATAATTGGCTATCTGAACTTTCATTTCCTAATTTGGAAGTATAATGTGTATGTGAACTATTTATATTTTTATATACTTGTTTTAAATAATTTATATTATCTTCACTATTTATTTGATCAAGTATAATAGCATAACAATATGTGTGTCTAGCTCCAGAAGTTGAACAAACAGAATCAACATTTATAGAATTTATTTCAACAATACTATTTCGTAATGCATCAGCATATACATGTTTAATATTACTTGAAGATATACGTCTAATTGTTCTTACTTTACTGTTACTATTTACTAGTAAAAAATAATCGATCTTTTCATTTTCTGCTATATATTGCTCCTTTTTTATACTTAATTTTTTTAAAGCATTTATAATTTCTTGTTTTAATGCATCATTAGATATATTTTTTATTTCATCATATTTTATCGAATAAGTATTATATATATTATTAAATTCAAAGGCTATTTGTCTTACGGGTAAACTCTGTTTTGTTTTATTAGTTAATAAGATAACCATATTATTTTTATCTATATAAGTACTAGTAATAGCAGAATTATTTCCCTTTTTTTTAATTTCTATAAAGTTTTTACGATAATTATATGCTCTGTTAAGGTCTTTCAAATTGTGTATATGACTTGGGTAATAGTTAGTTATAAAATTTTGAAAATCTTTAATATTAGCATTATATATATTTGAATAAATTTGATATGCTCCATCAGGTGATAAAATATAAATGGTTGGATATATTTTGACATTAAATGGGACTTTACTATTTATTAATTTTTTATCAGTCAATGAATTTATTCTACCAAATGATATATAATCATGATATTTATCAAAAGCTTCTTCCCATATTTTTGAAAAACCTAATGATAAACTATCAGTATCTGAATAAACTTGTATTATCCAATATTTATTGGAATTTTCAACTAAATCTGTATAATTTTTCCAATTTAAATTTATACTATTTGATTCAATTAATTTTAAAACTTTTCCTCTTGAATTATCATAAGCTTCTTTTAATCGAGAATCAGATAAAGTTTTATAAGCTTTTGTTATATCTCGAAATTTCTGATCACAATCTTTACAATTTTTATTACTATCAGGATGATATATTTTTGATAGATCACGATAACTTTTTTTTATTTTTTGTATACTATCACCTTTTTTGCATTTCAATATTTCATAATAATCAAAACTGTCTCCTTCCTCTAAATATGACTCAATAGAATATTTTTCTTCTAAATATTTAAAAGATATTAACACAAAGAATGATAATATTATACTTATCAAAATAATATTATCACGCATAAATTTTAATTTGTTCTTATATATGTCGGTAACGTTATTATTTCCTTTTCCTTTATTCCCTTTACCCCCCAAATTCTCAGTGCTTTCGCTTGACCCCTGAGGTCCTGTATTTTCATTTATTGATTTGCGCTTCATTTTGTTTATCACCTTTTCAATGTTCACGCATAAATATATGTATATGTATTTGCTTTACGAATTTGACCTATTAAATGAGTACGTATGTGTGTGTGCAATTAAGCCAACTGGTAAACAGTGAAAATAATCAAAGAGCTTAATCTCCTTATTTGCATACCCGCTTATATATAGCTGAAATATTTAATATAATTTGTATGTATATTATTTAAGTAAAAATACTCAAATTATCTTCTACTATATCAGCACAAGCTGGTGTTCACATATAAACGAATATACTCGTTTATGCATTAAAATATACAACATATAAATATCCCTTAAACAAAAAAAAAAAAAATATAAAAAGTGAAAAATTAAAAATCGCAAAATAAAAATTAATAATACTGTTGCTACAATAAAAAAAAAAAAAAAAGGTTACATGTAAAGTGTAACAATACAATGATAGCAAAACATTTTAATGGAGATTATTACAATATCATCAATCAACTAAAAACGCACATGTTATTGCTTATAAAATTTGTGTAAAATCTGGATTTTAATTTATTCCACGCAACATTCCAATCCTATTAATATAATCTTTTATTCATTCATTTTTTTATGCTTTTTTTGAATTATATTTTGTTTGTGCATATTTATTAATTTTGTTTTTTTTTTACATAAAATAAATAGGTGTATTATCACTTGCTACTTATTATTACTCATTGCTTTTTTTTGTGTCACCTTAAAAAAAATAATATGCAGATTGAATAAGAAAATAAGCATATATCGTAAATATATCCTTTATTTTTGTTAAAAAAAAAATTAATATCTCCTTACAAAAATATTTAAAAAATAATATAAAAGCACTTTTTTACTTCGCTTTAAATTTAATATATATATGGATAGAACTTGTTTGTAAAACGAGCTAAAAAATTAAGTTACATTTATTTATTTTTATATGCTATTCCCAATTTTGCAAATTCATCAATATTTTAATATTGATAATATTTACTATTTTTTATTTATTATTTTTTCATTTTATTATTTTTATTTCCTCGTTTGGAAAAGATAAACACATAGGCTTACCATAAGAGGGGAATGCCCATAAATTATTATTATAGCCAAACTTAAAATTGCTAACCATTTTTAATAGATACAAACATGAGGGGAAAAAAAGGTGCCCTTATCAAAAGGTTTAATGACATGGTAAGTTATGCATACATAACAAGTTTACACTTTCCATTTTATTTTACAATTGTGTAACGATGGATTTCAAATAATTTACAATAAATATCTGCATATTTCGTTATATATATTTTTTGCCAATTTATACATCCTTAAGTATTATCCAACACACATAGCTATATATGAATATATATCTGCATATTCAATTTTCTTTACATATTTGTTGCATTCCTCTTTAAGTAGTTTATAGCCATTTCATTTATTATTTAAACTATTTCCATTTTTTATTTCTATATCAGACATACTTTGTGGCAGTTAAGGTTTGCGATTATATCATAAGGCCCTTTTTGTGCTATGGCTTTACACCACTGATATTTGGATACGGGCTTTATCACAACAATGAATTTACAGCGAACCCTTTTAAATTCATACCAAAAATATTAATAGGATAATGTATGAACAATTTTTCTAGCCATTCTTTGGGCCTATATAAACAATAGGCATCACACACACACACACATATATATATGTATCATGTGGATATATTAAAAAGTATTTGCTCAAACATATCATATTATGCAACTATTTGAAAATTACAAGTTGTATTATATGCTATTAGTTTTGTATTTTTTTGTGTATTACTCATATTTTAAATTAAATTTATAACACCAATTAATATTAATAATTTTTTTGTTTGTATTCAACTTTTAACATAATTAACGAAACCTTTTTATTAATTTTAAATTTTATATTAAATATTTTTGAATAAAAAAATATGCAAAATACAAAGTTCAATACCATATTCTCTCTTAATAATATAGAGAGAAAAATCCCGCTGCCCGATTTTTTTTTATCACATTATAAAAAGTAATTTCAACCATTTCAACCATTTCAACCGTTTCAGCAATTTCAACAAATTCAAAAAATATACTTACGACATTTTTAATAATTTACAACTTTGAAATATCGAAAGGTAAATTATTATTATTTGCTATAGCCATAAGAAAAAATATGTATATTATATGAATTATGAGAAATATGAAAAGGACCTTTAAAAGCTTATGGATATTTTTAAGTTATATGTGCATAAATGTAACATATATAAATTCTGTACATATAAGAAAATGCACCACATATTCATAAGATAATTAAATATTCCCATCATTTTGTTTATTTTAACTCTACATGTTATTTAGATTAAATGATAAAAAGATTGCTTATCGTCCAATTGTCTCTACACATATTGCTACTTTGCAATACGAACAAAATAAAAAATGGAAAAAGTAGCTTGAAAATAACAGGGTATAAACCTAAAGGACTAAGAATAAAAACGAACAGAAAAATGTACATCGGAATTGCTAACAGAATAAATATTAAAAAATGTAAAAAGCAACGAACATATTTGAATAATGAAATATTTATTTTTGATTTTAGTAGAAAACTTATAAACTATAATCTTGCTTTCGAATTACAAAACTTTTTACATCAATCCAAAATTATGTTACAACATGAAAACAGTTTAAATGCATTTGAATTAGACAAATTTAAAAATTTTAAAAATAAACTTGAAAAGTATGATTTTTGTTTTATACTTCAACATCCCCCATGCTATACATTAGGAAGTTCCGCAAATCCAAAAGACATACTTTTAAATGAAGCAAATTATTATATTGAAGATTTAGGAAATATATATAAAAACTCTTATTTATATACAATTCAAAATTTTACTAACAAATATAAAAATATTAAAGATGAAATAGATCAATCTGAAAACTATGATGAAAAAAAAGATTATTTCCAAAGTTTTGAAAAATATATAAATGATCAAAATAAAATACCTATATATCGTATCAACAGAGGTGGTAAAGCAACATTTCATGGACCAGGCCAATTAGTTTTATATTTTATATTTAATTTAAAAAATTATCCTTCTAATTATGCTGAAAGATATATTAACCTTGACAAAGAAAATTATAACACTCCAGACAAAAAATATGCAACACATAACAACAATGATTATCCATTAGTCACTGAGATTAATCCTTTAGTACATGTAGAACACTTATTTGATCTACATAAAACAATAATGAATTTCCAACAAGTTGGCATAGATATTATGAACAAATTTTCAATCAAAACACACACAAAAGATGATTCAATTGGCGTTTTTTATAATGAAAAAAAACTTATATCAATTGGTCTTAAAATTAGAAAGTATATATCTATGCATGGTATGTCATTAAATTTTAATGTTAATATAAATTTTTTGAAATATCTATTATCATGTGGTATGGATCATACCAATTATATTTCACTACAAGAAATAGACAAAATAATCAAAAAGAGGAACATTGGAAAAAGTCAAATAGCTATACATAATTCATTGTTAAATGAATTAACAGCTAACTGTATACAGTCACTAAAAAAAAATTTTAATGCCAAAGTAAAAATAACCAATAATATCGAGGATATATTTGCTTAATCTAATATTTTTAGTTTTTCCATTTTTTAAAAAATGTATTAAGCAAAAAATATGAATTTTTAGAAAAGCTATTTTTTAAGACAGCTGGTTAAACACAATATATATATATAACCATTTAGCTCAGTTTCAATGATTTTTCTTTCAATTAATTTTCATGAATGCACATTTTGATTAATTATTACTTCATAATATTACTATAGCTATTCAAAAAAATTGCATAAATATATATGCACACACTATAACCCCTTTAATTGAAAATATAGTTCACAATTTATGACCAAACATGGTTAATTATTGAAATAAAAATATAAGTATATTTAGTATGCACATGTAATAATTATTTTTTTTTCTAGCTAAAAAGCTTTATAAGGTGTATGTAAATTTTTAATTTTGTATGAATTGTTCAGGCATATATTTGTATTTCACAGCTATATTCATAATTTATTATATCTAAATAAAATTAAGGCAACCCATGAACATATAATAAAATATCTATTAAGTATTATAATGTTTTAGGTAGCTAACTTTGTGTGCGTTTTTTTTTTAACAAGCCAACAACATCATTAATATAATATATTTTTCAAATATGTGTATATATACATATATTATTTTTTTTTAATATGTACAAGCGATATATACTCAATTTTTATTTTTAATTAAAATTTTATTATAATATGTTGTATTATTTATTTGGCTTATTTATTAATTTATTTATTTTATCCTTCTTTTAATATTTATAGGAAAAATATTGTATCGCCACACATTTATTTCCAATATTTTGTGTTAATATTATTATTTATTTGTTGTCTTATTTTAAATTAACTTTTCCAACTTATTCCATTTTTTAAATATTTAATTTCTCAATAATTTATGTAAATATATTTTTATATTGTTTAAAATACTACACCCTCCACCAAAAAGTACATATTATAAACAAATATTTAAACAGATTTATTTGTGTCTATAAAAAAAATATATATATAAATTTTACCTTTTCAGTGATTTTATATCACCATTTTATTTGTTTTACCATATTTTGTTTTGTTTTTTTTTTAACCAATATTATAACTGGTATAATTGTACTAAATTATTATATCTTTATTTACTAAAAAAAAAATTGTCTAAAAAATGACATCTCAAATGGAAAACGCAACTCCATCTAACGTACCATATACGTTTGAACATTCGAAAAATCTCGGGAACAAAATTCTCAAGCCAATACGCCAAGAAAAAGTCGTTAAAGTACCTGTAACTAAGTATGTAGAAAAACTCATAGAAAGAGAGGAAGTCAAATATGTAAATAAATATGTTGATGTTATAAAACCAATAATTACATACAAAACAAAGCACATACCCAAGCATATATATTTAGATAAAATAAAGTATGAGCCTAAATTAATAGAAAAAGAAAAAATTATCCATATCCCAAAAATCGAATACAGAAATAAAATTGTAGAAATACCAGTATATATCCACAAAGAAAATATAATAGAAAAAAAAGTTCCAATAATTATCGAGCATGTTATACCAGTTCTTAAAGTTAATAAAATTGAAAAAGAGATTTTAACTGATATGATACATATTCCAGAAATTTGCAATATGCCAAAAAATGAAGATATTATCAGAAATGAAGTTTCGTCAAATAAATCAGTAGAAGAAAATAAAACTTCTGTAGTAGGTATAACAAAAGAAGACACAGATATTTACAACAAAGAAACATATAGAAACGTAGATTCAATTGAAGAACCAGCTGCTATTAATGAGCAAAAGGAAATATCCAATTACGAAAAGGAAAAAATAAAAAGAGATGATGGAAGCAATCGTTCTGTCAGTAAATCACCATCTAGCGAAGGTTCTTATAAAGTGACAATTGAACACAAAAATGAAACCATGTATAATGATGAAACAAATGAAGATGCTCATTATGATGAAATTCCAGAAAATACCTCCAATATGATGAATAATGTAAATAATTTAAATGAAAATTATTATGATGTAAATGAAAATCGTAGAAATCAAAACATATCTCATCTTAGTATACACTTACCTATAAGTCAAAAAGTATCTCATGAATCTGCTGAACAAGCTTATACAAATATTTCTCACAATAATAACAAAAATAGCTATGTTCCCTCTTTAAATCATTTAATAAAAAATGATCAATATATTAACTATAATAATATGGATAATAGATATTCTGAGAGAAACATGAATGATTTAATAAATAATCAGTATGTTCAAGAATCATTCACAGGCTCAAGAAGAAATATACCATCATATGCAAATGAAAACATGTCACAACAATATCATGAAAATTTAAAGAATTACATTGAAATAGATCAACAAAAAATACATATTCCATCAAATATGAACATTTCTTGCGAAAATTATTCTGTATCACAGAAAGTTTGCAATAATACTAGTCAATATGATGTAGACAAAAAAAGTTTCACTCCTTATTATGCTAATAGTAATGGTCAGGCATTTGTATCTGTACGTCCAGCAACAATCCTAGAATATTCCCCAAAACCAAGAAAATTCAAATCTAAATTTTGCAATATAATGAATAAATGTTGTGGTGGTGAATAATCATATAGTAAGTAAATAAATAACCATATGAATGTATGCATATAGAATATGTATTTATTTATCCATGCTTAAATAATGTCTTTGTTTTTGTTTGATAACCTTAATATTTTTTTCTATGTGTTTTTTTTGGTATTTTTTTGGGTATTTTTTTATTCGAATCACAAACAAAATTTAAATAAAAATATTATACATATTATATAGATTATAAAAAATTAAAACATTATATATAAAACAAAAAGAGGTAGCTGTATGTATGTACATATGCTACGAATAAATCTTAAAATAGCATAACTTGATAAAAAAAAAAAATAAGACTAATTAATTAGATCAAAGAATAAATATATAGATTAAAACAGTGCAAAATGGATTATAACAAATGATTAACCATGTCAACTTTGTAATGTATATACTTTTGTCTATATAAGGACTATTATGTACTATAGGAAGGGAAGCATGACTATTAATTTTTTTGAATACTTAATGGGCAATCTTCCTTGAAATATGTAATAGAACTTTGCAAGTTGCTATTCCATGTTAGAGACTTTTTATAAGTCTTTTTATCTAAAAAACGTAAAAAAATAAAAAGTTGTAAATATTTTGCATCATGAAGAAAAAAAAATGTGTGCAATGTTCTTGAAACGATTTAATGTTTTTCAATTTATTTATATAGATCATTATGTAATTATATTTTTTCTTTTATTATACTTGATTTTAAAGAGCTTCTTGAGCTTTGCATATGTAACAGTTTGAAAGGTTTTTCGGTACTTCCTTGAATTTCTTCAAATTTTTTATTAGCTTCATTTAATTTATTGAATTTATCTATATTACAATCTTTATTTATATGCTTATTTTCATGTGGATTATCTAGCATATTATCTTCATCTGAAAATACATCTTGGTAATCGTTAGAAAATCCTGAATCATTAATTTGATCACATGTTTGTAGGAAGTCATCGTTATTTTCTTCGGTCTGAAATGCATATTCATTTTCATCTACAAGGGAAAGTGAAAATAAAAAAATAATAAATGCATCCCCATTTTTTGTAACAAATAACTGTGAGTATTATTTCTGTCTATATTTCGATCGAGGGACTTACATATTTTTGAGGTGCGCAAAGAATCCACAGTGGATTGGCTATATCGTTAAAAAAAGCAAATTAATGAATAAGGAAATAAATTACAACACATTTATGCACATATAAATATGATGAATATCCATAAATTTTACACTTTGAACGTACTTTAAACCGGTAGATGAAGTGAGCGAAAGCTTTGACTGATATTTAAAACAAACAAACTTCTTTACTTTATCAATTATTTTATTTTTTTGATTAATTTTTTTAGTTATTAATTTATCAATGTAATCAAATTCATATGCATATTTTTCTCTTAAAAATGTAA
This sequence comes from Plasmodium vinckei vinckei, assembly GCF_900681995.1. Lineage (NCBI taxonomy): Eukaryota > Apicomplexa > Aconoidasida > Haemosporida > Plasmodiidae > Plasmodium > Plasmodium vinckei. Next base: position 246,489 of record NC_051299.1, read on the forward strand.
ATAATTTATAATATGTAGATAAATCAAATATTTTATCTTTTATATCATTTTCAAAATTGTGACTATATAAAATAGATTTCATAGCTATAATTAATTTACTATCATATGTATAAGCTTCATGTGGTTGTGCTCCTTTTTCAGCTATATAAATTATTTTTTTTGCTTTTTTTTGTTTATATGCTAAATATAATGAATGAGCAGGATGGACAACGCTATCACTTTTAGAGATTATGTAAATCGTTGGAATTGTTATGTCTTCAATAAAAAATACTGGACATACATTATTTATATCATAATTAAACTTTTTTTTTATTTTTCTTCTTGTGAAATATAAACAAATATTTTTAAAAATTATTTCATTCTTTTTTTTCGCACACAAATTAAATGTGGTTTTGTACAATTCAATTAGGGACACAAAAGGGGATTCCAAAATCTGGCAAGTTGAAAAAAAAGTAAACAAAATAGTATGAATAATATATGAGTAAAAAATTAACTTTTTATATGTTCTCATTACCAACATCTTTATATTTTGATCTAAAGCAGCTGTTATTATAGAACTAGCTGCTCCAGAATGTTTTCCCCAAAGAATAAAATTTTTTATTTTTTCTACATTTCTTAAATGGTTTAAAATTAAATATAAATCTTGAGTTTCATTCCAACCTTTCGTTGAATAATATCCATCTGATAATCCACAACCTGCACAATCAAATGAAAAAATCGAACACTCACAAACTAAAAGAATATGTAATATATCTAAAACTTCTAATTGACAACTACTAGTAGAATGTGTGTATATAACACAAGGAGTATTTTCACTATAATTAAATGGAGTAAAAAAACAACATCTTAATTTTTCTCCTCTTCGATTTTTTATTATTATATCCCTTCTATAATAGTTTTTATCATAAAACTGCAAAAAAATCGGACCTAAAAATCCTTCATCATATTTATCTCTTGGATACCTTAAAAAAAACATAAGCAATTCGTACAAGTGAAACATATCCCTAGTTCATTCAAAAATTTGCCAACTTAGCAAAAGTATTTTCAATATTTCATAAATTCTTCTTTAAATAAATCACGTTATACAAATGAAAAGCAAAATGTACGTTGCAAACTTGCAAAAGAAACTTATCTTTCTGTTTTATTTTTAAATTTTTAGAGAAATATCATCCTATCACCTACTATATTTGTCAAGTTCAATATTTTTAACCAAAAAAAAAAGTTTTACATTTTATATACTCCTATTCATTTTAATTTTTTTTTTCAAAAATAATTAATATCCATATTTATGGAATAAAATATATGCACATATTTATGACTACATAGGATTATATACTTTTCCCTTTTGTAAATAAATATAATATTATTATTAAAAAAAAAAAAAAAGACATGCCGAATGATAAATATACCCGTAAAATGTATAAGCATAATAAATAAAAAATTTTATAAATATATTATTTTCTTTTTAAATAAAAAAATATATCAATTAAGTTTGAAGTTCGCCGGAGTTAATAATGTAAATATAATGAAAGTGTAATGAAAATATAATGAAAGTGTAATGAAAATATAATGAAAATGTAATGTAAATATAATGAAAATGTAATGAAAATGTAATGAAAATGTAATGAAAATGTAATGAAAATGTAATGAAAATGTAATGAAAATATAATTAAAATGACAAAAAAAATAAAGCAGCTTGAACTAATGTTCTATATTTATATCTATATGCAAATATCCTCTGTTTTGTTTATTTCAAAAATGTCAAACAAGTATATCCACATACGTCGACGAATATATGAATAAATGTTACTTTGCCATTTCACTGATTTCCTCATATTTGGGCCAGATTAAGGCTTGTAGTTCATTGGCATATTTAAAGTATATCGTCGTTGGAGCGTTGTATAATCGACAGTTATCAAACATCCTCTTCAGCTCAATACCAAAGTCTTCCTTCGTTTTATACTCCCCCTGCAAAATACGGAAAGAAATGTAAAGTGAAAATGTAGAGTGAAAAATGTAAAGTGGATAGTGAAAGCACGTGGCGTAAACTTACATGGCGGGCCTTCCTTCGCATAGTCAAAATATCAGTGGGCTCTTTGATGATGTCATAATAATCTGGGGCTTCAGAAAGACTGACAGGTTTTAAAAATGGCCAAGCAGATTGTTGTTTTTCCAAATAATCAAGAACATTTATAATTTGATCCTTTAATTGAATTTCTTTATGATGAGTTTTTTTTGCTGTCATATCTCTATGTTCTTTTTTCCAACCAATTTCTAATAAACCTGGTATATTACTAGGATGTAAATTACCTCCTTTATTTTCAGTAAAATAATTTAATCCTTTAAATATAATTTGAGGTTTTATAAAATGTATAGCTTTTTTTACAGTTTTTTTTTGTTCATATAACATTTCAGATAATCTTAAATAATTTATATTTGGAAAAATATAACATTCCATTAATGTACCTCCATCATAATCTTTTATATATCCAAACCATCTTTCCTTGGGCATCGAAATCTTTTGTGAAAATCCTTGCTTTCTAAAGTACCCTATAGCAAAGTTATCTAAGAAAGGAAGAACATAAAAAAGGGTATTCATTGTTAAGTCAGTCAATGTAAATAAAAATGAACTTATACAAACTCGTAAACATAATAAACTGACAAAGAGTTGGATTACTAATTACCTGCATATGTTAGAAAATATTCGATTCCAAATTTTTTGACATGCTCTTTTAAATGATTCATAAGACGAGTACCATATCCTTTTACTTGCTCTGTTGATGTAACTGCTAAAAATGCAATTTCAGCAAATTTTTGTTCGAAATATGGTCTAAAACATACACCACCAATTACTGTATTTTTTTTTAATAAACAAAATGTATAATGGTTTCTATCAAATACAAGTCTAACAATATATTCTCTAGGCATTTTAGGTAGTTGTCTTGAAAATATATTTTTTAATGTTATTAATTTAATTAAATGATCTGGTTCTCTATCATTTGTTATGCACTCAAAAGTGATAATTCCCATGTTCTCTTCTTTTGCTCCTCCTGCATCTCGATGCAAATATCCTAACCCAGTTTCGGATGGAAGTAAGGACTGTTTTGAAAAAAAAATAAAATAAAATAAAATATACATGTATAATATATGTAATACAAAATGAGATATGCAATGCCTATTGGCAAAAGACGTACCTGCAACTTGTCGCTCTGCTTCGTTGCATTCAAAAAGAGCATCAATGCAACATTAATAGGAAGATCAGATTCCAAACAAAGGTGAATAAAGAAATATTTTATTTTTTTTTTCACTGCTGTTTTTTTTAAATCTTCAATTATACTATCATAATTACATAATAAAACAGTATGTAAAAAATCTCGTGAAAAACATTTGCTTATAACATTTCCACTTGATTGTTCTTTCTTTAAAAAGGATTTCCATTTTGAATATATAGTTTCATAATTTGGATCATAAATTAATCCAGGATTATTTAATCTTGTATTTACAGGCATTAATTGTTGTAAATTTATTATAGAGCAAATACTTTTTGTTATTTCACCTAATATATAATTATTTTCATTATCTTTCATTTCTTGTTTCAAATTATTCATACATTTATCTGTACTAGTCATATTAAAATCCTTTTTTTCTTCATCATCCATTTGATTATCTTTCGAAACAGAATTTATTCCATTATTTTCATTTTCAATTTTTATTTTTTTTTTTTTTCGTATCATACTATCATCATCTTCATCTTCTTTATCACTTCCCTTTCCATCAACCTCATCGGCATTTCTTTTATTTTTATTATTTTCCTCAGTTTCATTAATTTGGTCGGGATTTTCAACTAACCCATCCTGTTCTTCTTTTCCATTTTTATCTGGGGTCAATGAATTTATTTCTCTACCCTCACCAGTAATTCCATTTTTTAAAACACTATGAACATTTTCATCTTCCTCTATTTCTTCTTTTTCTTTATATCCCAAATCTTCGGTATTATAAAAATCAGTTAAATATTCATGTAATGAATTATTAACAATATAATAAATTATATTAAATATTTTATCATCATTCGATAATTTCGAAGAATATTTTCCATTTACAAAATATGGACTTAAATCTATTCCATCAACATTTTTTAAATCTACATTATCATTAAATTTTAAATTTTCAATACGTATATTTTTTATACTATTTTTACTTCCCCCTTCAACATTATTTATATTTTTATTACTTAAATTTTTACCATTATTTTTTTTTCCATTTTCATTACTTTCATTATTATTTACACCTTTTATTCCATTATCTTTATTACTTTTCTCTTTATCAATAGAAATTGACAAACTTTTTTTACTTAAGTTTGGATCAACATTATTTGGAATCCCACTATTATTATAAGATGGATTACCTAAAATACCAAGAATACTACTAGAAGGGTTTCCCATATTTATATCGTTAGTAACTCCATTCATTTGAGGGTTTAACATAAAGTTATTAGCCATATTAGGCATGTTGTTATTTATTATACTTCCTATATTATTATATGGTGTCATCATATTAAAATTATGAGAATTCATAGGAAAATTCATAGGATTAAAATTATTCATATTTTTCATTATTAATAAATTATTATTATTCATACGATTTATATGACTAGCCATCATTTGATTATACATATTTGGATTATTTCCAATATTGCTGTTCATATTATTTATATCCATTCCATCTGGTTTTATAAAATCTTTTTTACCATCATTTAAAATTCCACTATTATTTATATTATCATTTTGATATTCTTCCTCATTTTCTTTACCCATTATTCCATTTGGTGTTTTACCTCCTTCATTTATTTTATTTCCTCTATATCCTTTTCCTGATATATTTAAATTTATATTTTTTTGATTCATCATTAAATTTTTATTCATATTAAAAGAAGTGCTAATATTGTTATTAATATAATTTCCGTTTATCATTATTTTGTCATCTCCTTGAAATGTATCATATTTTATATTATTCCCACCTAAATTTCCAATCATATTATTTGGCATATTCCCAATTATATTATCATGCTTTGTATTTATTTCTATTTTATTTTTTATTTGTTCGTTATACATTTGTTTTGATAAATTATTTATTTCACCATTTGTATTAACATTTTCTTCTTCTTCTATATTATTTTCATTTTTTCCTTCATCCTCTTCTTCATCATTTTCACACTTTTTTTTATCTTCCCATCCATCCCCTCCATTTCCATCTTCTCCTCCATTTCCATTTTCTCCTCCTCCACTTCCAGCATTTCCACATCCTTCACTCCCACTTCCTTCATTTCCATTTTCACTATTCCCACTCCCTTCATTAACATTCTCCCCATTTTCACTGCCTCCATTTTCATTTTCAACACTACTACACATTCGAATTGCCTCATTATATCTCAACAATGGTTGTCCATTCTTTTCAGACTGCCTTTTGTTTAATATGGGGAAATATGTATTCCCTTCAAGGGGAATACTACTATCACCTGTTTGACTACCCTTATCAGGTTTATAATTTTTATCATGTGTTACTTCACACTTGTTATTAAATTTTGCATCGTTCAATGGATTTATAAACTGATTATTTATAGATACTGTATTTAGGTTGTCTTGTATGTACATATATAATGGGTGTACATTTTGTTTGATCGAATTTGTTTGGAAATTTTCAAAATTTGTATCATTTTCTTTCACATTTTTAACATAATTCAATAAGTCTGTTCTCTCTTTATATACCTTATCAACTATATCATTTATTTCTGTATATTTATTATGAATATTTCCAATAACTTGTATCAAATCTAAGTAATTGTAAATATTCCCATTGGTTAAAAGACTATGATAAAAGGAAAACCTACTGTTTTCACTGACTACAATACATTCCATTTTGTTTTTCCTCCGTTATATTTTTTCATAATGAAATAAAAAAAAATAAAAATAAAATAGTATGATATTTTTGTATATTTGGGAAGGCCCAAATTTATTAATAAGATTAAAAATTTATTTTTTTTTTAATTTTTATTTCAAAAAAATATATATAAAACAAACATATTTTTTAAAAATTTACATCCATCAATTTTCCATTTATTATTTTTTTCTTCTTTATGAAAACAACTCTTAAAAAGGGAAGAAAATATATCAATTTTATTTGAAACATAATATGAAAACTTAATAAAACTTTATTGTAAACAGGGGGAAAAAAAAGCCATGCATATCAAATATATATATATATATATATATATATGGCATGGTATGCATTTAAATATTTTTTTAATACTATTTTTCCAAAATATATAACTAAATTTTTTAAAGAAATATATATTTATCATATAAAACAAGTTAAAATAATTATTTTCTTATTTTATTTTTATATATTTATAAATGGAAAATTTTATTTTTTTTTCTTTCCTACCATTTTAAAGTACCATTTTAAAATAAACAAAATATATTTCTTTTATTTATCTTCTGTTATTATTATATCCTTTCCTTATATTCACCTTAATCCTCTTATTTTTTTACATTTTATATTTTTACCTAATCAATTTTTTACTAGTAAAAAAATACTTGATCATTGGCAAAGTGGGGTGGTATTCGGCGCATCCATACTTCCTTTAAAATGTTTTAACAACAGAACAGACAATGTATATGTTTTGTAATACTCATATGTATTATACCTACCACTACAACGATTGTTGTAAATTCATTTTTACTCTTTCATCTTATAACTACTTAATGAAAAACTACACAAATCGGTGAACACACATTTTCATGTATCAATAATCCATTACTCCCATCAAATCATTTCTATTCATTCTTAAGATGGTTAATTATATCTATAATACGAAAAAACCTGTTCCATCTCAATGTTTGCACTAGAACAAACTAAAATAAAGTGAAGTAAATAACTGCACAATGATGTAGTAGTAAAGTAGCGATACTGCTCGACCAATATATACAAGCAAATTCGCATGGATATACAATTTTTCTTATTTTTATTTTTTATTTCTTTGGGGTGATAATAAATTTCGGCACCTCCATGTCTTTTGATGAAACCCACATTTGAAAATCATTAAGCATAACTTTTTTAAATTACAATTTTTTTTAAGTTAAACTTTTTCAACATTTTTACGGTTTCAAAATATCCCTACTCACCCAGACTAAAATTAAGAGAACACCATTTATACAACAAAAAATAAAACATCCTTATTTTACATAAACTTATATAAATATTACATCCATATTATTCTTTCATTTTTTATTTCCATTTATATTAAAAAAGTAAAATCGGCGTAAAAATATTCAGATCATATTGTTTATATAACATATAACTATTTTTTCAAATATATAATTTTATATTTACCATGATAAAATATGATGAATAAAAAATATTACCATTTATTACATATAATGTACAAAAGAAGTAACATAAATAGTGTAGTTATATATTTGCTTATTTACTACTTAAAAAATATACCTGCTTATAATTCCCCATTGCATATGTTACAATGTATTGTACGTACAACATACACATAAATATCTTATTTTGGATTACACACTATGAAAAAATTATTTTTTTTTTTTAATATTAATATGGTTTCTATATTTTGCATGTGCAATCCAATTTTAAATATAAAATAAATAAAAAATTTGAAACCCCATGCAACTACCACTACTACTCTACCACTACTACTATACTACTACTACTCTACTACTGCTACTCTACTACTAAGCATGGATAAACAAATGAATTTATATTTGCATCGTTAGTACATAATTAAGATATATAATATGTATGCACGTATGTATTTATACATATGTTGGGCCTATATATTTTATATAAGATACACATAATATGGTAAATATATTTTATATTAGCATTATTATAGTGTTACTAAAAAAAACAAATCTTTACTATTTTTTTTTAAACGATTTTTATATGATATACATACTACTATAAAAATTACTAAAGGTACAATCACTTATTTTTTTTTTGTTTTTAATTTAGTTTGTTATTAGTTTAACTACCATTTTTTATATTGCCAATTTATTTATTCCAACATTTTATTATTATTTTTTTTTATATGCTATTATTTTGTCGCAAAAAAAAACCGTATACGTCTATTATAATAACATCCTCTAGATTAAAAGAATAAAAAGAAAAAGAGATAAATATTATATAAATAATTTTTGACAATAAAAAAATATAAAATTGTATAAAATGATAAACTAATATAAATTGTATATAAATGTTAATATCATTTGCATGTTTTATAATGCATTATTATATAATTTTTAATTGTAAAAATAATACAAACGGTTAAAGATTTAAAATTTATAAATGCGAATGGGATAGGCGCATGATGAGTTGGCAAAACAAAATAATTTAGCAAGCAATATTTTCATCTAATAATTACGAGAAAAAAAATATGAAGCAGCAGATTGTAGCAAGAGGATAAATTAGAGAATATATTTTTAACGCATTTTTATTTATATATTTATAAAAAAAAAAAATAATAAATATATATATAATAACAATTAGTAAAATAAATATAAAAAAGCCAAAAAAAATATATATATAAAATACATAATTTGCGAAATATAATGAAATATAAAAGAAATACAAAAAAATATAATACTACAAATTAAAATTAAATAATACTCAAGGGCAAAAGACTTGCCGATATATTTAGGAAGCAGGCTAAGCTATGATTATAATAATATATAATTATAAAATGAAACATAATTCCAAGTAACACCCAAACTATATATATATTTATTTAAAAGTTATAAAAAAAAAAAAATAAAATAATCCTCATAAAAATATAAACTGGATTTACGAAAATTTGTATAGCCTCTTGTATGTTTTGTATTTTTTTTTTTTATCACCATATAATTTTTTTTATTTTTTTTTTCTTTAAAAATATTATATATAATTTGAAAATTAAGACACATTTGCACGTATATATATGCCTAACATACATGTATCTAACACAGATCTTCATAAAAGCTTATGCTTAAATGTGAAGTGTCGCTTTTTGTTTGATGGCTATTATATATAATTTAAATAAGGCGAAACTGCATATGTAAATATATATATATATATATCCCTATATATTATATATATATATATATATATATTTACGTATACAGTTTAACCTTAAAATATACCTAAAAATATATTACAAGTGCACAAAGAAAAATGTCAATAGCGAATTCCTCGAAGATATTTGTAGGAAGTATTCCCAAAGACGTTACTGAGGTAATTTCATTTGATAAATAAAATGAAACTTTCTATAGAATCTCTACAAATGCATATATAAATAAGCAATATTTCTTTCACTTCTCTACATATTCCCTTTTTTTTGTATCAAATTTGTAGGAGGAACTAAAAACAGAAGTGGCAAAGTATGGAAATGTAGTTCAAGTATATTATGTCCCAGCCACTGCTCAAAGTCCAAGAGGCTGGGCATTTATTACATATGAACAAAGATCCGAAGCATATAAAGCAATCGAATCTTTGGATTACAAATGTATATTTCCAAATAGCCAGAGGCCACTAGATGTGCGTTTTGCAAGTTATAAACATAATAATACAAATGATATGCAAGTAAATTCTATTAATAAAAATATATGGCAAAAACATGTAACGTCAGATGGCCATCCATATTATTACAATTCGGTAACTGGCCATTCTCAATGGGAAAAGCCTAAAGAAATAGCGCCAGTCAATTACCCCGCAAAAAATACTGTTGCTTCCTTTGGTCCTCCTGGGGCTAATGTTTTTGTATTCCACTTGCCATCACACTGGACCGATATGGAGCTCTATCAGGTAAGCCATGCCTAAAAATTTTTAAAACATAAAATGTCGTAACATTGCTCATTTTGCAACGTCAAATACTTTGAAACATATCCCATCCCCACCTTTTTTTTTGGTGCAGCACTTTCAACACTTTGGGTACGTAGTAAGCGCGAGGATACAGAGAGACGCGAACGGAAGAAATAAAGGATATGGCTTTGTCAGTTTTAATAACCCTGAATCAGCATTAAATGCTATAAAAGGTATGCATGGATTTTATGTGTCTGGCAAACATTTGAAAGTACAATTAAAAAAAGGTGAAGAACATTATATTCAACTAAATTCACCAGCACAACCGCAATTAACACCTGCACAGCCATATACAGTTCAACAACCTATAATGGGAAGCCATCCACAACCATATATGACACATTTAATGTATGGAGGTATGGATTCTCCAAATCAAATGAGATATAATACTTATTCGTTAAGTAGATAATAATAATAATAATATATATTTTTATTTCTTTATTTATATGTAACACATACATAATCATTTATATATATATATAATATATTGCATGTTTTCATAAATATTAAATCCCTTGTTTTTATTATATACCTTCATTTATATTTCATACCTTTCGTTTTAAACGACTTTTTTTCAACTATACATATCTATATATTTATATATTGGTATCTATATTATCATTATGTTTTTCTTTAATATGGTAAAATTTCTGTATGTACATATTCATATCATTATTATTTTTATATTATATAAATTAACGATGTTCAACAGAAACATTTGTCATAATAAGAAAATAAAGTATACATTTAAAAAATTATATAAATACAAATATTCTCTATATCCGCACTATTTTATTGATGTTATTTCCCAAATATTTTTTTATCAATTTAGTATGCTATTACCGTATTTGTAAATGCATATGAAAAAAAATTGTTTTCCTTTTTTCAACCAAATTAATCATTTTGTAATTCCAATATCTATTATATTAAAATACCTGACATGTATATCTATTTTTATTATGTATATTTGTTTGCCTATAATACCCTCAATATTTGCTTACCTACTAAATTCTACAGAGGGAAATTATACAAACACATTTTTTTCTAATTAAATATAGTAAAACTATTACATATTAATTTTGTAAATATGTAAGAAAAAAATGTCAAGTATCAAACAAATCAAAAAAACATAGGAAACATATAATAAACACATGCCAAAATATGTATAATAAATAAAATAGCGGGACGCATTTCAAAGTGCCGTAGCAAATATCGTCGTAATGTTCTTTTTTTTTCCTTTTCCCTTAGAAATTTTCATACATATATTTTTTTTGTTTTTTATTTACCTTATATAAATATTCACAATCCTAAATTTACGTAATTCTTTTTATTTTATAAAAAAAAAGTTACAATATACATGGTATAATCTTTATATAATGTTAAGGACAAATTTTTTGAAAAAAAAAAATATATATATATATAAATATTATTAACCATGGATTACAAAAGCGAGCAAGCAACGGAAAAGGAAAGTTTATCGTTGCTATATGAATATACTAACGAATTTATTAATATTAATGATAATAGCTTTAAAATACTTATTGACAATAAAAATAAAAAGCAATCCTTTTACATACAATTTGAATATACAGAAACCTATCCCAATGAAGCTCCTATATATAAAATCGTCGATGGTAGCACACACCACATATCAATGTTTTCTACCTATACATCCTTACCTTCAATCCATCAACTTTATTTTTTTCACAAATTAAATTATATGTCAATGTCACATTAATTTTACATTTATTCCCTTATGATTTTTCTATACATACACCATCTTATATTATGCAGACAATATTATTCTAGTTAAATATACATATATATCATTACTTTTTTTATTAGGAAAAAACATATCTGAGACTTTAAAAGCGAATATAGAGCAACAAATTAAAGAGACCATTGAAAATAATTTGGGATATACCATGATTTATAATATAGTCGAAAACATAAGGGTAAATATAAATATTGCAATAATTGCATGACCAATACATAATTTTTAAATCAGTTTACCCCAATATTAGCCATATCATTATCCATATAGTATGTGCATATTTTCGTTTATTCTGTTTGTACCATTATGGAATAAAAATTATATTAACCCGTAATTTTTTAAAATATTTTTTAACAGACATACATTTTGGAAGAGGTAGAAGAAAAATCCATGTACGATGAAATGGTTGAGAGGCAACTTAAGTCAAATGAAATTGATATAAACAAAGAGATTGATGAAACAACAAATGAAATTACCAACGAAAATGTTTTGGAAGTAAAGGAATGTTGTGAAGAAAAGGTTAAAAAAAAAATATATTTTTTATAAATGACTGTGTGCATGTACAACTATTATTACAACCAAAATGGAAAAAAAAAAATACATTAACAATGGTACATTTTATTATGAACATACATAATTAAAAACAAAAAATTTATTGCTGTTCATATTTTTTTATATACATTTACAGTATCGAGTAACCGAAGAAGAATTCAATGCATGGAGAAAGGAGTTTTATAAAGACTATTTACCCGAAAATAAAAATATTAATAATGCGGATAACCCTACAGGGAAAGAACTTTTTGAGAAAGGCAAACTTGATTTAACTGAAGCAGATTCTGAAGATGGTTATTAATAATATTTTTATATATATTCTATATTAATTATTTATTATATTTTTGTAAAACTTATGTATTTTCTTTTTTTATGTCATTTTTCTTTTTAGGTGAAGCAAAATGGTGTAACGAAGAATTATTTTGTGAAATCGATTTAGATATTTAAGTATGTAAATAATATGCACAGTACAGAAAATATTAACTTTTTTTTTTTTTATTCAGTCATATATTTTCCTATAATGGGAAATATCGTTTTATTATTATAAAAAAAATTAATTTCATTAATTGTAAATATTCTTATTTTTCCTAATTTTTGAATTATTCGTTTTCATATTTTTTATTATCATATATTTATGCATATGTATATGCAATATATTTTTTTGTTGATTATATTCCTTATAGTAATAGTGTTTTGAATTGTTTTTTACTTAATGTTTATATGCATAAACTCACGCATATATTTAATTATATATTTTTTGGCGCAACTGATTTCTATGCTTAAAATAATTAAAAAAATTTAATAAAAATAAGGCTGTTTAAATAAGTATTTTTAAAGTGATCAATAAGAAATTAAAACAAGCGCATTTTTAATTATCTACATATATGGTACTAAATACATACACCTATATATAAATACTATTATAGCGATGACTATTTATCCTTAAGATTATGTCATAAATTATTATTTCCAAACATTTTAACAGCTATTATTATATATTACCTATACACGAAACGCAAATAAAATGGAATATTTCATGCTATGTGTTTCTTCAAAGTTTTACTATAAAACTCATGTACATATAATAGCCATAGATCAGTGACATATGTATTATATATACATGCATAGTTGTATGTTTTTTACTCAAATATGAGCAAATTACCATTTCCGTCGTTTTAGTATCATTTTATCTATAAAATGGGGAACACATTATATAGTAATATAGGACAAAATACAACAGAACAGGATGAGATATATTATAAATATTTGAATAACTTATACAACATATACAATTATTTGTTAAAATATGAACATTTCTATTTTATGAATTCCTATACCCTCAATTCCTTTTGCCATGTGCTTGAGGTAAACAAAAAACGACAAAACGAACCTAAGATTTGATTTGATGCCACATAAGCATCGGGGTATACCTCATTGTATACCTTGTTCATTAAAATAAAAAAAAAATCAGAAAAATTTATATCCCCTTCAATATTCATTCAAATCTTTTTTCTCTCTTTTAGGGAATTAATAATAATGAGGGGCATGTACTAATCAAAATTTGTAAATTAAAAGGAGAAACCCCAAAAATAAAAAGAATATTATATACACTCAAGTTCCTTTTTTCATTTGATCTCTTCCCGAATGTGTAAGTATTACAAAGATTTATATTTTATGCTACCGTCCCTAATATCATATATTATGCACATATAATATACATTTTCGTGAAACCTTTTCCTTTTTCAGTCTACCATATAACCGAATGAGTGTCTACGAAAATAATATTTATATTTATAGAAAATTCATATACAAAAGTTTAGATAACTATTTATTAAATGAACAGAATAACTATAGTTTTTGTTACTTTTATATATTTCAAGCATTGCTATCAATAATACAACTACATTCGTTGGGAATTTATCATGGTCACATAAAAACCGAAAACTTTTTAATACAAAATAATATGCATATTCTTATAACGGATATAGATATACTGAATAGATACATTTACTACATTCCAAAAATAAGGTACAGCTACAATATGTCAAAAAAATGAAATTATATATTATTTTTTATTCGAAACATTTTTTGTATCAATATTCCGACGTGCTATTTACCAGTTTTTCTTTTCCAAATTTGTTTTATATAATTAATTCTCTCGGATGTGGTCTTAAAATAATTTTAGTCTATGTCCATACATGTATTGTTGTATATGCTTATTTATATTTGCACGCTTGTAGTTGCTCTAAATTTATTACAACATTTTGCACACACTTATACTTTTTGTATTTTTTCCCTAGATATGACAACAAACGAAAGGAGAAAATCGATAGAATGCAAGAAGATATATTCAACTTGGGAATACTAATTTTAGAAATTTTATTAAAAAATAAAAACATTTCTTATTTATTTCATGATGAAAGCTATGATGACAATAATGATAATTTTTATTCAGAAAAAAGAAAGCAAACAAAACTATATATGATGGAAAGTAAAAAGCTAATAAAATATCCAAATTTTGGTAATAATATTATTAACACATCAAAAAAAAAAACTAGCGAAAAATTTTTTCATGCTTTATCCTTGCCGTTCATAAATAAAAAAATTATAAATGAAGAAGAAGATTATTTTCAAAAAAATAAAAATTTGAGAATGAATATAGACAAATATAAATATTATAACTATCATTATATTAATCATATTAATTATATTAACATATACAATGATATATATAACAATGGTACCTCTTACGAATTTGTAAATACAGAGCATGAAAACTTGACTAGCCAAAATATAGATAAAAGTAAAACAATAATAAATGAAAATAATAATACAAAAAAAAAAAAAAAAAATAAAAATAAAAACAATGCTTATAGTAATAATGATATTGATATAAATAGTGACACTGGATATGATGATAAAATTATTCATGCTTATAGTGATTATGAATTATTTAATGATTATAAAGAAATAAAAAATAAGCATGCCACAAATAATCACAGTTTATACACACAGTCTGATATTTATACAAATACAGCATATACCCTAATTGACAACTCCAAGGATGTTAGTAATATTCGAAATCAGGGAAGACATAAATATGAACAATCTGAAAGAAAAGAAATCATAAATAATAGAAGGTTAAGTTATTTTAATGGGAATGCAAAAAATGAAAGTAATGAGAGCCAAAATAGTGGAAATAATAAAATTCAAAATGATACATACAATAAAACTACAAGCTGTGTTTTGAGTAGTAGTGAAGGTAGTGATTCAAATGTTAGAAGAAAAGAAAAAAGTGCTCCATATAAAATATGGAAAGTAGTTAGTTTAGTTAAAAATCCGTTTGTCATTTATTCATTAATTAATCATTTTTTTTTGGAAAAAAATAAAAATATATTTAAAATATTTAACTATTGGTCTCACCATATTTTTCCGAGCACATATAAATATGTATTCTTTCCCCTTTGTATACTTCAATTTCATCCAATCTTTCGAAAACACGAATTTTTTATTTTACTAATACATTTCAATTTGCCATTTATATTATTTCATTTTGATATCTTTTCAAAAAAGGAAAAAGACAAATATGCTTTAATAAAAAGGACTTCAAATATTTATAAAAAAAAAAAAAAAAATGATAGCTATTTTAATATCAATTATCAAGCACACCGTAATAGTGATCGATCCTTAAAACCGAGTTTAGGAAAGTATCAGCAAAACAAAAAAAAACATATAAACACACTTGCTTACTACATAAATGTTGTTAAAAAACATACGACCGATATTAATAAATATCAAATACGAACATATATCAATGATACAAATTTAAATAGTAAAGTAAAAGGGCAAATATTGGAAGAGTGGAAAACTTATAAAAAGCACAAAAAAATGGAAATAGAATCAACAAATAGAGAGCAGAAAAATAATAAAAAATTGTATCACTGCAAATCCTATTTCCCTTTCCCAATATTATCCTATAATAATGCTCACGATTTTTATAAATTCTTTTTACTATTTTATAAAAGTGTGTATTATTCCATATTTTATGAAGAAAAAAGTTATATGGATATTTTCAAATCTCTTGAAATGTACAAAAGAGGTATTTACTTATCTCTATTTAGAGACTTTTACTTTAAAAATACAAATCGTCGTGATAAAATTATTAATCGGAAGGGTATTAAAAAAAATGATTCTACAAAAAATTCTAATACTAATGAATATAACTACAAATGGAGTTACACCGAAGATATATATCAACTAATAAATATTTTAATTTGTTCTTATAATTTTATTTTATATGATTCCATTAAAATTCTCATACTTGAAATAATATACTTAATAATATGCCATATAAAAAACGAAGATTTACAAAGAGAATTAATACCGTTTTTATTTTATTGTTTTAAAAAAACAAATGATGAAAATATTAAAGTTGTTATAATAAAATGTATTTATATCATAATCAATAATGGAAATAAATGTGAATATTTTTACATGTACATTGATAAGTTTTTACCTAACTTTTTTATGCTCAAAAATACACAACAAAATTATCAAAAATATGTACATGCAAAATATTTACCCCTATTTGCAACCATAACAATTCAGTATATATATAATTCATGCTTATTAAAACAAATGGGAAAAAAATCGTTAAGAAATAAAGAAAGAAAAAATTTTTCAAAAAATAGTATACAAGATATAAGTAGCCTTGATCAAACCAGCTATTTTACAAATACTCAAACAAGTGATACATGTAGTAGTATAGAAATTTATGATACCACAGGTGATAATAATAATAGTAGTGTTCTAACGGAATCAGCATATATGACAATACTAAAAGATATGAGAAATAAATTTATATCCATTTTAAATGAACCTAATGATTTGATTTTGTTTGAATTTTATCAAAATATAATAATGTTTTGTACAATTATGAATAAAAAATGGGTTAAAGTTTATATATTACCATATATGCTAAAAAATAGCTATAAAATAAAAAATATTTTTATCAAAGCTATTTGTATTAAAACTATTATTAAAATTGTCTTTTATATTAATGAAAAAGGACCATTTAAAATTCTTTCAGAATATATTAAATCAATAATTTCCGAGCAAAATAATGAATTAGTTTTAAAAATTTTGTTATATGAATTTCTTTTTATTTTAAAAAAAAACTATAAAAAATGGTCAACATGCTGTACTACTCCCAAGATCCAATATAATATGATAATTATGAAATCCTCAAACCAAAAAAATATCAAAAAAAAAAAAAAAAAAAATATTATCCCACTTTTATTTTTAAAAAAAATCAATTTCACTCCCCTTTTAAATCATCCATCCTCAAAAATATCAGATCTAACATATGACATAATTCATATTTTACAAAAAATAAAATTATAGAGATACTACTTACGTGTGTGTGTGTGTGTGTGAAGTATAAAAATTATCTCTACATTTATTTTAATTAAAAAAAAATTCGATAATATGACACCAAAATAAATACAACAGTATAATGGAAATAAACCATCCTTTTTATTTTTTATATTGTAAATATAGAATGCAATATTTTCCTCTTTTTTTTTTGTCATAACTTTTAGAAAATATAATAATTAATTTTTTTTTTGTTTTTATTAAAAATGTATAATTTGGGCATTGAAATAAAATATAATTTATTATATCCTTTTTTTCATTGCTTATGAATTATGTTTTTTTATTTTTCTATATTTATTTTTAATACCTTAAATTAATTGAAAACGTTTGTGTTAATAATTGTATAATATATATATTCACTTATTTCGACAACTATGTAAGCATTTGTAATACTCTCTTTTTTTTCTCCACCTTTTGGCAAACATAGATTTTAATCACTCTAAAAGGTGCTAGTTACACATGCAAAAATATTAGAATCGGTATTATTATATGTGTAATATTTATGTGTATATTTTTTTTTACTTTATTTGTTAGCTATTTAATTTTTTTTTTTTATAAAATTTTCATTTTACAACTCATATAATGTAAGGCACACCTAAAAAAATATATATTTTTACATATACATAAATATGTGTAAAACTATTTTTATCTATTTATATAAGCACTTTTTACAATCTCGATTTTTTTTTTGTAACGTAACAACGCCGATTTATGTCATTTTACGCTAAAACATGTATACAACACACATAAAAAATATATATAATTAAATAAATTTTAATAATTAAAATTAATTCAAGTAAATTTAAATATCTATATATTACTATTTTACTTTATTTTTTTTTTTGAATAAGAAAATCAATGGAACCAAATATTTACTAAATTTGTGTAGTCTCACATTTTTTTTTTTGTGTTTAAAAATTATGTAGAAAAAGTTGTAAAACATTATATAGTAAAAGAATTAACCTACATTTCAATGGATTGATAAAACATATATTTATATATGGTTATACAAATTTTAATTAATATTACTCGATTTTACGAATTAACAATTTTCTAATGTTACCTAAAATAATGAAAAAAAATTATTACATAGAAAAAAAAGAAATTAAATCTTATTACAATTTACATGTGTATAGCTATTTAAATAGTTGAACTTTTTTTTAGTGTTTTTTTTATAATTATATCTAATTTTTTAATATTAAAAATTATTTGTTTATTTTATAAAGGTATAATTCAAGTTGTAATAATTCATTATATGGATTTAATCTAACAGATCATAGATATTTATAAAACAATCATTTTTTTAGTGAAAAAAATTAAGCCTATATATACACACATAATAGTATATATATTTACAACAACAAAGATACTTATATAATTTAAATCCACAAAAATAACGTGACCCTTTGGATTAACCCAAGATTATGCCATTTTTGAAATAAGAATTCAACCCGATTTATTTTCCAGTATATATAAATTTATGCATTATTTAAAGTTTCCATGTTTTCTAAAATGCACATATTTATATAAAAAAACAGCCAATTATTTTATTTATTTTTAATTAAAAAAAATAAAATTAAAAAAAAAAAAAAAAAAAAATAATACTATTTTAATTAAACAAGGTAGTGTGTGCTCGCTATATATACCATATAGCCATCGTCGAACCAAACAAATTAGTGCTTTAACGAAAATAAGACAAGATGGAATTTTTATATAATGTTCAGCTTTTCCAAAAAGGGATTGAAGAAATCAAATTAATGAAAAATTTGATAAGCGGAAAAATCGATATCGCTGCGATCAAAAATGAAGGAAGTTACATGAACAAACTAGCCAAAATCAGATTATTAAATGAAAAAAATAAAAAATACAACGATTTAGCTAGCTCGGAAAAAATAAAATCATGCGCTGCTAAAAAAGGAAAAAAATCAAGAAATAACTCATCAAATGGAAATAAAAAAGAAGGAAAAAATGAAGACAACTCAAACAACCAAAATAGTCAAAATAACGAAAACAACCAAAACAACCAAAATAATCAAAATAATGAAAATAACCAAAACAGCCAAAATAACCAAAATGGAAATAATGGTAATGATGGCTCTGATGATGGTGAAGATAAAGAAAAAAAAAATAACTTCATAGAAAACAATTCCGATGATGAAGAAGAGAAAGAAGAGGAAAAAGAGGAAAAAGAAGAAGAAAAAGAAGAAGACGAAAAAAATAAATTTATAGAAAACAATTTCGATGATATCCAAAACGAAAATAATAGCGAAATTACAAATAATGTACACACAAATGAAGATAATAATATTATAAATAGAGTTGACTCACCAATTAAGGAATACAGCTATGAAGATTCTCGTATTGAAGCTTGTATATATGAAAATATAAAAACTGAAAATGAACAAATAAATAATGATAAATTTAATGAAAATAAAAAAGATTATTATGGAAATCCATTTACTGCTAGTAGCTGTGAAGATGCCATGAAAATGTCTATCCCAAATGGTTCATTTGCTAATTCCAATGAAATAAATAAAGAAGATAAAAATAAAACAAATAATGTTGTAAAAAAAATAAAATTTCAAGATGAACAAAATGATGAAGATAACAAACCACCACAATATTCCAGTTTTATAAAACATTATGTTACTAATGTTGGAGATAACAATAAATATATTTTAAAAAATAATATCCCAAATTTTCCAATCGAATCTCAATCATTTGAATTTAACAAATCTAATGAAATGAGCTCATTTGATTATAATAGTTTGTCTTCAATAGAACAAAAAAAAAAATGTTGCACCCTTCCAAATTTCTGTAGTTTTGGTGGAAATAATAATGAAAATGAAAACGAAAATGAAAATGAAAATGATAATAAAGAATCTTTTGAAAAATCCGAAACAAATGAATTTAAAACAACTAAAAGCCATGCCTCAATCCACCCAGGATATTATGACAATTTTAATTATAAAAATATTTTCAGTTCTCTTAAAAAATATGATTGTACAAATCCAACCAATTATTTACAAAACTACAATTGTATGAGGAACACACAAGAATTTATTAAAAATCACTCAATAGAAGAAGGAATTGAATTCATTAAAAATAATGTCGATTTTGAAAAAATAAAAACAAATGTAGATGTAGAAAAAATTGCAAAAAGTTTAACTATGAATAGTTTAAAACAAAATTTAAGTGTCGATTTTATTAAAAATAAAATAGATATAGAAAAAATATCAAAAGGATTAAATGTTAGACAAATTATGTCAAAAATATATATCAAAAGTCCTAAACATAATATCGATTTTCAAACTATTAAAAAATACATTGATATTAATCAAATTACACAAAATGCTGATAGTTTTGATGGAAGTTATGAATTAGAAGACTTATTTACTAATTATATACAAACTTATGTAGATAATATTAAAGAAACAGTTGATATGCAAAAAATGAAAAATAATTCTTATGGTATATTTCAAAGTTGCAATCCACAATTATTAAATAAAAATTATTCTAAAGCAGCTACAAAAAGTATACAAGCTATTAATTCAATGTATTCAAAAAGTATATCCAATTTGAGCTTAGATGATCATAAAAAATTTATTGCATTTAATCAAAGCAAATCGGCTAGCTTAATCAAATCATATTATACCAAAAAAGCTACTTCTGTTCAAAAAAAAATCGAAGTTAACAAAAAATTCTTAAACAATTATTTTAATGCCTGTATGATAGATTGTACTAATAATTCAGAAATATCAGGATCAAATGAATTAGCTCAAAATTCTTTTGCTGATTATCAATATAGTAAATCCGGATCATCCTACCCAGAAAAATCCATGGATCTTGAAGATATGAGACTCAAATCATTTTTCAAAACAGCTAACTACAATGATGCAGAAAAGAAATTTTATTCAGGTATGTGCTGTGGTGGTGCAAAGAGTGTAGATGGTGATGAAACATTAAACAATGAGCCATCTTTAACACCCGAGCAATCTATGAATCTTGAAGATATGAGACTTAAGTCATTTTTCAAAACAGCTAATTACAATGATGTTCAGAAAAAAGGATTATGCTCTGGCATATGTTGTGGTGGTGCAAAGAGTGTAGATGCTGGTGAGGCCTTAAATAGTGAACCATCATTAGTACCAGAAGAATCTATGAACCTTGAAGACATGAGACTCAAATCATTTTTCAAAACAGCTAACTATAATGATGTTCAGAAAAAAGGATTATGCTATGGCATGTGCTGCGGTGGTGAAAAAAGTATGGATGTTTATGAGGCCTTAAATAGCGAACCATCATTGGTACCAGAACAATCTATGAACCTTGAGGATATGAGACTCAAATCATTTTTCAAAACAGCTAACTATAATGATGTTCAGAAAAAAGGATTATGCTCAGGTATTTGCTGTGGAGGTGCAAAGAATATAGATGCAGATGAAGCTTTAAATAGTGAACCATCATTAGTACCAGAAGAATCTATGAACCTTGAAGATATGAGACTTAAATCATTTTTCAAAACAGCTAACTATAATGATGTTCAGAAAAAAGGATTGTGCTCTGGCATATGTTGTGGTGGTGCAAAGAGTATGGATGCAGATGAAGCATTAAACAGTGAACCATCATTAGTACCAGAACAATCCATGAATCTTGAAGACATGAGACTTAAGTCATTTTTCAAAACAGCTAACTATAATGATGTAGAAAAGAAGAAATTTTATTCAGGTATGTGCTGTGCTGCTGCAAAAAGTGGAGATGCTGATGAAGCTTTAAATAGTGAACCATCGATAGTACCAGAACAATCTATGAACCTTGAAGACATGAGACTTAAATCATTTTTCAAAACAGCTAACTATAATGATGTTCAGAAAAAAGGATTATGCTCAGGTATTTGCTGTGGAGGTGCAAAAAGTGGAGATGCTGATGAAGCTTTAAATAGTGAACCATCATTAGTACCAGAAGAATCTATGAACCTTGAAGATATGAGACTTAAATCATTTTTCAAAACAGCTAACTATAATGATGTTCAGAAAAAAGGATTATGCTCAGGTATGTGCTGTGCTGCTGCAAAGAGTATGGACGCATATGAAGCTTTAAATAGTGAACCATCGTTAGTACCAGAACAATCTATGAATCTTGAAGACATGAGACTTAAGTCATTTTTCAAAACAGCTAACTATAACGACGTTCAGAAAAAAGGATTATATTCCGGTTTGTGTTGTGCTGCTGCAAAAAGTGGAGATGCTAATGAGGCCTTAAATAGTGAACCATCATTAGTACCAGAAGAATCGATGAACCTTGAAGATATGAGACTTAAATCATTTTTCAAAACAGCTAACTATAATGATGTTCAGAAAAAAGGATTATATTCCGGTATGTGTTGTGCTGCTGCAAAGAGTATGGATGCTGATGCAACTTTAAATAGTGAACCATCTTTAGCACCAGAACAATCAATGAACCTTGAAGATATGAGACTCAAATCATTTTTCAAAACATCTAACTACAATGATATAGAAAAGAAAAAAGGATTTTTCTCTGGTATGTATTGTGGTGCTGCAAAAAGTATGAATGCTGACGAAACTTTAGATAAAGACAGCACAGTTCATTTTGAGACTCAAGAATCAGAAACCTGTGAATGCCCTCATAAACATTTAGAGCAAGCAAATCAACATGATGATGATTTAGAAACAAATGCTACATGCTTTAGCAGACCTAAAAATCATTTAAGATATATGAAAGTCGTATTACCCAATAATGAAGAAAGCGACATCATATATGATGACAGAAAAAAAGTATTCTTTGATTTAGATGGCAATGCTTATGCACATATTGTACATAATTTATACTTTAATGTAAAAGATAAATTAGTTTATGAAATTTATTATGTTGATGAAATTAATTATGAACAAATCAGAAATTCTTTGGTTAGATTTGGTAACTACATGGTTACTGAAAAATATGCACCATGCAAAATTATTATGGAAATGTGCAAAAAATTCAACAATATGATGAACAACATTCTAGGAGTGAATAAGAGCGAAACATACTATCTTGACAGAGAAAATCTTGTCGAAGTTATAATTAAATAATTACACCATTGAAATAAATTATGTATAAATATATGATTTTTTTTTTTTTGTATTCCCTGTTCATACATAAATTTATTATTTTTTTTTTGTTCTTTTTTTGTTCTTTTTTCGTTTTTTTGGTAACTATGAACTTTATTTTATTTACGTAAGATTAAGCTCGTTTTAAAAAATATTAATTAATGCCACCACATTATATTATATTTATATATATAATATACGTGAGTGTGTGTGCAAATATGCATGTATATTGTTTTTGTGAAATAAAAATAGCTGTTTATAAAACATAATATTAAAAAAAAAAAAAAAAAATTAATAGCTAGCTACATAATGAATTTTTAAGGCCAAAGGCACAAAAAATATTTACTTATAAAAATGTGCATATAAATTATGGATATTAGGAGGCACATTATTTGGGTGTAGCAAATAAATAAGAAAATTAATAAATAAAAAAAGTAGAATAAAATTAAAAAAAAAATAACAAATAATAAATGGAATATACAATACACAGTGAGTATATTGATCTATAATTCTCCCAAAAATATGTTGCAATCAGAGGAACAGGATGCAACGATTTCTTCAATCGGATGAAAGGCAACATCATTTATTGTACTTGTATGACCAGGCAATGTATATTTTAAATCTTTTTGCTTATAATCGTAAATATATAAATAGCTATCTCCACTTCCACACGCAAGTAAATTATCATTATTAAATGCTAACCTTATTAAATTGTAATCAATGTTATATTTTGGTGAATTTAAAGAATATAATAATTTCTCATCACAAGGAAAAGGTTGAATATCCCAAAAACATATTGTTTCATCAGCACTTATTGAAGCTAATATAGTTTCATCATTATTTATATCCAAACCACTTATATAATCTTTATGTCCTTTTAATGTATCTTTTAATTGATAAGTTTTTGTATCAAAAATTTTTATAGTATTATCAACTGAACTAGCATATATAGTATCTCCTTTTTTATTTCCACACACACATAATAATGGAAAATTATCTTGAATAGTATATATACAATTTTTATTTCGAAAATCCCAAAATTTTAAACTACCATCATCACTACATGTAGCAAATATATTATAATCAATTATATTTAAACTATTAATTACACTTGTATGGCTTTTAAAACTTCGTATTTTTTGTTCAATTTCAACATCCCAAAGAAAAGCATTATGATCAGCTGATACACTACATAAATAGGTATCATCTTTTGTCCATTTGACTTGTAACACTGCATTTTTATGTCCTCGAAAAACATTAACAGTTTCACATTCGTTATAAACATTATGTACCATTACAGTCATATCAAAACTGGATGATGCTATAAATTTACCATCAGAAGAAAAGTTTATTGAATATACTTCTCCTTTGTGACTATTTATTAGCATATTTTGAAAAAACAACCCAGTTTTTCTTTCACCACCTTCTGTTTTATCAACCTCTAGGGCATATCCTTCAGATTGTACTATCTCCATTTTGTCACAACATATATATATAATATATTTATTTACTTCCGCACGTAATGTGACTATTTTCCGTTTTCACGAAATGGGAAAAAATTAAGCTACATTATATAGTATTTTATTCTTATCACAATTTACTTTAAATTTTTTATTTTTTTTTAATTATTAATTTGTTTAACTTTGATCTGAACATGATATATTTAAATTTTAATTTTAAAAATTATAAATTTCTTACTTTTAAATATTTTTTTGACAATCACCATAATAATACTAAATATAATAACCCTCGCGAATAAGCTATGCTGCTATGAGCCCATACATACTATATAATATTTTTTATTTATTTATATTTATTCATATATTTATTTATTGTTATAATATAATTGTATATTATTTATAAATTGTATAAAATTTTACTATTTCTTTTAAGCCGTGCAAAAAAAAATACCTAAAAAAATTAGCAGCTTGGCATTATTTAATAAGAGAAAAAAATTATAACCAATATTTTTTGGGGGGTAACTATAATGTGTTTCCCCATTTTGTATATATTTGAAAGTGTTCACAATCCTACTAATAATATTTTATACTGATATTTAGTCAGGTTAAAAAATATATGAGAGAAAAATAAAATAATGTATTTTTAAAATGTATATTTTTCCAAAAAAATTTCATTTTCAACATTCTAAATATGACAAACAAGTATCAGTTGCAATAGTATTGTATATATTTACAATGCTTAACTACAAACAGGATTTGCTGTGCTTAAAAAAAATTAAATAATTTATATGGGATGTCATAAAAATTAAATAAAAAATGGATATACAAATATATAAGGCCTTTTTTTATAAACCATTTTTTAGATCAAACTAAAAAGACACCTTCCCATGCCCCCACAAAATAATGGTATTTAAAACTACTATAGGATGTCGAAATTACATAATGATTGTTTTTTTTTACAATTTAATATATTTTATAAAGAATTACACTTTTGGATTTATATTTGTAAAAATATACGACTAATCAATGTTTTTAACTTGCCTCATTTTTATCAATATTTTAAAAAAAGAACAAATATAATAAAATAAATATTTTAGGAAATATATTTTTATTTATTACTACTTATCAATATTCATAAATATGTAATAGAATATATATTTTTCCATATATAGACAAAAAATAAATTAATTGCTACCCCTACTTAAATAGAAATTTCTGAACGTTAAGAATATTTATATAATACGTGCTAATAAATATTATTTCGAAAATAAAAATGTTTTGTTATTTTACATTATAATATTTATAGATTTCAAAATGTACCAAAATAATATATAATATATAATGGGCGTAAATGTGCTACCTTTGATCTGCTTTTCTGTGCTTTTATTTTTAATATTTTGTTTATATTAATAATTCTTATGTACCTGGTTGTCAAAGAAAAAAATAAGCCCGTGTATATTTTTTGAAAAACAGGAAAAATATAAAATAGTTATAATAAAAATGGCAACCACATATAAAAATATCATTTGAGAAAATGTTGTTAAAGTATCATCATATATACTCTTAAATTTTTATAATTTTTTTTATATATTTAAATATTGCTCAATAATCTACAATAAAATTAAGTATACAAATTAATGATTTCTTTATTTGTCTAAAAAATAAATAAAACACTATATTCCAAATTTTATTTCTTAAGGGCTTGTCAGAAAACCCCACAAATAGAAATATATATATGTGTGCATATTTATTATTACACCTTATATAATTCCATTGTATTATATCACATACAATTTGTAACACAAGATATATTCCAAAATCTGTTTTTCAATTCATTTATCCATATAGCTTTTTATGAAGGCTAAAGAGTGATATATTTTTTTTCAATTTTTATTTAATTTTGTCTAAAAAAAATGTATCGAATTATATTCTTCATTATTTCATTGTTATTGCTATTGGTTGCTTCTTTACTAGTTTGTGATGTAAAATGGATTGGTCCTACTTTGAAAAAAGACAACACTAATTATACAATAAATAATAAACAAACTAAGAACATTATTTTAACCATTTTCAAAAAAAAAAAAAAAAATATTTACTCATATAGCTATTTTGGCAATTTAGCTAGCTGCCGAATTAAAAGTCATAATAAAAAGGTGCACACATTTGGTGCAATTTTTTACAAAATTTTTGAATTTATTTATTCAATAATCAAAAAAGGAAATAAAATAATAGACAAGTTCGGACGGAGTAATTGTTATGCTACATATTTCTCAAAAGGGAATATATTTATAAATGAAATAAAAAGAAAGACAAAAATTATGAATGGAATAAAAAGAAAGACAAGAGTTATGAATGATTTGGTGTATGGTGATGATGAAAATAATGACATAATTAATCTACGAAATTTCAAAAATAATACAAATCAATATTTTACATGTTTTTTAGATAAAGCAAAAGAAAATACAAATGCTCTTAACGAAATTGATAAATGGGTAGATCCTAAAACCCAATCATGTTATTGTCATGAAGAACATGCAGAGCCATGTTCTTTGGCTGATATATCTGAACTTAATCCGTTATATTTATATATGAATAATGAAATGTGTAATGCTAGAAATAATAATAATAAAAATAGTGAAATATTTATTGCACTAGCTGAATATAATATAATAAAATGTAAACATGCGGAAAATAAAAACCGGAACGTACCAAAAAATAAAAACAACGATAACAATGTTTATCAACATGATCCAAATGATAAGTTAGACAATGAAGAAATGTATAATTATTGTAAGTATGGATTAAAAATATGGAATGATAAAAATCTATATAACTATAATAACTGTAGTACAGTAAAAAGTTTAGACGAAAAAAATAAAGACATATGTATTGAAAAGTGTAGAGATATACAAACCCGATGTAGTGATAAAAATATATATTTCTATTCATTCGATATATGTAAGAAATATTATGAAATTGGGTCATATACAAGAGATATTTATATTAATGTTTTTAAATACTTTGATGATAATTGTACTTATTTTGATCCAAATAATCATGGTATTGTTTTATGTAAACATTCAAAAATAAAATGTAATTTTAGTGTTTGGTCTGAATGGTCAGAATGCACTAAATCCTGTTTAAAAAATGAATTTGACACGGACCCAATACAAAAAAGAACCCGATTTTTAAATAAAGATATGCAATATGCTTCTAAAGCATGTAGTGTATATATGAGTGATGATAATAATACGATGGAGGTTCAAGTATGTGCAGACTTACCTTATTGTAACGATCCAAATGATTCAAATAAAGAAGCAACATCTAAAATAAAGAAAGGTAGATATCCAGATGAAGAAAGATTATTACCATTTGTAATTTCACTAGATGAAATAAATAAAGCAAATGCTATAAAAGAACTAAATAATAATGATACCGATTTAATGAATGAAAATTTTGTTATTAACAAGTCAGAAATATTAGCCAATTGTGTAATAACAGATATGAAACAATATGATAATTATATTAAATATAATGAAAAAAATAGATCTTGTTCATGTCCTAATAATGAACCAACTTGCTACTTTAAAGATATATATAACTCATCTACATGGAAAAAACAATTTGAAAAATTATGTAAAAAAAATAAAAATATAAATGTTGTAACTGCTGATTTTATTCTTATTAATTGCAACATGTTAATTAGTTTAAAAAAAAATGAAATTTCTATTAATACATATTTAGCTATGACTTTTGATTGCCGTTCACCTTTATTCCAATACTTGTTTTGCTCTAAAACATCAGATCATAACGAAAGAAATTTTATATACATGATTGTTACTATTATGTTGGGTTCGATTTCAGCAATATATGTTGTTTATTTAATTTTTAAAGAAATTACAAAATATAAAAATATGTTTTTTCAATTTAGCGAAAAAAATAAACTTCAACAGGACAAAAAAGATGTACAAAGTGAAATGACATCAGAAGAAGATACAGTTACAGATAGCTTAAAGAGCGACTAGCCATCAAACCTTCTAGAATCGGCAAGGATGAACCCGTTAGAAAAGTATACCACAGATGCATACACACATTTTTGTATATGCTTTTTTGGATATATCAAGATATAATTTTTATATTTAATGTATCGTTTAATAAATTAATGAAGTCATGAAATGGAAATGAATATGAGTGCACGTAGTTGCATGCATCGAAGTATATGTAGACATGCAAAGTTAGTTTGAAAAAAGAAAAAAATAAAAAGAAAAATGAAAAGATAAAAATGACGACGAAAAATAAGTAGCAGAAGACAACAAATACGTAAACGCCTCTATGTCTGAACTGCCAACTTGATCAAATGGTCCATAAATATTTTCAAAGAAACATCGTCTGTATTAATTATATATGATTCATTTGTAGAAGTTCCGAATGTACTTCCACTAAGTGTATTGTGAGTAGTAGATGGATTCACCTTGGCTAATAAAAATCGACTTTGGCTTCCTCCACTATTACACAAAACAAATTTAGGAATAGGGAATCTGTCATCTAATATAGATTTAGCATCCTCATGAGGTGCATTTAAAAGTTCTTTAAAATGTGCATATTCTGGTTTTTCATGAAACCCTTGTTCTCTCCATTGATAAATCATTTCACCATACCAAACAACAATATGGAAATATGAATCTAATAATAAAATAACATTTGATTTTAATGATTGTGCATCTAATAGGACAGGTATTGGTGTTTGGGAATCAAATGAATATTGTAATAAAGCTGGTTGAATCATAATTAAGGAATTCATGACATTCTCTCTTAATAAAATAGAACGATAATATGCAGTTTCATCTGGACTTGCATTAAAAGTTTGTAAAAAATGAGACCGTCTTAAATGATACATAAATTGAGGATATATAGAAAATTCAGATGATAAATGGAAAGAATTTATATCATCTTTTTGATAATCTGCAAAAGTACTAACAAGTCTAATTAATTTTCTATCTAGCCATCTCAAAACATCTATAGGTTCATCAGTTTCAGCTTTAAATACAGCAAATCTAGCCATTAAAACAGCTGCAGTTTCTTGATCAAATCCTTGAGATATTTCGGCAATACTTGGTTCAGCAAATCTATAAGAAATAGTAGTAACTCTCAATCTTCTTCGACCACTAGGATGTTGATAAAGTGTTTGAAATTGTAAATATGCTTGTCTATCATGTGGTAATGAAGAAACATTTTGATTAACTATATCAAAATAAAATGCAATTGTTGAATTTTTATCTAAAGCACAAATTGTCCATTCACAAGTACCACCTTCTCCTACACATGTATCTGAAACATATGGAGCTGGTTTTTTATTACTAGAACATCCACCAATAGCACCACATATTTTAAATTCTTTAGAACATATAATAGTTAATTTTGCATTATATCCATGTTTTATATAACCTGTTGAATCTGTTTCAAAAATTTTTTTAAAAGAATCTTTAAACACATTCATAGAAAAAGAATCAGCCATTACCATAAATCCATTTGTTTTTTCACAACATACTTTCATTTCATATAAACCAATTTGATCTAATGAACATGCAAATATATCTATAGCATGTCCTGACATAACTGCTCTATTTGCTAACGATACATAATATTTTAATGCTTTTTTTACATGTCTAGCATTACTATTATCTTTTTGTAAATCTAAATGATGTCTTAAAGATTCACTAAGAGGAGTATCAACTATTTTTCCAGGAGATGTTGTATCAGCACCTCCAATAAACATCATAATTCGACCACTTAATTGATTACAACAACATTCTAATAAACTAATAGCGACACTTAATGCAGTTCCAGTGCACCTTTTTGCTCTTTGATCTGGTGGTGTTGGCCAACTATCTTTTGAAATATCTTCTAATAACATATTTATATTATATTCACATTCACTTACTGGTTGTAAAAATCTACGAGCTGATGCAGATGTAGTTGAACTTCGTGGATCATTACGGCTTCCTAAATTTAATTGTTTTTGTAAATCTTGTGCACTTATATCTTTTGTCCCTTTAAATACATATGATTTTAAACAATCAGTAAAACCTATTTCATGTACATAACATAAGTAGCCAAAAGTAATTATTCCTATATATGCATCATTTGGCATTAAACTTATACATTGTTGTATCGAATCTTTAAGTTGTTCTAATTCTTCTTCTAATAAACAGGTATCTATCACAAACAAAAATGTTGGAGGAGGAATGTCTCCCACGTTTGATGGCTGAATGTATTCGATATTAGAGTACATCACATCTGCCGGTAAATTCTGCAAAAGGAAAAAAAAAAATAAGATGTAATTACAGCACAATAAATTGTAAAAATGCAAAATTTTATAATCCATTTTTTACCTTTTCAGATATATGTTGAGCATAATGAGGAGGAAATGGATTTTTTATATTCGAAAACGGACAAGTCCATGTTTTATTTCTAAAATCAATATTACAGTAAGGATTTAAAATACAATTACTTGTTTTACATTTTAATGGTTCATACTCAACTAACTTTACACTATTTTCATCGGATCGTTTTAAAACTGTATATAAACATCCTAATGGTATTTCAATTTTGCTTGCTTCATTTTTTGTAGGCGGCCAAAGATTCCAACTGAATCTTATCCCTGTTTGATTCTCTTGAAGATGAATATCCATTTTATTTTGTAAATAATATGGACATGTATATATGACTCTCTAAAATTGACTAAATAACTAGCTATCCCAATATGTTATACACTATTGGGCCTATTTTTTATTTGCTAACGTTTCTATATCTTAGTTCGTTGCATATAGCAATAACCCTTTGTTCTTATTTTCTTTTTCTATTTTTTTTTTACTCATTCACAAATCTGGGTATTTTCCTTTACATAGTTACCCAGGGAGATGGTACTTGCACGTTTGTAGCAGAACTAAGCATAAACAAAATCAAGAACGTGTACTTGCACGCCCAAGGCTTGTATGCACTAAGTCTGTACGTTTGTAATTGTTATGTATATGACAAAGCTGATTAGTCAGCTAATTTTCTTTAATCTCCTAATACAGTGAGCAGGTTATAGGATTATATTATGGAAGTAAAAAAATAAAATATATATATGTATATATAAATTATAGATTTACAACTTATATTAACAAGTTTAGAATATTTTTAAATATTATTAAAAAAATAAATAAAGTTACTATTAAGGATAAATTCAAATAATGTATTACTTTATGAAATGACAAATTTAAATAATGTTATTTTTATATATCATTTCATATACTAAAAAAAAAAAAATTAGAATTGTTATTTAAATTTTGTAATTAATTTAGCATTTTATCCTTTAAAATAATTATAAAATATAAAATGGTATATATAATTATATCCATATAAATATATATATTATGTAAAAATAAAATAAAAGTAGAAAAAATGCAAAAATGTATAAAAATTAATATAAGCATACCTCTAAATCAAATTTACTAATCGTTGTATAAATATTTAACATATTCCCCATATGATGTTAGAAAAATTAAATAATAAAAAATGCATATGTAAAAATATATGCATAAAATAATAATACTACGCTTATATGCATATAAATAATAATACTACCTTATATGCATATATAAATAATAATACTAATTATTATTATGCATATAATAGTATAGTAAACATATAAAACGGGGGATGTATTTCTGCCATATTACGCATATTCCATACGATATAAAAATATTTAAAATTTTAATGCCAATATTTTTTTATAAAACATTTCTAAATGTTCTCATAATTATTATTATATATATTTTTTTTCTTATTTTTTTTTCTTAAAATATAATGAAATATTTTTTATTTTTTTAAATCCAATTTTCTTTTACTAACATATTTGCTAAATCATAATAATAATACCTTTTTCTCCTCTCTTTCATTTTCAATTCTTATTGAATATAAATTAAAAAAAAAAATGTATAACAACATTTCAACTATTGTTACAGTTTTGAGGGTATAAAATGAGGTAATCTATTTAATATGTACATATACTTATGCATATCCAAATATATGATCATACGAGTTTTGTAAATATGTGATACCCTCAACTTATTTAATAATGTCACACCAAGTTGGGGATAAAAAATACAAAATAAGTACACCTTCACTTTTTTTTACATTTCAAAAAAGTTAAACAAATTTATACCTCCTAATATTTATGTACCATCAAAAGTATAAACTATTGTCAATAAAAAAAAAAAAAAAAAAATATGCATACACATGTATGCCTTTACTAATATTACCCTTACATTCCCAGACTTATTTAAATTTTCTTTGTTACTCTCTATATGTTATACAAATTTTCAACATGTACATGTATCTATCAAAAAAAAAATAAGTAAAATTGTCAAACATAAAAGAAAGAAGGGGGTCATACTAATTTAGCCATAATCAAACTGTACATTTTTATACTTGCTCATTTTTTTTTTGTCTACTAATTATTATTACACATATATATATGGACATACAAAAATTTTCTATCCATTTTTTTATCAAACATGTTTATAAAACTTTTATATACTATTTATTTTACAAATTTATTCATAAAATAGCTAATAATATAATAACTATAAAAAAAAAATTAAATTATTGGTGCAAAAGGTTTAGTAAAATTATTTTTTTTTTCTTGTCTATATATATTCGCATGTAGGTTATATATAAAAATTAAAAAAAAATAAAGAGAAATAAAATCCTTTCAACTTTTTATCATATATATTTTAGAATATATATCTGCTAAACAGACAAAATAATTCTCTATATTTATATATTCCCATTGAAAAGGGGTTCGAAAAAAAATATAAAATTTTAACTACTCACCATGTAATAATACTAACTTATAAAAGATACATATACATACTTATATATGAATAATTAACTTTATTTATTCATCAAATTTAAGAAAAAAAAAAATCCATATTTTTACTAAAAACGTCTACATCTTTCTCGTCATATAATACTATTTATCCACACCCCTTCGAACATTTTCGGGGTCAATAAATATACAATTTAAAAAAAAAAAAAAAAAAAAAAAAAGATCTCAATGCATAGAGTAAAGGAGGTTACCATTTCTCACTGCATCAAAAGTTGGGAGCAAAAAACTGGTACAACAAATAATCCAAAAAAATGTATACATACATACCATTGTGATAGTAAAATAAATGCTATTATCTTTTTTCTACATATTAGGAAAAAAAATAAGCGAAGAAGAAAATGTTAGTTTTATTTGTAACATCCCATTGATTGAAAAACTTGATCAAAGTATAAACACTCTCGAAAAATGTAAACGTTTATCTTTGTCTACCAATAGGATCGAAAAGTTTGTCCCCATGCCTGGCTTAAGTAAGCTACATCCACAAAAAAATGAAAAAAAAATGAAAAAAAAAATCCAAAAAAATTTCTACAAAATGAATGTGTTTTTTTATAAAAATAGAAAATATAGAAATATTGTCAATCGGGAGAAATTGTATTAAAAAACTTCAGTTTTTAGAGGACATAAGTGGCACATTAAAACAGTTATGGATATCATATAATAATATTGATAAGTTAGATAATTTACAATCTTTAAAAAATTTGCAAGTTCTTTATTTATTTCATAACAAAATAAAATGCCTCGAGGAGATTGATAAACTGGTACATTAAATAAGTAAATATATATATCTCTTCACTTTTCAAAGACTCTATTTTATCTGTCTTTCCAAACTAACATTCATTTTGTCATTTTTCAGAACACCTTGCCTGAATTAATTGAACTAGGACTTAAAGGAAACCCCATATATGAAGGCCGAACCAACGTCCGTCCCCCTTATTACGTTTGTTGCACTTTTTTTACACCCTTTTTTTCGTCCCCTTTTTACAGCCTTTTTTTGTACCCCCTTTGCAGGAATACATGAAGTTGGTTATTTTGAAAAAGTTGCCTCAATTGAAAGTAGTGGACAATGAGACAGTAAGTTGTAGCAAAAAATGAAAAAAAATAATAAAATAAAAGCATAGGAAATAACAGGTTTGCATGTTTAATCTTTACAGATAACTGAAAAGCAAAGAAACGATGCCCTCACAATTGAAGTGATTTAAAGAATGATAAAAGTTTTACAATTGAAAATTGTATGTTTACTTTTTTATAAATATATTTTCGTTGATTATCCTTTATAAGATATCTTTTCCTTTGTAATTTAATTGCACATTCTTTATATTTTCAATCTTTCTTTCATAACACTTTATCTTTTTTTCCACGGACAACTAAAAAGGTACCAATATATACAAACATCCACATGTTACATATATATGTAGATCTACATGTACATGTACAAAAAGATAAACAAAAAATATAAATTACAATTTCTTTGTTTATATTTATGAATTCAATGACTGAAAATTTTCCAGCGGTGTCTATATGCTCGTAATTATTTATCCTAAACAAATCCAATTTAAAAAATACCATCAAAAATGGGTATATATGTATAGTGATATAAATAGTTCAAACAAAGGAATAATACATAACTCATGGAAATTGAAAATGCTAATTTGTTTTATGTTTCCCTTACTTGTTTGAACTTTCATTGGTTTTATTAATTTGATTTGTAAGGTCAATAATTAATGAATCCATCTCATTTAATGTAACATTGTTTTTTTCTAAGTTTGCCAAAATATCTTTTTCCTTTTTTTCACTTTCCGATATTTCATTATCTATTGTGTTAATGTCACTTATCAGTTTTCCTATAAAAAAAATAGTGGGAAAAAAAATAGTGAGAAAAAAAATAGTGAACAAAAAAATAGACACATTTATAGAAAACTCGTTTTCTTACTGAGATAGGCATAATCATTTTCATGGGTTCGCATAAGATTATCATAATTTAATTTTTTATTTTTAATTAACACATGTAGATATAAAAAATCAACAGTATTTATATCTTTATTATTTGACAAAATAGATTTAATATCAGTATATTTTTTTTTATATAAATTAATTAAAGTATCATTAGTTTTTTGAGATTCTTCAATTTTCTTTTTTTGTTTATTCATTATATTATTATAAAACTCATTTATTGTATTAGATTTTTTCATTAAAAATTTATTTTTTTTTATATTTTCTTTCATTATTTTATAATTTTTTATTTCATCATTAATATCAAATAAAAATATTTTACTTTGACATATCACTGAATTTACAATAATTTTGGCATTCTCAAAATATAGAGTTAGTTCTTTTATTTCATTTTTTATTTTTTCAATCTCGTTAAATATAAGTTGTTGCTTTCCCATAAAGTTTAGTTCCTTAGCTACCATACACAACAAAACAATAAGACATCATGACTCAACCTATGTTTTTCATTTTGTACATTTTTTTTACATTTTTTTTACATTTTTTTTTCACTTACTAGCTATTTTTTGGGGAATACACACCTCCTCAGTCTGAAAAAAATTATCAGTCGAACTTTCTTCATTCCAATGCAAGCAAATATTTTTTTCTTTATTTAAACATGCATTTTTTTTTTCTTCCATTTCTTCTTCTTTGTCTTGTTTCGAAAAATTCACAACTTTATTATAATTGAAAAAAGAGAAAAAAGTGATAAAGAACTAAATTATGCACACTTAAATTTTCAAAAACATTTTCTCATAAATATTGCATAATAATTATGTTACATATATGAACTAATTTCTTAACCTTTCACCTCATCTGTATTCTCAGCAATATCACTATTGTCAGCACTGTTAGCATTTTCTACATTCTCAACCTGTTTATTATTTGCTTCCCTTTTTGTGTCAATTATTTCACTAATATTTACATCATATACTGGATTTTTCATTTGATTTTTTGTCTGGTTTTTTTTCTTTTCAAAATTTTCGCTAGTCTTTGAAACTGTGCAACCATTCAATGTAATGTCATTATTACTTACTAGTATATCTTTACAAATCTCCTTAGGCTTTAATATAGAATTGTTTACTAACTTTTCAAGGTTATTTAAAAAGTTTTCATCATTATTTATGCAATTAAAATCTTCTTCGTTCTTATATAATAATGTACAAACATAATGTATATATTCAATAACTTTTAATATTTTTTTTTTCTCTTCATATTTTTCAATTAGACACAAAAAGGCTTCGTTTTCAAGTTCGATATGTTTATTCTCCCTCTGAAATTAACCAAATAAAAAATAGCTAATATATTTTATGTAAATATATACGCTAGCTACTTTCCTCTCTTTTTCAACTAAACTACTACCTACTCACTAATTTTGCTACTTAAAATATACTACCTTTATGGCCTCATTTTTCGATATCAAATCTTTTAATATTAATTTTTTATCGTCCAATAAATAACTCATGATTTATACTTTTTAAAATGTTTTTATTTTAAATAACTCTCATATGTAAAGTTAAAAAAAAAAAAAAAAAAAAAAATAGCTAAATAAATATAGACATATAGCTATATATTATTATGTCCATTTTGGAATATCAACTTTTTATAAAATGTGTAAATCAATTTTAGTAAACTCCAATTAATGCTACATAATTTTTTAATATAATTTCTTAACATATTTAAATCGAAAAATGGAGAGAAATAAGTTTATGAAAATTTTAGCACTAAAAAAAATACCTCGTAAAATATACTTATGTATGTCCACATTTGCATAAACTTTGTAAACATTTTTTTAATAAACTTTAAAATGATGAATATTCTATTTTATTAAATTTTACAAATAATATATTTTTTTTAATTTATCATATCTATATTTTATTTCATATATATAGAGAAAATATATATTCTTTTCAAACAATACAAAGAGAAAGTAAGTATAACTATGCTCGCAATTCAAGCGCATTTGGTCATATACAACATCCTACTATAAAAAATGTTTACACACACATATGTACATTCTTCCATATGTTGTTAATATATAATTTAAAAAATAGAGAATAAAATTTTGTCTATATATGAGACCCTGTTTTTTATTTTCATTACTAAACATAGTACACCATTTTAATAACACTTTACATGTTTTCTCGAAGATATACGATTTTTTCTTTTACTATATTCGAAAAATAAAAATTAATAATTTTAATTTATAAAACGTCGACTATACATTTTAGTATTTTGTCTTTTCTCCTATACCCTATCTATTACGTTTTCTATTTCTACAATTTATGTTTAAAGTTTGAGTAAACAATCGATATAGTATTGCAAATATAAGCTACTGCCATAGTAAGGGGAAACATATATACATCCATTACATGGATATATATGCTAAACACTTGAAAAATAAAAGAAAAAATTATATAAAACAAAATGTTCACACATATCAATACACCATATTATACATACTAATCATGTTTCAAAACTCCATTTTCTAAAATTTTTTAAACTATTATTTTGGTTAAGTACAAAAACAGAATAAGAAATATATTTTAAGAAAAAAATAAAATAATAATACTGAACTTTATATGGTTTAACATATGATAAAACATTTTTTATTTTTTTATTTTCTATTCCCCTTACCCTGTTTAATCTTCTTTGTATTAAAAAAAAAAATTTCAAAATTTGGTAGCGAAGGGAAAATATATATTTATACCCACGCATATGAAAAAAAAAAATTATTTGAATATTTATAAATATTTCTATAAGTAGCTATATTTTTCTTTATCTATATATTATGATTTATTTTTTTTTCTTAAAAGAAATGTTAAAAGTGATGGAGAAGAGTAATTAGAAAATTTTTTCATTTTATTAAATAGTTACTGCAAAATTGTTATAAATCATATATTGTATATAATATATATACACTATTTTCAGCATTTTCGCCATTTTCACCATTTTCAGCATTCTCAGCATATAATAATATGTAACCTTTTTAAGTAACATTGATATTTTATACAAATTAAAACAAAAAAAATACTGATAAATATTTATAAAGAAAACAAGTATGGCACTAACAGTGGGGAAAGCAGGACCAGCTTCGGATTTTAGAAAGTTTATGGAAAAACGATTACAAAGTAAAAGATAAATATTACATCCATACTTACATTAGTTACACAAATATGACTATGTTGTAGTTTGCCCATAAATGTTTAAAAGTGGCTAGCCAAAATATGAGTTAAATATACTCAAGTTTTCGCTATATATATATATGTTTAGTCATTTATCTTTATATCCTTTTTTACTTTTTTGCAGTTTACTTAAATGGAAATAGACTGATAGTTGGAGTTTTGAGAGGCTATGATACCTTTATGAACTTAGTATTAGATAATACAGTGGAAATTAAAAAAGACGAGAATATTGACATTGGCATTGTTGTTATACGAGGAAATAGTATATCCTATTGGGAATGTTTAGATAAAGTCAATATTAAATAATTTTATTTTCATTTCAGATTTTTTTTAATATTTTTTTACTGAGCATTCATAAAATGCATATATATTTAACTTTTAAAATTTTTGTGTCACTTATATGCCCCTATGCATATTTAAAAAAATTGTTTAAATAATACTAACTATATAATTAATAAAACAAATGAAAAATATAAATATTACAAAAAAAAAATAAAATGAAAATAAAGGACAAATCACATTCATAAATTATCCATACCTACATATGTCCGGTATGCGAAATGGTTATGCCACTAAAACGTCAAGACAAATTTTCAAGCAACAAGTTTTACATAAAACTTTTATCATATTATGCACACACAGCTATGCTAATTTAATTTAATTAATTTTTTTGTTTAATATGATGAATATTTTCCCATGATTTTTTTATTTTTAACATGGTGTTATGATCAATCACTTTTTTAATCTTCGCTTTTGCGTTTTGCAAAATGAACACAAAACAATCACAATTCGAAATATATTCTTCTTCCCTAAAATAATAAACAAAATGAACAAAATAAAAATATTGCACACAAATAAATGCAATGCTCTCATTATATTCAAAAAAATTATGAACAAGTCATAATTTTTGCAACAACAACATGAACGTTAATATATTTTTGGTTATTTTTAATTTTTTTTTTCTTTTACCTAGTCTCAAACAAACTTGTCGAAAATGTGTACAAATCACGTTTTAGTAAAAAGAAACTCGACAAATAAGGAGAAGATAATAATAATTCGTAGAAATAATTTTTATCATTGATCAATGGAATAATTACAAAAAAAGTTAGTTCATATTCTTCCTTTTTCAAATTGTGTAAAATATATACGATTAATTTATTAATTAGGAATATGTCAAATGGTGGATTAACTTCATAAACTCCATTTTGAAAATTAAAATTAAAAAAGTTTCCTGTACTTCCAAAAAAAATATCTATATCAGGAAAAAAAGAACAATATTTTTGTAAAATTGCATTAAATGGGGATGAAAAGCATTCCCTCTCTACTTTCAACTCCTTATACAATAATGTCATTACTCTCTTTGGAATACAACTCTAGTAAAAAAAAATAGAGAATAGGTATATGCATATATATGTACGTACGTATGCACAGACAATATGATAGATCAAACAAAAACCCTTGAATTACCTGCAATCCAGAATGCTTTGCACTTCCTATCAAGGTGTGATACCTCATTAATAAGAATAACGTCAAATAATAGAAATTTTGTACAAGCATATTGTTTCTGTTTTTAATTAAAATTCCATTTTGCTTATAAAAACAATCATGATCATTTTTCTTTCTGTTTTTATCTTTTTTTACACAACTATTCCCTACAATTAAATATTTTTCTACACATTCTATGCACATACAATATATATGGTTGAACAAGTATGAAAAAATTAAGGGGTTATAATTATAAAAAAAAAAACAATATCTATGAAATAATATGCACAGGTTAATATATTTTATTTTATAGGTTTTTTTTAAATTATATATATTTTCGAAAACAGTATATTTTTTTCCATTAAATTCGTAATATATATTTTCTTTCCATGAATTATTGACCTTATTTTTCAAATTCAAAAATATAAAATCTTTTTTTGCTTGCATAT
This sequence comes from Plasmodium vinckei vinckei, assembly GCF_900681995.1. Lineage (NCBI taxonomy): Eukaryota > Apicomplexa > Aconoidasida > Haemosporida > Plasmodiidae > Plasmodium > Plasmodium vinckei. Next base: position 287,773 of record NC_051299.1, read on the forward strand.
CAAAATCATTATTATTAATGTGTATATAAATATTTGGAAATAAAATTTTTACATTTTTATATATTATGTTTATATATTTTTCTAAAATACAATCATTTCTATTATTTGTTATATTTCGATTGGCTATTAAATTAAGCCAACATTTTCTGTCTATTTTATTTTGTCTATTTTCGAAACTAAAATTTATTCTTCTTTTAAAAAAAAAAGAATATAAAGCACCAAATAATTTGATCTTTCTATATATAATATGACAACTCTCTTTTCCTACAACACCAATATTATTTATTATATTTTTTCTCATATGGTTATGTTTATACACATTTATTATATTTTGCAATTTAAATAATATTTGAAGATTTAATCTATTATATGTAAATATATTTTTCTTTAAATAAAAAAGTAGCTTAATAATTTTTATTTTGAAATTTTTTAATTTTTGTAAAATTATTTTTTTCTCTTCATCATTGTATATGATATTTAATAATTTGTAATATGTCTGTAAATATATTTTTCTATAAAATGTATTTAAATTTTTACTAAGTTCCCTATATTTTTTTCTTTTCCCTATATTTGATATTTTTTGACGATACTTGCATATTTTCTCTTCTCTTATATTTTGTAAACTTTTTTTATCCTCACAATTTTGGCGTGACAATAAAAGTGAAAAACGTATCATAAATAAATAGGTGTACAAATTTATATGCATAATACTTGTTCTATATAACTTATCTAAAAAATAAAATAAAAAAGTTTTGAAATTATCCAAAAATATTTTTATCTTTTCATTCACAAAGTTATATAAATTATTTTCATATGAACATGTACATATTGTATTGTTCATTTTTATTTCCTCAGTCCATTTATTTGTTATTTTGTTGTCTTTCACATTTATTGCTTTATTCAAATTAGCTAAATATATACATTTTTTATTCATTTTTTTTAATTTTTGTCTGAAATTATTTTTTATTTTATTTTTATTTTTTATAAAATAACAACTGTGTGTTTTTGGGTGTGCATAACATGTTTTCACATTACCCAACTTAGCAAATGAAAAGTTACATTTTTCGGAAAAAAATAAATTATTAATAAATATATCAAAATAAGAACAGAGAAAGGAAAATTGTCTCTTTTTCAAATTCAACATATCCATTTCTTTCATTATTCTTATTTCATTGGCGGTTTGTCTATAGTGTACCTGCACAATGTTCATTACTAAAAGAACAAGCATTTTTTTTTTCATTTGTAGATCTATATTTTTATCCTTTTTTAGTAAACCATAGGAGCAAAAAAAACATACAATATAACTTGTCTCATCTACTGTTTCATTGTAATCATTATTTGGTGAGTCTCTGCAAAGGTTTTTTTCTATAACGATGTTTTTCTCCTTTTTTTTCTCGTATTTCATTAAAAAATATTTATAAATTTCTTTTTCATCATCCCTTAATTTGTCATTAAATATTTGTGAAATATAAAAATATGGACATATATCTAGTATAATGAAATATAAAAAGAACAAATAAAATAAATATTTAAATGTCATGTGTTCATAAATTTTGTTAATATTTACTACAGTTAAATAAAACATATTTTCGATGTTTTCTCTTAATATGGGTTTTATATAATTGAATAAAACTATATCATTAGACTTTATTTTATTATTCACACATTTGTCATAGGTAGAAAATAAAATAAAAATATCTTTAAAGGCTACTAAAAATATGTCTGTTATATTTTCATTATATAAATCATGTCTATTTTTTTTCTGAACATGTTCATACTTTTTTAACTTATCAAGTATCAATAAATAGCTAGTTTCCAACCAATCATATATTTCCTCCCCATTTTTTAAGTTTTCGATGTCTAATAATATTTCTTTATACACACAATCAGTTATCAACTCTACATTTTTATTAATCAAACTATGGTAAATAGAATGTATAACATTAAAATATAAATCGTTGTATATATATTTTTGAATTAATCTTTTTGTTTTATCGATGTCTATAATTAAAGTTTTTTTTTTATGATTATTATTAAGCTGTTTACTTATTACCATGTTCATAAACATATTATTAGGTGTGTGATAGTTGGCCTTATAGTAGTATAGCCTTCCATTTTTATAATTACATATATTCCAATGTTGTTTACTATAATTTGACATACACACAAAATACGGTTTATGTGGTTTTTCCATTCTTTGGTTCTCATATTGAATTTTCATCGAGCATTTTTCATTACTTATATATTTTTTTAAGTCATGTTTTATGGACTGAAAATAAATATTTTTTTTATAATAATTTGGATTTATTTTAATTATAAATTTAAGAAATTGATCTATCCAAAAATTGTTTAAAAAATCTTTCCTTTTATATATATTATTTTTTCGCTCTCCCTTTTTCTCCCAATGTTTTGCACACATACGACAAAATCTATAGAACAAAAAATACAAATAAGTGTCTTCATCCTGAATAATATAATTAGAATTGCAAATATTAAAATTAAATAAATATCTATTTATAATTTCTTTTTGCAAAAAATATAAGTTTTTATTTAATTCGTAAAAAATAATGTCATCTTTATATTGTTTAGTAAAATGCTCTTTTTTATATTCTATCCAAAGTTTATCAATTTTTTTTTTTTTATGTCTGGGGTAGCTATTTTTTAATTTTAGCATCATACCATAAAATGTTTTAATGTTGTATATATTTATGAATGCCTTTCTAAATTCGATTATTTTTTTTTGTAAATCATACTCTTTGTGTACATTAATGAGCCCACATAGGTTTTCCATTTTGCCACCTGTTCTTTTTCTCTCTATTATTTAGTATCCCTTTCTTATATATGATCCAAATGCTTATCATTATCCATATGTGTATTATTACCTTAACATGCAATAAATTTATTATATAATATGACTCTGTTCATATAAATTTTACTAAAAATTATCATTTTTTTTTTTCTCTCTTTTTTACTTTTTTTGAGTATATGATATTTTTCGCATGGTAATACAATTTATTATCCCATGTATTACTGGATAATGCTCGTTTTTTTTCATTTCACTAAAAAAAAACAACAAAACCTGATGAAATAATGCCAACAAAGTGTATCAAATTACAACATCACTTGGTATATAAATATATTGGCTAGCTAGTTAATATTTTTTTTAATACGATTAATTAATTAGTAATTTATATGTCAGTATGCATATTTGAAAAAAAATATTTTTTTACTACGAATCACGCCGATAGCACCAATAGGCTTTGAATAATATCACACCTACACAAAATAAAATAAAAAATTAATCATAATTTTGTGCCACAATTTTATGTCATAATTTTATGCCATAATTTTACGTCATAATTTTTCCCCATTTTTTACCACAAGATAGCGATAGCATATTCACAATGAGGGGAGTAATTCTCAAAGGAGTAAATGAACTGGTTTTTAGCGAGAGTTTAGCAAAACCAACTTTAGAAAAATGTAGCATACAAAATCAAGGAAATGATTTATTATTAAAAGTATTATCAGTAGGAATGAATAGAATAGATATATTAATAAAAGAAAATAAATATCCAAAATTTCCAAAGGGAAAATCTTTAGGATTGGAAGTTAGTGGTATTGTTGAAGAGTCTAATAGTAATAAATTTAAAAAAAATGATATTGTTTGTTCATTATTGAAATATAATGGATATAATGAATATGTTTTAGCTAATTCGAAACACACAATAAAAATCGATCCTAGTAAAATATCTATGATTGAAGCGGCAAGTATACCTGAAAGCTTTATAACAGCATATAAATTAATTTATTATACAGCTAGATTTCCACTAATAAATAATAATGATCAAATTGTAGAGAATAAAGAAAATATTGGCACATTAAATAGGGAAGAGGAAACAAATAATACAACTACTAAATACACACCAATCCAAGAAAATGATTATTATTATTATTACAAACAATTTAATAACCAAATTTATGGTAGCTATTTTGGGAGAAGAGAAATAAATATTCTTGTTTATGGGGCATTAAGTAGTGTTGGAATTAATTTATTACAGCTATTAAATTATGAAAAAAAAAGAAATATTATGAACATTAATAAAATTATTGCAATTACATCAAATGAAACAAAAGCAAAAATGGCTATGGAATTTGGGGCTACTGATTATGCTTTCCATACTGATGAAAACTTTGTTGATACAATTTTAAATATTTCAAAAAATATTAATTTAATTTTTGATTGTGTAGGAGGTGGAAAAATGTTTGAAAATAATTTAAAAATATGTACTAACGATACAGTATGGGTTATATATGGTCTATTAGGGGGACCAAAAGTAACAAATTTTAATTTGGCAGAATTATTTACAAAAAGAACTCTTTTATTAACATCAACACTTTATGATAGATCAGATAATTTTAAAGAAGAATTAATACACTCCTTTCAACATCATATATTACCATTAATTTATAACAACACCCTAAAATTTTGCATTCATAAAGTATTGCCAATAGAGCAGATTGAAGAGGCACACAGTATTATTAAGAATAACATCAATATTGGAAAAGTTGTTTGTAAATTTTGACATTATTATTTATGCCAAAAGGCAACAAAAATTGCGTATGTATATGTATGCATATATAATATAATTTTTTTTTCAATTTTTTTCGATTTTTATTGCGCATTTATTTATCGATGCATGTGGAATATTATACATTTATACATCCTAGTGCTTCATCGTGAATTTATACCAAAATACTAATAAACTTATAATATATCATTTCCCCTATTAAAATATATACTATTATTAAATAGTCATTAGTATAACCATTTTTAGTATCTAAAAAATTTCAATAATTTTTTTTTTGTTTTTTAACATGATCTATTAAAATTATTGGAATGGCTAGTTTCACTCACCATCCCACATAAACATATAGGCTGTGTAAACCTCCGTATAATTTTATCATTACTATTTCTTTCTCTATAAATTTTCCGTGCTGTTTTTTTATCATTAAAAACTGGGTAAAATGGAAAATTTTGTTTCGGGATACCCTCCACCTCCATACTACTTTCAGGAATATGAAGAAGCAGATACGGAAGTAGATAGTATCCTAGAAAAAAACAATAATAATATAAACAATACACAAAATAGTTTTATAAATATAATTAGAGAAACATATGATATTTATAATATTAATGATAATATAAAAGTAGAAATTGATAAAACTGACAAGAATAATAATATAGATGAAAAACAAACTACATCCACATTGGAAAAAATAAATCACAAAGATGAAAAAAGCAAGTGTAAGTTTTTGTTTGGGAGACCACCACCTATCCCATTAAAAGATAATTATAACATTTTTGGAATAAATTATGATACTGATCGAAAGGTTGAAGAATTAGAAGCTGATGATATTTTATATGATAATAAAAAAAATTACAAAGAAGAATTTATTCGATTATATAAAATGTATAAAGATTGTTTTTTTAGTTTATTTGATGATATTGTAAATACCAGAAAAAATGATAAAACCCTAATAAAACAATTGATCAAAATACATACCAACTTATTTCATATATTAGCTAATTTAAGATATCACCAAACTATTAATAATATCATAAATATTTTAAAAATACAAATTAAAAGAAGACAAATAGCTATTGATAAAATGAAAATCAGTTTGTTCAATGTTTATAATTACATATATTTTGTTCAAACCAATTTTTCAAAAAATAACATGATTAAAAATGAAGGAAATCCACTAAAAAGAAAAAATAACGCACACACACATACGGAAAACGAAAATGAAGAGGAATAGCTAAATCATATTCAAAAAAAATATATGAACAGAGCTAGCTAATTAATTGAAAAAAAACTAGCTATCCATAATTAATTTTTTTTTTAATATGGTTTTAGCTAGTAATTAGTTATATTCCCTTACATGTATATACATATGTGTAGTATGCACGTATAGTTGGATTTTTATATAACAAACTACGGGCGACTTCCCAAATGTGGGCAAGACAAAAAAAATATATTTCATTATAAAACTCTCTTTTTATCAATTTATTATTATTTCATTCCATTAATCAATTTTGCTTATTTTTTTTTGTTTTAATATATTCATTATTAAAAAGTTGTGACAATTCGAAAAAAAACTTTGTGTTGCTGATATTCTGTAGGCAACTGCTTATTAATAAATTTTTTAATTTTACTTTTTGAATTTTTTTCACCATCATTTAATCGTCATATGAATTACTGTTTTGTAGAAATTTAGTCTTTTATATTATCAAAGTTAATATCGCTTATGTTTCCATAACTTTTATCGTTGTGTTTGGTATTGTTTTCCTCATCGGGGTCACTTGGGTCTACTTCCTCATCATCCTCGTCTTCTTCATCATTTTTTTCCTCATTACCTGAAAAATAATATAAAATAGGGGTGCATAAATAGGTATAAAAATAATAATAGTAATAAACAAAGGAAAAAGAAAATTAAACTATATGAATATGTCATATATATATATGCACACACCAGTGGATGGAGACAAAGCCAAAGAGAGGTCAGAAATATTTTCGAAACAATCCTCATCATTTAATATTTCATCGATCATATTTAGATTATCCTCATAATCATTTATATGATCAAATTCATCATCGACATTGAATAGGTATTCATATTTTATGCTTTCTGGTATTGGATCATTACACTCAAATTTGGTTAAAATAAAATTTTTATATGGATCATGTTTTTTAACTTTTAATGGTCCTTTTATATCACTAGACCATTTCCATTCATTTATTCTTTTTTTTAATGCTTCTTTATCAAAACGTGAAAAATCATTTCTTTTTTTTTTTTCTAACCATAAAATATTCCAATTCTTTACCCTTTCAGGTATAGGTGCGGGTTTATTATCAGGGGTAGCATATGTAGGTAGCCATTTCATTTTATATGGATATACTTTTAGTTCATAAATAAGATTTTTTAAAGCTTTATATGTAAAAACAACATATCTATATTTTAATAAATTATATATATTAACACCTTCAACATTTTCTCTTTTAATACTAGCTATATTTGCACATGCCCATAAAAAATTATCATTAACATCCGTTTTACCTTCATGCACTAATAATGCACTATTACATTTATTCCCTAAAATATTTCTTAAATATTTTACAGTATATTTTGTTTTATGTGATTTAATTAAAAAATTATCAACAACTTTTATTTGATCTTGTGCAAATTTTGCAGATAAAAGTATTTTCATTCCTTTCCATAAAAGTTTTCTATTTATTTTTGTCCTTTGATCAAATGGTCTAATAGGGTGATTTTTAACTCCCAAATATCGACCACATGTTTTCCTCCAATTCATTCTAGCCTTACCACTTTTTTTTTGGCTTCTATATTTTTTTGTACTTCCTGGCCATTCCCATTTATATAATTGCATTCTTTCAGTATAACCAGCTAAAGCTGTTCTATAAAAATAATAACATTTATGTAATATATCTGATCTTATTGGGACACCAAATATGTCATTAGGTATTTCTATAAATTTTATATTATTATCATTTTCATCAGTTTCAAATTTATATATTGGAATTTCTAATTTACTATTAAAGCCAACAGCTGGAAAAGTCCAATTATTTCTTATTAATGTCTTTATATCTATAATAGATCCTGGTCTTCTTATAATTGGGTCATCATTAATACTTGCAAAATGTTTTGGCCTTTCAAAAATAAATCCATATTTTTCTGAACTTGGATTTTCCCTGTCCTGTTCAGAATTATTATCATTATCCATGTTAAAAAAATCCTCACTTTTTAAATAGCTAGTATGTTTCATTTCTTCAACATTCCCACCATATTTTCCAACACTATCATTATTACATGTTTCATTTTTTAACGTATTTACGTTGGACCAATTAATGTTACTTCCTTCCTCTTCATGCTGTAATTTCTTCAATAATTTTAAATCCGTTTTTTTTATTTTTTCCAGCAAATCACCTGACCCATTCATATTTTTTTTTTCAAAACTTGTGGCATTTTCATTTTGTGTGTACAATTCATTTAATTTATTTTTCAAGTTAAATGTTCTTATTCTACGTTTTTGAGCAAATTTTGATGAACAAAAACTTAAAGTGTTTATAAAATTCCCCTTAAAACACACTTTGCTAACTTTTAAAAACATTATTGTAGTTTTTCTTGGGGTATTTTAATTAGTGCTGTCCTTTTTTATAAAAAAATAAACACACAATGAAGTCATTTCACAATAATTGAATATAATACCACATGCTTAAAACTATAAATAATGCAAAATAAACAACAAGCATATATAGCAACTCACAAATATTTATATATTATTAAAAGGTAACAATAATGTTACTCCATTTTACTTTTTTTTTATTTTTTACTTTTATTATATATATTTATAAAATATTTAGCTTGTTTATTTATACACTTTTGTAAATACGGTCGTTTTATAATTCAATCTCTTTTACCTAGATAAAAAAAATAATGGGTAATTAAAGAAACCCGACACCACACTATATGTTTCTCTAAAAAAAATATATATTCTTTTCTTTTAAATTTTAATAATGAAATTATATACATAATATAACATTTTAAATTATATATTCAAATTTTTTTTAAACTACATTAACTTCAATAGAATAAATAAAAAATTAATTTTTTATTTCCTATACAATCATGATAAAAAAAACAGTAGTATTATTTTCAAAAATACAAAAAACATTTACTTAATATGTCTATACATAATAAGTGGCTATACCATGATAAACCTATTTCATATATCCAAAAGATACATATATTGGCCACCCAAAAAAAAAATAAAAACATTAAAGGTAAGAATAAGTAATAATTCGATTTATATAGTGTGTGCATATTTTACATGCCAAGTGCATCCCAAGCTTGTTATGTGTTATTATAATTTTAGATATTTCCAAAGGTATAGAAACAAAATTAATATCTCTCTCTATATATATATCCTTTTTTATGGTTAGTTTCCATCAGGTAAAAAATGTTTTATTTTCATTGGAAAAAGAGATGAAGATGGCAAAGAAGAACCAGTCTTATGTTTTGTTGACAAGTATAAAAAGAAAAATGACAAATACTTTTAGAAGAAAAAAAAATTAATATAAATATGTGTAAACTTATAGGAATGTAATTTACATCCTTATTTTAGCTTACATTATAATGTTTGTATATTTATGCATTCATATATTCAAATTATTATTTCAATTCAATCGTACAGCCAAAACCATAAACTAACTTGGATGAACGAGGAAGAATTTTTAAATTTCGAAAAGCTGGTATGTGTTTTCATATATATTATACATACATGATATGCATATATTTTATCGTTTTTCTATGGATATACATAATTATTATGTAATGGAACTCTTTATGTTTTTATAGATCCCTAGGCTAGATAGCTATTTTTCCCTTTATTTAGAAAAAGCCAAAAAAGTGAAAGAACAAAATATGTTAATGGAAGAAGAATATAAAAAGTCCTTTCATGAATAAGAAAAATAGCAATTTTTTATTTTATTTTTTTTTAACATTCGTATTATTGTGTATTTTTTTAAATATTTGCACATATAAACATGCTGGAATATGTATTCCACATTTTTTCATGTTACTCCTCTTTTTTCTTGTATTTAAACAAAATTTAATAATTCGAGAAAATGTATATATGTATGTACATATGCATACATTCTTAAATCTCTGTTTTGCTTAATATAACAAGGAATGAATATTATAAATGAAAATAAAACATCAATATATATAATGTATATTAAATGCGGGAATATTCCTACGCAAACAAAAAGGTAGTGTTAAATATATTCAAATAAAAAAAAAAAAATATTACAGTAGCCATTATTTCAATCAGCAAGCAAATCTTCATATATATGTCAACATTATATATTTTAATAAAAATCTTCTTAAACTAAAAAAAAATATCATTGTCTTAAAAAATATGGCTCTATCAATTATCTTGCATTTGTAGCATGTACATATGTCTATGCATATGTATACATGTCAATAGGAAAAATTGTCATCCTTTTAAATTTTACTAATAATATGAAGAATAACTACTGTTGCCATAAATATTAGGGTTGATATTAAAACGGTTTGTGGTGTTCTGACAAAATAATAAAAAAATATATATATGTATCCATTATTACATGCACAAGTAAGGTATTCGAGCGTTTTATATGATCTAGCTAGCCATTTTCATAAAAAAAAAAAAATATGCACACGCTTACAATTTAAAACCGGGGGAATCATCTCCATAAATTTTTAATATGGTATTTCCACTGACACTACCTCTTCCTTGAGTATTGCTACTTGTTTGGCCACCACTTGGGGTTGGTCTTCGTCTAAATATAATATAAACAAAAATTAAATTATAAAATTATTTCCATATCACTTTATTTTATGTTGATTTTAATGTGAATATTTTTTTTTTATTTTAATATAATAGGGCATATAGTAATAATTTCATACCTTGCGGGTGTTCTTACACCACCAACAATTACTGGAGGAGTATTATTCATTTTGTTATATTATATGGATTAATAATTTAGCTACCAAAAATATGGTAAGTAAAAATTATACGAATATATAATATACAAGAATATATATAAATATTAAAGGGAGTATGATAAATAGTATGTATATTAAACTTTATTTTACATACAAAATTTATTACAAATATTTTTAAGTATTAAAATAATGATAAAAATGTATAATCTAATAATAGTCAGTCTTACTTGCTAAAATTTTATGTGTTGTTAAAGTTTTAAAAATGTTTCAAACTAGCTTTTCCTTTATTTTTAAATATTTATTTTTGTTTTATATATTTATAAAATATTTCTTATTTTTTTTGTATTTTTTTTTTGCAATTGTTTTGGATTTATTTTGTGCTATTTGTTAATAATTGCATCACATTTTTTACGAGGTATACATACTACGTGCATATAATACTTTTATTCCCGTTTCTTAAGAATTCCATTTAAAAATTAAGTTTAAAAAATTTGTTTAATTTTTATCTTTATTTTATAAAGAAATGTGAAATAATTAAAAGGAAAATAAAAAAAAAAATGGTAATATATAATACATAGCTATAAGCTCATTTTATTGAGTTACATTTAGTATTGTTTCCCCTTTTTCACACATTTTTGTATAATTATGTGCAATTTTACATTATATATATTATTTATATTTTTTTAATTTGTTCTTAAGTATTATGGGGTACTAATTTTGCTAAGCTTTGCTAAGTTTTTCTGAATTTTCCTGCATTTTTCATTACTACATTTTAATATAGTAGACATCCATGCATACTATTCCCATTTGCTCACACAATGGATGGATCAAAGGCATGACTTATTTTGTATGTACCTTTACGGATCCACACATAAAAATCTCACTATATATATATGTACACATTTTTACAACTGTTATAATTAAAATTTTCAACCAAATAGGGAATAAAAAAAAAATAAAATGCATAGCTTATATTTACACAATACAGGAAATTACTTGAGGATTACAAAGCTATTTTTCAAACCATAAATTTCTTTGACATATTCATACCTTATTAAATATATACCAATGAAATTTCCCCACCATATTATATATGAGGAAATGCTTTACATATTTAATACGTATGTAATAATAAGATACCTTATTCTATTATGTTATATAAATAAGCAATTTAAAAGTAGTTTATACTAAAATTTTAGTGACCTTATTTGTACCAACATCAACACTTATAACCATAGGTATAAAGATTTGCTAATATTTTTAAAATAAAAATTAAATTATCAAAAGTTTGTATGGGAAAAATGTATAAATAAGTAGTAATAAATAAAAAAATATATATTATATACGCATGTATGTGTGCATAACAACTATTTATAAATTATTTACGAATTCAAAGACACTTTTACATATAAAGGATAAATAGTTTAACAACGTATTAAAATTAAGTATGTTTATTGTTTGTCCCCAAATTATTATATTTCTAATATATCCATCGCATATAATCTGGTTATATATCCTATCCTTTTTATTTATTCATTATTTAATTGAAAATATTTAAATTCGTATGCCAATTTTCCCTTTGCTATAACTCTCAAAAAGTCTCTAATTTGGTGCATTTTTAAGTATTTTTTTGCCAAATACTAAAAAAAAAAAAAAAAAAAAAAAAAATTAATACGGGTTAAAAGTTGTCGTATATCCATATAATGTAGTATCGCCATAATTATGACATATACGCACATTATATATAACACTTTTTATAAAAATTTGATTATTACCTTAATATATCTTTTTGAAAATGGAATATGAACAGTAATATATATTTTGTAGTCGTCTGATGTTACTACTATCTTATTTTTTAGGTTGTTAGTTTTGTTGTCAACCTTTATTTTGTCCTTAAAAAATTGTTCCTATAATAAAAAAAAAAATAAAAAAATACAACAAATCTATAAAAACATTGCTCTCAAAGTATATGGTATATCACTACGTATGTATGGATGGATGTAGTCATTTTCCGTTTAATGAAGTAACTTACCAATCCGCTAATATCCAAAATAGTATCCTTGACTGGCTTAGTACAATCAAGAATATATTTAATTCCCTTTGTGCTTTTTACTATTTTACTTTTTTTTCCAAGAATTTTGGAAATTTTTTTTGCATTTTTTCCACTAGTTTTTTTCGCATTTTTTACATCCTTTTTGACTGCCATTTTGTTATTTTTTTTTTTATTTATTTAAAAATATGGATATTATGATAAAAAGAAAATAACCTTAAACTTATATATCTATAAATGAGTTGTAGTTAATTTAGGAATGTTCATAAAAATGATAAATATTGTTTTGTTATTTTTTATATTTTATATAAAATATTTTTTATATTTTTTTGGGCATATTTTTTTTTCTTTTTTAATGTTCCCAAATTGGCGCTAAATAAAATTTTATAATATTTTTATACCCGCATAAAAATATAAAATTAGTTTATTTATATATGCATATTATTTATTTGTATATAATAAGGTGGAAAAACAATATCGTTTTTTTACATAATTATTATTATTAAGATACCCCTAAATATTACATTATAATATTGTATTATGTATATATCTATTTATTTTATAGCCTTCCCCATATACATAGTATAGTTTACTACATATATATAACATTTTTCATGCGCGCTAAAAAAATGTTTTTAATTTTTTATGAGCAATAAGCTTGGGGGGTACTACAAAAAAGAAAATATCATGTGCATTTATTTTTAATCCATAAATATATAATAATCTTACTTTATTGTCAGGAATACATATATATATTTTTAAATAATAATACAATTTGGAAAAAAACAAAGCAATAAAATTGTATAGATTATTATAGGGTAAAAACATAAGCCCTTTAAATATAATATGCACATATACATAATAATATTTTTTTATAATTTCTTGCTATTTATTTATATATTAAAAATAATTCATGTTTTAAAAGGCCTTAAAATATTACATAATAATATACCAATGGGGTGGAAAATCCATTTTTTAACTTGCACGAGTTTTATTTATATATGACACTATTATGCTTTGTAATAAATATTTTATATCATTGTATACCCATCCCCATTATATTATTATATATATAGGAATAAATAAACATTTATTTATATAACCATTTTTTTATACTTTTGGTAAGGTTTAAAAAATTTTTAAATTTTATTTAGCTTATTTTATAATAAATAAAAAGTTAAAATACGAGTGATGTTGTTTGGTATAAGCAAATTATCATATGCCATGAAAAATTAAAAAAATTTATTTTCCATATTTTTACAAAAAATTTTATTTTTTTTTTTTATTTTTTAAATATATTGTCACATTGTGGCAATACCGCCTACCATTTTTTATAAATAAAAATCGAATAAAGCTAAAAGTTTTTTTATAATTTTATTGAAAAGGTTGTTTACACAAAACCCCGAAAAAAGGGCTATCATTTTTTAATTGTTTCCAAGTGATGGACATAAAAGTTAACAGAAAAAACGACAAAAAAAAGTAAGGAAAGACAAAATTTAACTCATAATAAAATATATTTCATTTTCAAAATCGGATATGCTTCATATTTCCTGGGACAATAAAATATGGTGGTATATTTTTTGTTGTCACAGAAACTGGGCATATAATATCAATAAAAAAATCACTTACTGTTTGAGTATCCGTATTTTTATCAATATCTTCAACATTATTATTTTCATTTTTTTGATCATCATTTTCGATTTCAACTTCTCTTACATTTTGTACATGTGCAAAACCTGCTATATTCATAAGATGGACATAATTAATTTGTTTAGAATATGATATACCTAATACACAATTCATTAAATTTTTTATATTTCCATTATAGCTAATTACTGAAACTGTTTCTCTTTTTACATTTTGCCAATCTGCAGGTAAAGCAGATAAAGGAACTGCTAACTTTGTATCTAGCCGAACAAAATTTGTTTGATTATATTTAATTGTTATGATATGACATTTTTTATATATTGTATTATTTAAATTTATATTTTTATAAAAATAATCATAAAACCATAAATTCCTACAATATCGTGCTCTAGTATTATCAGATGGTATAACACCTTCATATTTAGGCATTCCAATTATTTCGATTTTATTACCTGTATCATCATTTTCTTCTTTATCATTATTTGTTTGAATATTATCATTTTCTTTTTCAATATTTATAAAATCTTCTTCATCATATCTAATATTTTTACTTGATTTATATAATCCGGAATTACTATATTCTTTTTTTTCAACATTTTCATTAAATTGTTGAATATTATCTGGCTTATTAAAATTTTCTAAACTACCTTGCTTCTCTTCTTTATCATAATATTCCTTTAATGAATAATGTAAAAAAGAATTATCAATAATAACAACTATATTTATATTATATATATCTATCAAATTATTTATAATTTTAATATCTGCTTCAGATGGCACATTCAAAATAAATCCAGATGAATATATAACTTCTTGATCTGTATTATTTTTTAAATTACCTGAATAATAATTTAAATTATTTAACAACATCAAATATATACAACTACTTATACATTCATTAATATGATAATACAAGTTTATATCATCTAATATGTCTAGATATCCAAAGAAATAATCCAAAGAATATCGAAAACGGCTATTTAAGTTGGTGCTATTCAAACTACCACTATTTAAACTACTGCTGTTTATGTTGTTACTATTTAGGTTGCCACTATTTGCACCTTCATTATTGTCATATATAAAACAACTCATAACTCCAGGGCCTCGATTTATATCCATCTTATCACAATTCCCCTTTGTATCTGTTTCTATATATATAGGTTTAAATCCAGACTTTAGTGCATAATTTAACAAAAGCATAGAAACAGAACTTTTTCCAGAATTATTATTTCCTGTTATCAATACTCGTGGTCCAATTTTTTTTTTTTTTTTTGCTAAATTTCTATAAGCATCTAAAACATAAGATAAGGATAAATATTCTTTGATCGTAGAATTTTTACTTTCATATTCTTGTAATGTTTTTCCTTTTATTTGAACTATACATCCAGTAAAAGTGTATATAGAAAATTTTTCATTATATCCAAAATAATAGTCTTTATCAACTACTAGCTCTTTCCCAAATATTTCAGCTACACACATTTGTGTATTTTTATCTTCACTATTATTTCCTTGACTTGGTAATATTCTAATTTTTATGCATTCCTCATTTTCTTCATTTTTTAATGGCTTTTCAAGGGTAACTATCCGAAGTTCCCTATACATTTTCAAATGATAAATTCTGGTGTTATTTGCATTCTCCATATTTTTTTATACTATAAAATTGTCTTTATTTTTTTTTATCTTCCAAAAAAAAGCTTCTGCAGTTAGCTACTTATTGCGTAAACTATTTTATGAACAAAAAAAATCCATGACCATGCTCATATTAAACATGTTCATATTATTTTTATCCTGATAAAAACATTTGCTCGCATACTTATTTGCATAATTAAATATAGTTAAAGAAGAAATATGTATAGTACTTTTCAATCTTGTATAATTCTACTCGTACATGGTGGAATCTTTATATATATATAAATTGTCCCCTAAATATATGTATGTTACTATTTGAAAATATCCTTTATTTCGATATTCGCATTGTACATAACTTTTTGCAAATTTACCTGAATGTTCATACAAATTGGGCTTTATCTTTTTTTTCAGTTTGACAGCAATAAAAAAGGCGAGAAGGAGAAAGAGAATTTGGTTGCTCTACTGTTCGTAGATCAATATGTGATAAAAAAATATTTATAATTTTTTTCTCTTCACCTTTTTATTTCTTTTTTTTTCATTTCATCCTTATTCCAAAATGTAAATTTTACCTTAAAGATACATGTACATGTCATAATATTTTTTTAGAAATTTTATCACATTTAAATATGCGCTATTAAAAGTGGTATATTTTATGCACGTTCAGAAAATTTATATCTATATATAACGGATATATATATAGCTGTTTTTTTCTCGGTCATCTTTTGATGATTTGCTTAAAAATTTAAATAAAAATATTATTATTATTTTACTATTTTTATAATTCAATTTTTTTCATTATTTTTTATATTATATTTTTTCATTGTGGAGTTATAAAGATGATATAAAAAAATGCTCGAATTGTAATATGTTACAGTATTTACTCCCACTGATAGCCTATATATAATATATGCTTATTGTTTATAGTATTAATATTTATTTATACAACATATATTCTACGGTTACATACACGCAAAACCATGCTTAGCCTCAAAAATTTCAGTAATTTTTTTTAAAAACGAAGAAAAAAAAATAAAAATATGGAACCTAATGATGATAACATTATACATTTTTCGGAAGATAATAACAAAACAGGAAAAAAAATAATAATAATATTAGAGGGTGCATGTTTACAATTGATTGAAATAAAACCATATATATATGAACTAGCTAATAATACAAAACATAAAAATATATTATTAAAGGGGAAAAATGAAGACAATATAAAAAATTATAGACCCGATATTTTACATCAATGTTTAATCCATTTATTAGAAACACCATTAAATAAATATGGAATGTTACAAATATATATAAAAACACATGACAACCAATTATTTTATGTTTCACCCCATTTAAAAATACCTAAAACATATAATCAATTTGAATCATTAATGGTCACTTTTTTAAGAAAATATAAAATTAAAGCAAATGAAAAAAATATATATTTATTAAAAATTATAAAAAATGATTATAATAATATTTTACCAACTAATGGAAAAAAAATAGCTTTGTCATTAAAAGGAGAAAAGGTTAATTTACCTGACTATGTTCAGAATTTTAAAGATGAACAAATTCCTATAACATTTTTTATAGGAGCCGTAGCATATTCTAACCCAACTATGAATTTAGATATTATTGATCAAAGTATAAGTATTTCAGAATACAGTTTAAGTGCTGCTACTTGTTGTTCTTCGATATGTTCTGAGTTTGAAAATTTGTGGAAATTGTTCTGAACAATTCACAAAAAAATCAAATAAATATGTATGTACATGCATAAATAAAGTACAAAATTTTAATAACCTCAGACATTTTTTTTTTTTAATTATTACCTAATCTTTGCATATACCTCATTTTAAATACATATTACAATTTGTTTCATATAAATTATTTTATTTTTTATGTACAATTGCACACACAATTTGTGCATATATTTTTTACTAATTTTTTTGTATGCATATAGCTATACTTGTATTTTTGCTTACATATTATATGTGTGTGCGTCAAACTTGTCTGACAACACACAATATTTTTAATTTAAAACTTTTGAAATAATATTTGCTTTTTATTTAGAAATTAAAAAAATAAAAAAGTTAAAAAAGTGAAGTCTAATTTAAATATATCAAAACGTAGCATTATAAAATAATAATATTCGAAGCTACACACATATAATGCTCATAATATATATATAAATATATATAGAGAGAAGAGAAAAAAAAACATAACTTCAATATTTCTACATATACTAAAATTGGCATTTTATATAACAATTATTATACGCACCACACGCATACATATATATAATATATATATATGTATATAATATGCATATAAGGTATGGCACACATTTGGGAGGTAGCTAAACTTTCCTTTTTCTTCTTTCCTCCTTGTGCCTGACTTGGTCATAATTTTATCGAATATATATTTCCACAGTATTTACAACATTTGCAATTTTTACAATTTTTTTTATATAAAATGAAAAATAAATATTATATATATATATAGATATATTATATACATATAAATTTTAACGGCACTAAAAAAGCATCTTTTTCATAAAAAAAAATGTTTTAATAAAATAGAAATGCAAAAGTGAAACGAAGAAAAAAAATGATATACATTTTGGGAATTTCAATTTTTTTTATTTTAAATATAAGTCCAATTAAAAAAAAGAAAATAAAATAAAGAATGAAAAAAAAGTAAATGATAATAAACTAAAGGGTATAAAGATTTGTAAGAATAAAACACATACACATTTGAGTCTTCATATATATATACAATTAGTATATTATAACATATATATATATATATTTTTTTATAATTTTAAAATAGTAAGACAAAATTATGTTTTTTTTTTTGGAAAGTATCTCCATAGCCATGAAAAAATACCTAGTTGGCTACCTCCATTATCATTTTTTTTATCAGAGTTTGCTTTTGATTTATCTGTAGATGCATCTTTTTTATTTGGGTCATTAGCATTTGAACCGTCTTCTAATTTTTTTTGAGGTGAAGGACTTTCATCAGGTCTTTTAGGTGGTACTACTTTATTTGGTGGTGTTTTTGTAATTACTGTTTTTTTTACAGGTTGATAAAATTCCTAAAAAGAAAGAAATAGATACGACATTATGTGATAAAAGCTAAATCGTCACACGCAATGAAATTGATAAATAATGTAATCGAAAAAAGCGATGCAAATATGGCAAATTCCTGATTTTGCATTTTTCACAGCATATGACACTATTATAACAAATAGCCATATGCAAAATGTGTTCATACAAAACAGCAAAATTATGCACAATTCACCAAACATAAACAAAATCACAATATTTTAAAATAAAACGCTTAGACATATAAATATGAATCTGTATTATTCATGTTTTATTATATATATATAAACAAATGAGTTATGTGCATAAAAGTATAAGTCCTAAGTAATCAAACATCGATATGATATAAAACACTCGAACACACAATATATATATATATTATGCATATATTATGCATGTATGTATATATTACTTCTTCTTTAGAATTTGGTTTCTTCAGTTTTATGTTTGGATTGGTGGTTGTAGGCGGTTTATTTACTTTCGTCATTTTTTCTCACTGATTGTGTTTTCTGTTTAGAACAATATATTTTTTGTTTATATACGTTTTATTGATTTCATGTATTCAAAAAAATAGATATATTTTATATTTATTATTATTATTAGAAGTTTTTGGATTATGTCACATATATATATAATATATATATATGACCAAATGATTATTTTTAAAAAATACAAAGAAATAAAATAATTTCAAAGACAAAAAAAATATATATAATATCAAAAGGTATATTTTATTATATTACTTTTTTTTCTAATTATGTATATAAAAGAATGATAAAAAAAAAAAAAATAATATAAATATTAAATATATATAAAAGAGTCTGAAAATATATGTATATTGTTCACCATATATAATAATAATAATAATATTAAAATATATTTTAACAAAATTCACATATAATTTTTTAGAAAAAACAAAAAATTAATAAGTATTAATATTAATATATAACTACCTAGTTTTAAATAATTTCGTATTTCGTTATCTATAATATATTACGCGCATAAATATTATATACGTATATATATAAAATCAATATATACTTATTTATTAATTTCGCTTTTTATATTATTTATATATTATTAATGTTTCTCGCTATATATTATTTATTTCGTAAAAAAAAAATTATACAAATAAAAAAAAACGCTATATATATAATGGAATTCTATTATTATTAATATAAATGTACGTAATAAAATATATACGTATAATATATAGCAATAAAATTATATACGATTTTTATTAATACATAATTTTTTTAGCGCGTTTTATTATATATATATATATAAAATAGTGCCATTCATTTATTATTAAATTTTATTTATATTGTATATGAGAAATTATGTTATTACGTAAAAAATATATGCAATATGTACTTTTTATATGGAAGAAGGCCATTTTAAACGTACGTATATATATATATATAGTATTCTTATATATATTAACTTTTTTACGATTTTATTTATTATGCATTATATATCAAGTGCTTGATTTTGACGAAAAAAAAAACTAAACTAAAAATTATTGTTGCATATTTATTAAATGCAATTATAATAAGATTAGCACTAAAATCAATTTTAATTATAATGGTTAGATTAATTATAAAATCAATTAATTATAATTTTTAATTCAAAATTTTTTTCATTAATCTAAATTCAATGCATTTTAATTCAACTCCCATTAATTTTTTAATCGTACATTTATAATATATTAAATAAAATTTTAAAAAATTTTATTTATTTGTTTCGTATATAAATTATATAACAAAATACCTTTGTACTTTTTACAAATCTTCTATTTGTTTATTAAAGTTTTTTTACTTACAATTTTATAACACTATAAAATTTTTAATTATATATATTGTCATTTCTTTACGGCCACCCAAATTTAACTCATTTTACTATAACCATAACCAATTGGTACATTATTCTTTACTGCATATTTATATTATGTACAAGTCATAATTTATACGACTATATATAATATTGTGAAGAACCCTGTTTTGATAAGTTGAAGGCCTATCCGTTTTTTTTCGGATTCTTATAATAAAAATGCAAGGAAATTGTTTGTAACCAATATAATATTTAAAAACTAATAAATATTATACTATTTACATATTAATAATAAAACCATTTAGCTATGAATATATTATATGTACGTGATTTATTTCGGTCCGTTTTTTTAATATATATATATATATATATATATATTGCTAAACTGTTGAAAACTTTGTATGGTGTTGTTTAACAAATTATAGGCAAATGAATTGTTGCGTAAACAACATTTAATCATAATCTTCTATATAACCATTTTAAGGTGTAAATATTATATTTACAAAATAATAATTAAATCGTACTTAACAAATTTTCTTGTTTTTTTTTTATATATAAATTTTTTTAAAAATTATTGCCGTTCATAATTTTTTACGCAAAAATTATTTTTTAATTCTTTTTTTATTACGTGTTCATAAAAAAAAAAATCGCACACACTAATTAAAATTATGTTTATGTTAAATATAAATAATATACATATGTATATATTTTATTATTTAAATAAAAAATCGGATTCCCATTTTTCAATGCAATAAAAGTAACTAGTCCTTTTAATAAAAATTTACGTGTATAATAATGTTCCTTTGATTTGCCAATAAAATTATAAATAACACTGCCATATTAAGGGCGCACACATTTTTACATTTTTTTCAATACGATTTTCTCTGTCTTTTCTAACTATATATTATCGCTAGTACTTACGACTATTGTTGTTTTATCCTTTAAAATGACTTTATTGCTAATTTCAATGGTTTAAAGACTAAAATAATGAACCGTCGCAAACAGCAGTATGCTGTAGACATGCTGTTTCACTTATAAGTTGTTATGTAATGAAAGAATATATAAAAAAGTATAAAATTATTAAAAAAATCTTATGTCAAATTTGGGGGTAATATAAAAATTGTTTATATAATCATTATATGATGAATATTAATAAGGTGAAAATGGTGAATTAAAAATGGTTAAACCTTTTAACTCATTTTTCAAAATTAAATTGTATTATTTGTTAGTGTCATTTATTTATACGACTCGTGTTTTGTTCATTCATTTGTAATAACTACAATGTTTTACTTTGTTTACTAAAAAAATGATATTGTAACAATATGAATTAGTAAGAAAAGAAAATATATCAATATATTTCCTTTTATTATTTAAAACTTATTTTAATTATAAACATAAGGTAACTGAAAAATGTAGCATTAAGCAATGATCTGACCAGATAAAACAAATCCCTCTTTTGTATATATAATATCATATTGTTGTATTTTTTTTCAATTTTTATCTGTTAAAAAATGTATATATTTCTTATAACAATTTTTTTATTGTATATATATTCATATGTTATAATATTTTATTTATGGAAATATTTAAACTATCTAAAATCGGGGCCTATACAAATATATATTTTTTATTGATGAGCATAATAATTTTTTACCCAATAAAAAAAAAAATAACAAGAAAGGAAAATAAACAAATATATGTAGAAAAATGTTAAACAATAAAATTTTTAGTTAATATATAATATTGCTTGTTCATAAAAAAAAAATAGAATAAAAAATGTAAAAATCCAATTTTGTGAAACGATAAATCATATCACTCTTTGTAATATGGCTTTAAAAAAAAAAACTAATGATGATATACATGTCGTTGATTTGAATTTTTTTTCACGATGAAGGATTTACCAATATTAAGATATAAAAATGAAATAAAAGAAAAATTAAAAGATAATAAACTTATCGTTATAAAAGGGGAAACAGGATGTGGTAAAACAACTCAGGTGCCACAAATAATAAATGAATTATATTTTGATGAAGAAGAAAATGATGATAAAGAAAGTATTGACAAAGATGAGGCCCAAAGAATCCTCGTGTCTTTGCCAAGAAGAGTTGCTACAATAACTGTAGCAGAACGTGTATCGAAGGAAATGAATAGAGGGAATGTTGGTGAGTATGTAGGATATAGTATAAGATTTAAAAATGTCTGTTCAAAGAAAACTAAAATAAAATTTGTAACAGACGGAATATTAATAAGAGAAATAATGGGGGATCCATTATTAAAAAATTATAAATTTATTATTTTAGATGAAATACATGAAAGATCTATAAGAACTGATGTATTATTAGGATATACTAAAATATTATTAGAAAAAAGAAAAAATTTAAAAATTATTCTTATGTCAGCTACTTTTGATATAAATATTTTTAACAGCTTTTTGGGAAATCCTCCAATTATATCAATTCCTCATAAAATTCATAAAATTTCAATTTTTTATCCAAAAAATTTAATAGAGGATTATCTACTGTCTATTGTATGTACAATTTTACAAATACATTTTGAAAATTCTTATACCAAAAAAAATATGAACAGTTCAGAATATTATGAACATAACGACCTAAAAAATGCAGACCAGGAATTATGTAACAATACAGATATTTCAAAAAATAAAAATCCCATTAACACACAAACAAATTCAGATTTAGTAAACGAAAATGATGAAAATTATAATGATATAATCGGAGATATTTTAGTTTTTTTACCTGGACAAGAAGAAATTGAAATGGTTAATATCATGCTTAAGGAAAAATTAAAAATTATTTACAAGGGAATATTATTAAAAAAATTAATGAATGATAAAAAAAATACAAATATAAATGATGATGAAGATATTGTAACTAAATTTAATTATGCAATGGGATCACTTCATGAAAATCCTGTTAATGATATATCTTTCCATTTTGGTGATACAGAAATAATTCCAGATAAAATTTATAGCATGAAAATATTACAGCTATATTCTTCCCTCCCTAATAAAAAACAAAAAATGATTTTTGATCCCGTTCCCCCTAACACGAGAAAGGTAAGCATGTGTAGGTCGCTTAATTTTGCCAAATAATTTTGCCGAATAATTTTGCCAAATAATTTTGCCGAATAATTTTGCCGAATAATTTTGCTGAATAATTTTGCCAAATAATTTTGCTGAATAATATTTCCAACGATTATGTCACTTCACATTTTGACAAATAACTTCCCCCCCCCTTTCAGGTGATCCTCAGTACAAACATCGCTGAAACATCCGTGACGATCCCTAACATTAAGTACGTAATAGATAGCGGTAAAGCAAAGGTAAAATTTTTCGATGAAAAAAAAGGATGCAGTGTTTTAAAAATTACAAAAATAACAAAAGATTCTGCAATTCAACGAAGTGGGAGAGCAGGAAGAGAAGGACCAGGAAAAGTTTATAGAATATACACTAAAGAGGAATATGACAATATGAAACCTTTTTTAATACCCGAAATATTTAGATCTGATCTTACACAAATATATTTGGAGCTAAAGGTATGCCATATTATATATAACTAATTTATGCATGCCCATTGTTATGTTTGCTTGAAGTGATAACCTAATTCAAAACTTGTAACTTCTTCACTTCCCTATCAGGCAATGAACATAAAAAATCCACTAGACTTTAACTTTCCGGAGAATCCAAAAAAAGAACTTTTTATACATTCAGCAAAAATGTTATTTAAAATAAAAGCAATCGATATAAATAATAATTTAACAGAATTAGGAAGGCAAATATCTTTACTTCCTCTTAGTCCTATTTATGGGAATATGCTATTATCAGCTGTTTCTTTTAATTGTGTTGATGAGATGGCTACATTAATAGCCCTTTTAAATTGTGATAGTATTTTTTTAAATTTTAATTTTGACGATGAAATTGATGATACAGATACCAGTTTAGCAACAATGGTTAATAAAGGGAAGGAAAAAAATGAAAATCAAAATAAAGATAAGAATATGAAAGAAGATGAAAATTATGATGACCTCAAAATAAATGATAAAAATAAAATTATTAACATTGCCAGGAAAAAATTAATACATCCAGATGGTGACCATTTAACAATATTACATGTTTTTTATTTATGGGAAGAAGAGTTAACAAATAGTGGTAAAAAACAATTTTGTAATATGTATGGATTAAATAATGAAGTTTTAATAAATGTACAAAAAATTAAAAAACAATTATTAGAAATATTATCAAATAAATTAAAAATAAAAATAAATAAAAAATTACATATGCATCAATGGGATAATATTATGATGTCTTTATGTAAATCATGTTATTTTAATGTTGCAAAAAATATATCAAATTCTTCTGTCTTTATGAATTTAGTAACAAAAACGAAATTACGTATACATCCTTCTTCTACTCTCTTTAATTCTTTTACTAAACCCTCGTTTATTTTTTATTCGGATGTTGTACAAACAAAAAGATTATATGCGCGTGTTGTCACAAAAGTAGACCCTGAATGGCTAATCAAGTTTGTCCCAAAAAGTTTTCAAATAGCCAAAGACTAAATTAGAGTATGTTTCAATCGGAACGGCACCATGTGTGTGTGCACAAACATTTTTTTTATTTTCATTTTTTTACTATGAAAATGTTTTATTCGGTGAGCATTAGAACTCAGCACTACAAATGTAGACCCCGATTAATAATATTTTCAACTTTTTTAAAGTAAATACAACTTTTTTTTTAATTAAATTACCAACAAAATTTATCACGCCCACTTTTTACCCGTTCATCTAACTTTTGCTCGTTTGTTAAATTTCCCTTAATTTTTTTATCAACAACTTTATAAGACCATAATCCAACTTTTTGTCGTATTTTTATAACATCATGTTTAGGTTTATCTTTTAAAACTTTTGCATATTTCAATGTTTCATTATCACTACAACTTTCACTATTACTTATATCTTCAACTTTTTTTTTATTTATATAATATTTACATGCTGTACTTATATCACTTGAAAATTCTTCATCAACAAGTACAGTTCTATTACTTAATATGGATGTTACATTTCTTTTTTCAATTTGTAGACTATTTGGATTTTTTAAAATTATTTGATATCCAACTTTTAATTCTTCTATAAACTTTGTATCAAATCCTTGTATCGTATTTTTAATTGTTACTATTCTTCCTGTACCATTTATTATATCCTCATCTTTGTCATTTGTTTTTTTCTTTTTCTCCTCATGTTCTAATCCTTTATTTATTTCGTCCTTATATTTTTTGTCTGCATTATCACTACTTTTTTTGCTTTTACTTTTTTTTATTTTTTTTTTCAATTTTAATTTTCCCCCAACAAAATTACTACTACGTTGATCCATTTCTTCTTATTTTTTTTTTTCTATTCATATTTATATATTTTTTTTAAATCATTGTACCATTAATTTTTTAAAACATTTAATTAGGCCAAGTAAATATATATTTTTTTCCAAATATAAAATGGTATTAAAAAAATGATGAAATACGAAATAATTATATATATATGTGAAGAATAAATAAGAGGGGGGGGGGAATATATTTTTTTCCACCCCTACTGCAGTATTTTTGCGCATATATATTTTTTTTGAAAATTATGTAGTATAAAATAATTGTTAAACTTTGTTCATACTACATATATTAATTTAGCTATCAATTTTATTAACCTTTTAAAATTTGTTTGTTCAATTTAAGGACCAACATATGTAACATTGTATAAATGGAAATTCTTTTCATGTTTCTTTTATAAGCAGTTTTATGCACATTTTTTATCAAAAATTATAAACTGTTAAAATGAAAATCCTAAGAAAGTATACTGTTTTTGTAATGGACAAAATTAAACAGCCAAATTAAAAATTGGAAGAGAGACTTAAAATAACATCCAGTTGAGCTAGCTTTTTTTTTTTAAAGGAATATAAAAAATTGGACAATTAAATAGGTATATAATTATTTACACATAAATTATTGAGATCAACCATATAGTAAGTCGTATTCCTGAAATAAGTGTATTTATGTAGATCTGAATATGGGTAGTTTGTAATTTCATATTTTTTTATTTAGACATTTATATTTTTATCGTTAATTAAAAGTATTTTAAATTGTAGTCTTTAATATGAGGTTTAAACCTTCCACATGAACACACAAACATATAAATACTTATTTGTACATATTTATGCATGTGCATATGCATTATATGTACATTGGCTATATATACATAAATCCAAACAATTAAATTCTGAATTGTTCATATAATAAACAAATTTAATTTAAAATATAATAATAATACATTCGAAATAGCTGTAAAAAACATGCACAAGTCATGTGTAGCCATTATATATATATATATCCGCAAAAGTAAAATAAAAAAAATGCACACACAATATATATGCACTTTTTCCATATAAATAATAAAATATTTTAGTTAGTATATCAATAGTATGACGGAAAAATAAAAAGCAAATGGCATAACCAAAAAAATGTCCAATTTAAAAATTATAAATACATGAACAATAAAATCAAGACAATTGAAACGGAATAAAAAATATATTACTGATTTGTGTATATACGAAGTAATGCAAATTTCCTCATTTATATATTCATAGATTTGTATATTCTCATCTCATATCGTATAATTATTATCTACACATTTGAAATGAGCTTCACTAGCTTATAATAAAAGGCTTCCTATTCAATATATAAATAATAGGAATGATAAAAAAAAAAAATTACAAATTGTTCATAATATAAATTTTTATGAGCATACAAAAAAATAATAAAGATAGTGATACTATTGTGTGTGTGTGAGGGAAAATGATTAGCATATCTGGGTATATGAATTTACATAAAATAAAGGTGTGCAAATATTATGAGCAAAATAAAGAGCTTTAAATTTTGTAAAAATTACTCGATATGCCCTCCAATCATTTCCTTTTATATTACCTTCTTTATGAAATCGGTTTCAAAAAATAATAAATAAAAATTATTGCATTATCCATCAAAGTGTTAAAAAAACACTTAATCAGTTTATCTTCTATACGGGGCCATCATTGGCATTAAAGTGTGTGTAGTATGCATTATACATGCATGTATGTACACATACTTTACCCGGTCAAATTAACTTTGTTTGGATATAATTGATTAAAATGATCTAATGTCATATCTATATATTGTGTTACTTCACCTAATTTATGTTTCCGTATTTCAGAGGGTATTAATATTTTTCTTTCTTCAACAGTATAATGTAATAATTCTTCTTTTGTAAAATTAAAGCAATTTGTAATATATGGTAAAGTATAGTTTGTTTGATCCGAACCAATATTAGTATTAAAAACTTTAAAGTTTCGAATATCATCAAAATAATTATGTAATAATGCATTACATAATTTTATTCTTTTCTTTGGATTAAATTGTAATAACTTATCTAATAAATCTATACTTTCTTTTGAAGAATTATTACTTATTAATTTTTTTAATGTAATTGGTTTTATATTTGGAAACTTTACATTTTTATATACACTTCGAAAAGAAAGAAAATCTTCATCATTTGGTGTCCCTAATATTTTAATAATTTCCACTAACTGATCGGATGCACAATCTCCCAGAAATAAGGGTTTTCCCAATATCAACTCTCCCATTACACACCCTACAAAATTGACAAAAAAAAAATAACAAATGGTGTAAAAATATAAGCAATGCACCTAACTCGTATGTAAAAATATGTTCGATTTTTTTTCAAATTGAATAATTGACATACCTATTGACCATGTATCAATGGCATGACTATAATAGTTTGATCCGAATAATAATTCAGGTGCTCTATAATATCTTGAACACACATAACTTAAATATTTATAATTTTCTTTTAATTTAGTAGATGTATTAAAATCACATAATTTTATATATTTATATACAATATTGTTCATATATATTTTATCCAAATCTTTTTCATCATAAATATTATCCAATTCTTCATTATTGGAATTGGTAATTTCATTTTTTTCTTTTTTATCTTCACAATTATCTATACTATTTTTATTGTCATCTGATAAAGGCAATATTTCTTTTTTTTCGTCATCGATTGTATTTGTTTGACTCATTTGAAGAGAAACTACTAAATCAGTTTTACTTCTCTTTAAAGCTTTTTTATAATTATCTTTATTTGCATTATCTAAATAATCACAACTCTCGTTATCATTATTTTTCTCTTTATATGTGTTGCTAAAACTCATTGATCGTTTTTCTCTAACATGTTTTGTATTGGAATTATTTTTTTTTTCACTTAACATAGATATAGGAGTACTAGAACAATTATAATTGTCACGTTCTTTATTTATATCATTATTTTCATCTGTATTATTAAGCTTTGGAGTATTATTTTTATGGAATTTTTCACTACCTTCATTTGGTGACGTATTAGTGTTATTTATTACATGTTCATTATTAATACAATTGTTATTTACTATTGAATTTTGTATATTCACATTATTATTTTCATCCAAATTTTTTTGCATATTTCTTTTATTCATAATACATTTGAACTTAACAGAATTGTGAATGCACACCACACATTTTTTATTTTCTTGACTTTCATTTCCATAGTTATTATTATTTGGTTTGTTTAAAAAAATTAAAATATTTTGCGGTTTTATGTCCCTGTGTGTAATACAAAGACTGTGTAAATATAATGTTGCTCGAATTAGCTGATATAAATATATTTTAACTTGATTTTCATTAAAAAAACTTTTTTTTATATAATCGCTTAAATTATGACAAGAACATATATTATCAATATTTTCTTGTAACATATTTATGTTAAAATTGTTTATTATATTCCCATAATTATTTAAGCAATCGTTTTCACTTTTAATATTATTATTGTTTGAGGTATTTATTTCTTTTTCGCTATTATTATAGCTATTTGTATCAATATTTTTTTCGTTACAGTTATTTTCTGATTTGTTCATATTTTTTGTAGTATCATTATAATTTGGGTCAGGTGTATTTGTGCAATTTTCATCACACTTGTTCATTTGTGATTTATCAGGGTTTCCCTTATTTTCCGATTCGCTAACTGAGTTTATATTATCGTTATTAACGCATTTAATATCTTCCCCTGAAGCATTAAAATTTGTACAATCATTCTTTAATTTTACATCATTATCTTTGTCATTTTTAATATGTTTAAAATTATTTGCATTTTTAAAAGTTTTATTAACATGTTCAGAATTTTTTATAGTTATGTAATAAAGTGAAGTAGCTAAATCAGTATTTCCATATTCCATAACCATATGTACATATACTCCACCATTGGGGCATAATGTATAAAAAGCATGTTTTAATTTTACAATATTTGGATGTTTTAATTTTTTCATAATTTCTATTTCTTTAAAATGTTTTGTACTTTTCTGATATGTTTGTTTTAACGCTACTACACTGGAATTTTCAAGGCAGTCCGCTTTATACACTACACCATATACTCCATTTCCAATTATATGAGAAATTTTATATGTTAAATTTTTGTTATCATTCTTTAAATTTTCATCGTCAAAATATATATTTGTATAGTCATTTAGTATGTCATTTTCCTTGTATATTTTTATTAAATCCATTTTTTATACATATACGTTTTTTTTTTTTGTGTGTGTGTGTGATATATTTGTGAGTTTAAAAATAAATGATGATAATAATAAAAAAAAAAAAAACAAAACAAAATAAAACAAAGAGTGTAATAATAAAGCAGTTATATTATGAAAAAAAAATTAAATACAATAAAAAAATAACAACTTTTGGACAGTAAAAATATGAACATACATATATAAAAAAAATAAAAAAAGAGGATGGGGAGAAAGATTAAACAATCTATATAACTATTATGCTTTTACTACATTTTAAACAAATGGAAAAGTCTAATAAATGCTCATTATAATTAACTAACAAATAAGTGTAAGAATGTCACAACATTGTATATAACATTTTGTAATGCATATTAATTCATAATAAATAAAAACACTTATTATAATTTCAGGAGTTTAATGTATATACTTATTACAAAGTTTAGTAATAACAATTATATGAAAAAAATATAGCTTTAAAGGGGAATAGCTAAAAAAAAAATTACAAGATCATTTTAAAAATAGAATAACAAGCATTCAACTGTAGTATTCTATACTATCTAAAACCTTGTGTATGTTTTTTTGTCCCCTTTTATTTTAACTTTGTTTGCTATATTTTTTACTTTTTTTTCAAACATAAATTAAAAAAGTCGGCATCGTTAAATATTTAAAATACACGATTTGGGCCTAGGTTCGTTTGTAATTTTCATTTATAAAAATATTACAAACTATGTATTATATATGTAATGAGTGTATACACTATTCCATAATAGTTTTTACATTATTATAATTTAATCTTTCCCCTTTTCATCTTTTTCAAATAATATGTTTTTTTTTTCTTTTATTATCATTATTTTTTTATTTGCAAATGCAATTATTATTCTAAAAGAAAAAAATTACAAAAAAATGCATAAATAAAAATACAAAAAAAATCATAATACATGAAGCAATACTCCGATTATTTAATACTCATGATATTTGGATATACATATTTATGTGTATATGTGTATGCATTATAACAATTTATGCATACAAGATGTAATCACAAATTATTCTTTAATCTTTACAAAAATATATAAATTTCATAAAAAAAAAAAAATTTTTAATCATTATTTGTAGAAAAATTTATTCGTATATTTATAAAATAACTTTTTATTTTTGGAGGTGATAAAATTTTTAAAAAGTTGTAATAAAAGAGAAAAAAAAAATGAATGGAAAAATAAAGAAAAACTGCTTATTTTAACAAATATAAATTAAATCACTTAACTAAAATTTCATGAAAAAAAAAGCAAATATATTTACTTAACTAATATTAGAAAAGTATGGCCAAAATTAATGTAGCACAAATAATTTTGTATATACAACTAAACAATATATACCGATATATCTTGTGAAAAAGGCATATTACTAAAATTAAGAAAGCAAAAAGAAAAATATATATCTTTATTTTTTCTCCATAATATATTTTAAATGTTTAATATAATTTTCCAAGCCATTATAAAACACGAAATCGAGAAAATTAATATAAAAGTTTGCTTACACATGTATATATAAATACGCATGCATATATTATGTATTGTTTTTTTTGCTAACTAAAATAATAATTCTATATATATTGCATAATTAAAACTTCATAAGGTTAAACATTAAGTTATTTTTAGTATATGTAACTTATATAAAATAACTATATTAATATCATTATATGTAGCAAATATTTACACATTTTTCTCTATATATAAGATATAGACATATGTTATATTGCATGCATATAATATATGAGTCAGTCTAAATTTTTAATAAAAAAAAATGATAGGTCTTATTTAAACTTTATGGAAATATAAACTAGTTATTAAATTATTATAATGAAAAAAAAAAACAATAAAAAAAGGAAATATATATTTTTTTTTATTTAGCTAGCTTTTTGGTCATATATTTTGTTCAAAAATGGCCTTTATGATAAATTATCGCATGAACGTTCAGAAAATTTTTATCATACATATGATTTTATTCATATTTATACCCAATGAAAAATTAATGCGGTGTATACTTTAATATTCTTCTTATATAAAAACAAGTTGTCTTTCCTTCCATGGATATAAAATCAAACAAATTTTAAATGGTTTGAAAAAGAAGCATACATATATATAGTTATGGTTGCTATCATATGGAAATAATAAAAAAACAAAAGTATATGTTCTTGATTTTTCAATGCCATATATATTATCCATATTTTCAAAATTAATGACTTATATTAGTGTAGAAATACTTTAGAAAACGATAAAAATTCTTTTAACTATTTTTTTAAATTAAAAAAATGTGAAAAATAAACTATAATATATTTGTTCCCTTGAACAAACTTAATATATAAATAAAAAATATAATTAAAAATTAAGAAACAAAAAAGGAAAGTAAAGGAATAAATTGAAATTTTTATACTCATGAGAAAAAAATTATTAAGACTATGACATAGACAATTTTTTTTTTAAAAAATTAAATAATAGGTCTTATGCAAAAAAAAAAATGAAAACAAATTGGACATTATAGCTAAAATTAAAATATAAAAACTTAATCATGTAAAAGAACGTTCTTTTACACTTAAATAACTAAAAATCTCCAAATGGTATTTCATTTTTTTTTATTTTTTTTTTAATGAAAGAAAACTATTAGTAGAATTTTCGCGTCTTGATATTTGTTCAATACTTCCAAATAATAATCCCACTCAAAAAAGAAAGCAATTTTAGAAAAAAGTTGCATACTATAAAATGATGTGTAACGCTATATTATTGCTATTATTATTTTATTTTTTAGCAATTTAACGTTGTCGAAATTTTAAAATATGAAAAATAATGATATCTTTTACACTCCTGCCCATACAATTGTTATTATCAATTTTGTTTTAATTCATAAAATGTTTTTGCTAAATACTTTCCTCTGTCTTTAGCGAACATTGCAAATGTGAGTTGCTCCTACGAAGTTAAATGGAATGTAAAACAATGAAAATTAATCAAATTAGTGTGTGCGCGTGCATGTATATATTCAAAATATGCAAACGAAATAGATATATTATTCTTCCTTAATTTTATTTCTAACCCTTAGTATTTCTTTGCTTGAAACATGTAATGTTTTTATATTTTTGGTAAACTTCTTTTTCATAATTCCACTTAATAAAAAGAATCCTACCAATGTGACGTTTATCAAAATATATGAGTTTTCCCCTACGAATAAAAAAAAATTAAATAATAATAGTAGAGTAATGATAAATAAAATGTGAATAAATATGAAAATTGTCAAAAATGTCAAAATAATGAACATTATATAATTTTTTAATATGAATTGACTATATTATTCTTACAGTTGTTGAGAACTGATCCGGTGTTTATGACATAATCTTTGTAGAAATTATTATTAGATATATCCAAATAGCTATAAATAAAAAGAATAATATATATAACAAAAAAAAATATAAAAATAAAACACTTTCATAATGTAAAAAGTGTATAATAAACATTATCGAACCCCATTTAATAATTTTTTGTTATACCTGACAATAATATTCTTGTAATAATTGTGAACCGAAAGTTGAGTAAAGAGGAAGAAAAGAAACAGGGTGAATACAATAACTTGTATTATTGTGTGTTTTATTCCTAAAAAAAAAAAATAAACAAATAAATAATGAATTAGCTAGCCAAATGTGTTAAAAATTATGAACAAGTAAGGCAATTTTAAAAAAACTGATTTAAATGTGTGTGCAAAATTTGGTGAAATTACTTTCTCTTTTTAAGGTTGATTTGTGAGCACTTCTTTCTCCGTCTGTCTTAAGAATATCCAAAATTTTGTTAATAATACAATCACAATCGCTAATTAAGCAATATAAATCTTTTTCCAATTTTTTAAAAAACAATTTTTTTATTTCATAAATAATGTCATTAATTCTGTTTACAATACATAAATTATCATTGCTCTGTGCATTTTCAAATAAATATCTTCCATTCTTTGCACCATATATATAAATAGGTAATAGATCAATATTAGAACGAATATTAATTTTACTAGCCAAACATTGAGTAGTTTGACATAATAATTTTATTCTGTCTTGTTCATATTTTATTTCATCAATTTTTGAAAAAATAAAAAGCATTTTTTCCATATGTTTTTCATATATTTCTTTAATAATCAAAAGTAAGCGATTACTTAGTGATTTTCCTGATGAATCAAAAAATACTAAAATAATATCAACATAATCAGATAGATCATATATAATACTATTAATATCATAGTCAACTTTGTTCATTATATCTTTTAAACCTGGTGTGTCAATAAAATCGATATTTTTTATTTCTGGATTTTTGCACACATACATTTTTGTACATAAATTATTTTTAAAATTTCGATTTCTACTTGATATTTGTTTTAAAAAATCAAATGTTTTTATTGTAATATCACCATTAAATTCAGATATATAATTTCCACTAGTTATAAGTGTAAAATGGTTTGTTTCAAATTCATACCCAGTTTTTTGAATATTTTCTTGCAAAAACCAATTAATAAATGTACTTTTTCCTGATGAGGAATTACCTATAATTAAAACTCGTACCTTTTTTGATATAGTTTTATTAACATTTAAAAATAATCCTTTAGCTACATTTCTTATATTTAATTTATCAAGACCTTTATTATTCATAACAATATTTCCATTATATAATTCTTTTATTTCACTTATAATATCATCATAAATATTTAGTCTCTCATTCATATTATCACATATTTTTCTATCAAAATTATCCTTTGGGTCATTAAAGGCATCCTTAGTATTACCCATTTCTGAATGGTCAGAATATTCTGTTAATTTCTCATTTCGGCATATTGGTTCCTTACTCTTGTAATGCTCTGAGTTTATTGTTGTTTCACTCGGCATGCTCTGCATTTTGACACTCACAAAAAGATTGTATAAATATAAATAAAATTTAATAATATCTGAAATTCAAGCGAAATAGCTATTTTAAAAAAGCTCATATAAAGCTATTTAACATGTTTATATATTGTCTATATAATGTATGCATACATTTGTGTGTGCAAATACTAAACTGTTAGTAATCTTATATATGCTATGCATATAAAAACAATATATATACAAACAACACAAATAGACTTTGTTTTAATGGAAATGTCTAACTGTGTGACATGATATTCTGTAAATACAAAAATAATTACACATATATTGATTTACCTTAAAATAATTGATAAAAGCTTATACCAATTAAACAGCAAAATATATTTAAAACATATTCATCTTTGTACAGCCACACATTTGTAAATTGTCTCATGAAATATATGTGTAATATAATATAAAAATTGTAATAAAATAATTAAAATGAAATATATAATGAAACAAAAATTGTGTAATACATTATATATTTTTTTATAAATGTCATGATTAACTATTTTTATTTTTTTCCTTTTTTTTTGTCATTCACAAAGGAAGCTATAATAAAACTAATGAAATGCATATGGCTAAAAAAAATTATAATTAATGAAACAAATTGGGGAAATAAAATATTATTTAATCACGCAAACAAGGAAGCGAAGTAGGATATAACATAAATACGTAAAGAAATGGAAAGAAATGGAAAAAATTAAAAAGAGGGATATAAGAAAAATGGGATATAATGAAATAAAAAAATTAGTGGTATTAAAAATAGGGGGAAATAGTGGGGAAATAAAATGAAATTAAAAAGAATGGTAATGAGACAATTGTGTATACACAACTATTGAATATTTACACATATTTCTCTTAAAAATAATTTCAATTTTTTATACAATAAATAATATATAGAGAGAGAACAAATTAATAAATATTAATAATATACAAAGGATACATATTGCAACCTTATTATTTTGTAAAAATGTAAATAATTATGGATATATATGCAATATATAATAATATTATTGTTTTATATAAGTACCACCATATTTTATCATGTAATATATAATTTATTGTCTAAGACACAAATAATAAAAATAATTTATTATGTTTATATTTTTATTTTTTTTATATATGTGTGTAAAAAAAATATTTACAATTTTCCTTCGTTCCTCAAATAACTCAAGTTTAAAAATTAAGATTTTATTTATGTGTGTACAAACTTGTTATTTTACTTATATGCAAGTTATAAAAAAAAATAAAATAAAAATGAAAAACATACAAAATGAAAAACATACAAAATGGAAAGCATACAAAATGAAAAACATACAAAATGGAAAGCATACAAAATGAAAAACATACAAAATGGAAAGCATACAAAATGAAAAACATACAAAATGGAAAACATACAAAATGGAAAGCATACAAAATGAAAAACATACAAAATGAAAAACAACCAAATGGTTATGCATACCTATTAATGAAAAAAGAATGTCAATTCCTTTTCACGTCCTCTTAATATATAAGTTTTATTTTTTATACATTTCTTTCAATACCCATAATATTAAAAAGGTTGTTTAAAAAAAGAGTGTAATGTTTATAATTGTAGTAACACTATTTCTCAAGTTATACAACACATATATATTTCTCTTAATTTTGTTACACTTTTTATAAAATATTAAAAAATAATTACAAGTAAAATATGTACTGATTGGGTTAGCAATTTACCCATTTATTTCAGCAATGCAAATATATAACGTAAAAATGTAAACATGTAAAAATGTAAAACTGTAAAAATGTAAATGCAAAAATTAACTACGATACAATGTGTATATAATATTTATAGCATTTCTCGTTAAGCTAAAAATAAAATATTTTTTAAGTTATAAAATGCAACCATAACAAGTAAATAAATATCTTAAGGCTTTTGGAAAACAAATAAATTGTAAACATATTTGATAGTCTCATTCAAGTCCTGTTTAAACATTAACAATTTTTACATCCGATAAATGGCCATACTTAATTGGTGTTTATATATTAAGAGAAAACAAAAATATATAATTTATAAAAAAAAAAATAAAAAAAATAAACATATGATTTTATACCCACTTACAGCCCTAACAACAGTTGAATATGCCAAATTAATATCGTTTATATTTGCCAACTTTTTATTCATTTTTTATTTTTCAAAATTAAGTATACATATAAAATGTTGCACACGCACACTGTTGATACAAACAAGGGGAAAGATAATTGTTAAGCATAAAAATTGTTGTAATTTTTTTCCATTTTTTAATTGAATATTTTAAAAACTTGTTATTTTTTTATCACAATTTAATGAAAAACAAAAGAATGAATGACAAGTTAACTAATCACTCGATCCATAATGTAGAGAGTAGTCTCACCAATCATGTAATTTTACTAATCTTTCTAAATTTGTCACTTACATACTAGTTAAACATTTTCAATCTTTATCAAATTTTAAAAGTAGGAACACGTTTGTAGTAATATTTCCGTGTTTTTTTTTTTTTTTTTTTTTTTTTTTTATAAACATACGTTTACCCAACCCAAATATAATAAAATTAATTATGAGGTATACATTTTTTCACTACCTATTTAAAGTGCTAATATTTTATCATGTTATTTTTTTGGGGGTTTAGTAAAATAAAATTTTTGAAAAAAACATATTTTAGTAAAATCATAATATACTAAAATATGTGAGAGAGTAATGGAAAAGGTACTATAACTTATGTTCTGAAAAAAAAAAAAAAAAAACATTTTTGCTAAACCGTTTTCTCCCGTATTTTTATAAATATATATTATCTTTGTTATTTTTTTACTCTAATTATAAACTTAATAAAGTGCAACAGAAATAGTTTAAAGAATATGCTATAGTATGTTATACTAAATAGATGGAACTGAAAAATGGGTATACCCATAAATATGATACAATAATGTAAAATATATGCAATGACAAAATGACAAATGTTGGGTATGGAGTTAAAGGTAGTTTTATTTATAATGACAAGGTGAAAGATATTTGTGAGAAGGTAGTTACATTGTCAAAGAAATTATATAAATATCGAAAAAAGTATATGAAATATGCTAAACATGTAGAATTAGAACAAGCAGAAAAAGATATAGTAAATATAAATAAAGACAAATCCCTAAAAATATTTGGCAATAATAAAAATATAAAAAACATTTCAAACTTAAGTTTTTATAATTTGATTAGACAATATGATGAATTAGTTAAACATCTATTAAATCTATGTAATAATAATATTGATATATATATAGAATTTTTATATATACTTATAATAAATAGTGATATTTTTAATTATTTCCTTTACATATGTACATTTATAAGTGGGGATAAGTATGATCCGTTTATTTTGCTAATCAAAAACCATTTTACAATATTAATAAAATATTACTACTACTCTAATTCTTATAATTATTACAATTATTTGTACAACAAACTTAAGGACATATACGATGCCCCTCGCTCTGGTCTCACGACGGACAATGGTAAAAAAATAAAATAAAAAATAGTGTATATTCCGCTTAATAAATAATGTAAATTTAGTATAAAATAATGATCTTTCATGTAGGGATGCCCAATGTAACTGGATCTGCCTCAGACGGAAGTTTGTTGGATGACTGCCCAAACAAACCTGATGAAAATACAAATTATAAAGAAAAAAAAGAAAAACAAAAAAAATTCAATGATATAGCCAATTTATACACGAACTTAGAAGGCAGTCTTTCAAATGTAAAAAAAAGTTTAAAAAATGAAATTAAAAAGGTTGGGAATACGATACATGACAACCACATAAATAAGCATGACATAAATAAGGATGACATAAAAAAGATAAATAAAAAACATTTTAATATAAAAAACTATTTGAAACTAAAAAAAATAATGTTAATGTTTGAAAAACTAACTAGTGAGCATATATATATATTGTTATATTTTTCTCTATCTATTTTGCCTACTTTATTTCATACATATTTGACAAAAAGATTTGGAAAAAATAATAAACATGCTAATATTAATTCATGTTTGATATATATATTAAGACAAATAAAATTAAAAACAAAAAAAAATTATTTAAATAAATTTACAAATTCAAATAATAATTTATTATATACATTAAAAAGAGAAAATGAACATACAAATATCATTTCTGATTTTATTATATCCCCTATTGATACTACACACAAATTTAAATCAAACATTAAAAAGGATTTTGAAAATTATTCAGATTCCTTAATAGGAGAAGTAAACAAATCTAATGATGTCTTATGGAATTCCATAAATAATATCAACGTCAATGCTCAAGTTGAAAAAGTCACCAAACTCAAAGGAAGTGATG
Source organism: Plasmodium vinckei vinckei (assembly GCF_900681995.1). Taxonomy (NCBI): domain Eukaryota; phylum Apicomplexa; class Aconoidasida; order Haemosporida; family Plasmodiidae; genus Plasmodium; species Plasmodium vinckei. Next base: position 327,557 of record NC_051299.1, read on the forward strand.
AGTCTGAAAACTATGCTTATGCGATGAAAAAGAAAATGCAAATGCTACACACTCTTGACCTTCAGGCAGACATTATGACACTACAAAATGAGGAAAAGGAAAAAAAGGAAAGTAAACAAAATAAAGTAAATATCCCAATAAGCAAAAGAGAGCAAACACAACCGGATAAACAAAAAAAAGTTAAGAAAAAAAAAAAAATAATAGAAAATAATATGGATAGAGAAAAAGAGAAATCTATAAAGGTGTTAGAAATATTATTAAAAGAAAACATGAAAATAAAATATATATATAAATATGTAAAAAGAAAAAAGTATATAAGTAATTGTGAAGGGTTTGAAAATATTATTAAAAGTGTAAGCACAATTATACAATATAATATATATTCCTTTTTTATTAAAAATATTGAACTATCAAACAGTGATGGTAAAAACAATTTGATAATAGACAATCCTATTAATTATGGTGAAAACCAAAATTGTAATAATAAAACCCGGTTAGAAAATAATTGTTATGTTGCTAAAATGGTGGGTGAAACTTTTGAAAACAACAACTATATTGTTGTACCTAGACTAAAAAAAGATAATACCTTAATACATAATGAATATATAAAAAAGAAAATAAAAAAAAATGAAATATATACATATAAAATGTTAAATAATAAAATCGAATCATTATTAACTACTAAAGAGTTTATGGAAAATATTAAAAAACAAAAACAAAATAAAAAAAAAAGAAATAAATATGAGCAAGATATAAAAAATAAATTAGACTTTTTTTATATAAGAACAGAAAATAATAATGACTACAACATAATAAATAATCAAAATAATATATATAATGATATATATAAATATTTTAAAAAAAAAAATAATACAGATATTTTTGAATCAGATTTAGATTCATATAAAGATAGTGATTCAAGTGATAATTTAATTTTTTATGACAATTCAAAAAAATATTTTTCTCAAAATAAATTTAATATAGATTATTTTACTTATTTTATTATTAATTCATTTTATATATTTATACATTTTCATAATCTATATTTTTCATCTACCTTTTTTAATATATTTCTTATATTTTCAATCAAATTGGCTTATAAATATACACATGGATTACACCACACAACTTACACATCCCCCTCTAATTCCCTATACCGTGAAATCACCACCTCCCCAATTCATCCCATCGGAATCCTCCTCGGTATGTTCATCCATTATACCTGACTCATCACTACATAAGTCTGTGCATAATTTTACACACTAACACATCACCGATTTATATCTTACTCTTGTAGGCAACCGACCCAGGAAAGACCCACTAAACAAAAAGGGATTTTACAGAAAAGTGAAGAGAGACAAAGTAGAATCGAAAACAATTCCTGTCGTTAAAATTGTAATGAATAACTATTTACAAAAATATGAAAATAAAAAAAAAAAAAAAAAAAAATGGCATAAATTTGGATATAATAAAAATGGTGATTATATTTTAAGTAAAAAATCGTTATCAAATAGTTTTGAAATAATTGTAAATACATTTTTAGATTTATGTATATCCATATGTAGTATAGATTTCAAATGTATAAATACTAAACATAATATTTTAAATAAAAAATACATTTTAAATCATATATATTATTACAATCAAATTATTAACAAGAACTATGATACACTAGAATTATACAACCATGATCTACAAAATTATAACAATTCCATAAATGCATATCTTATATACTTTTCCGAGTTAAAAAAAAATAAATTATTTAAAAATAAATTTATTAATAATAAGGACGTTCAAAATGACATGAACAAATTAAACGGTTGTACCGTCAAAGAGAAAAATCGTACTAATGTGGATAAAGATAAAACTACTAAACAGTTTAAAGAAAAAGAATGGAAAGATAGTGAACAGGAATTATCTTCTGACAATTGTAATACCTTATCAAGTAATTATAGTGACAAGAGTTTACTTTTTTTAAAAAAGTGTAAAAGTAAAATAAATAAAAGAATATATATCGACGAGAATAACATTATAAACTTATTAATGAATATTGGATGTTTATTTATGAATAATATTAAATATAATGCTAGATTTGTTTTTAATATTTTAGACAAAATGAAAGAAAATACAGATATTTCAAAAAATAAAAATAAATTCTTTAACTATATGCACACCGTTTTTTTTTCTCCTTATAATAATACAAATCCTGAAAAAATCGAAAAAAAAAATTTATCTTTTTTAAATATATACAATCAATATCTCTTATCTTTTTTCTTTTTTTTTAAAATACATTATATATTTTTTTTAATTAAATTTAAATGTGAAAAAGAACTTTACGTACGTTCTTACTGGCTCCTATATGCTGTATATAACATTACTCAGGAGTTTTAAAAATATCACTATTTTGTATAACTAACTATGTATAAATACCTTTGTATAACTAACTATGTATAAATAACTTTGTATAAATAACTTTGCATTAACTTAATTTTGTCATATTTTTTTATCAACCTTTTCAACTTTATCGACTTTTATTGGCACTCTCCACTGCTTCCGAGAAGCCATGCCCTAAATAATTTTAAAAAAAAATTTAAAAAAAAAAAAAAAATAATAATAATAAATAAACAAACGAAGTAAGAATATGCAAAATGAAGAAATAAATTAAGCAAACAAATTAACGATGAGAAAAAGATTGAAAAAGAATAAGTTATTTTTTATATACCATCCCATGGGTATATAGTATGATAAGCAACATGGTGTGGCTGACTGTTTGGTTTGTATTTTTATTTATTTGTTTGGAATCTAATGTAAAATGTAAAAACAAAGATAATGTGTATACATACATAAATTCTATATACAATATAAAACATGAAAAAAGAAAAAAAATAAAATTAAAAAATTATAAACATAAGCAAAATATTTACTTAAATTCGAATCCAGAAAATGGAGATAATAATGAAACATATGAAATAAAAAAGTTCGAACCAGAAAATATTCAGGTAAATAAAAATTTAAATATAAATATTTTTAAAAATCAAGAAGATGACTCAAATATATATAATGAAGGAATGTGTATATATAATATACTGAAGGATATTGAAATAAAGGATGTTAAAAAGGTTCCATCTTATGATCCTGAATTAACAAATGTAAAAGTTGAACAGTCTGAAAATGGTGAAACAAAACTAGTTAGTGATAACTCCCAAAATGAAAAATATTTAGAAAACTCATTAATATATAGTGACAAAAATTATGACATACCCAATGTATTAAATTATTACCCTGATGATATGTTTATATTTAATTTTGATGGTGTTATAAATATGAACAAGCAAGAAAAAATTGTTGTAGCATTTATAACATTTATAAAACTTTTTAAATGTCAATTCTTATTTAATAAGAAACAAATTTCAAACCTTCCTTTATATAAATTTATAACACATGATAAAACATATCTCTTTAATGATTATGCTAAACCAAATCAGACAATTAATAATGAAAATGATGACTTATTTATATTATTAAAAATTATTCCTAAATTTTTTTACACACGTTTATTATATATTTTTAAATATATAAAACGAAATCAAGATTTAGTAATTGCTATTAAATATATATATGACAATATAAATGATATATGTACAAAATATAACTATGACATTAATCAACTTATATCCATGAGCAAGTCATCAAATGCGATTGGTAGTAAACTTGAAAAATTCATGAAAAACAAATCAAACAATATAAATACAGAAACTAATGAACATGAACCAGCTAGCGAAATGGAAGAAAGTGAGGACCTGGCATACCAACTTGCTAAAGACCTCACAAACAATACATTCAACCCAAATAATATTGTAAAATATAAAAGAATAGAAAATCTTAGTAATATTTTTCCAAGCTTTAGAGTTGAATTCGAAAATTTTTATATAAATAATAAATATTTAGAGTTGTATAAAAAATATAATATAAAATATGAACAAATTTCAACTGAATTTAATAAAATACGAAACTTACTAATCAATAATGAAAATAAAGCATATACAAATTTATTAAAATATAGATATCCAATTAATAATCTAAATGAACAAGATAAAAAATATCATGAAACTTGGAATGTTACAGCTATAGATATAATAAATAATAATATTAATAAATATGGTAAACCTATTTATATTATTTCAACTGTTGAAGATTCTGATTTTATAAAATATACATTAAATCAGTTTGGAGTTCACATAAAAGATGAAAAAAATAATCATCTGTTACGTGTGTATGGAAAAAATAGTTTAAATGAAAATAAAGAGGATAGTGGTTTAGTTATATTGAGAAAGTTGGGAAAACTTATAAAATCAACCAATACACAAAATGTAAATAATAAAAATAGTCAAGAACAGATTGATTATATTTATGATCCATATAATATGGATATAAACTATTATAAATACTTTAAAAAAACTGGAAAAAAAAATTATTATTTAAATAAAAATTCAGATTATAATATGATCCTTAAAAATAAATGTAACTTGGTTTATAACATAATCAATACATATCATACTAATAATATGATACACATCATTGATGATAAATATGAAGATTTAAATGCTTTAAATAATGATATAAGATTTAATAATAAAGTTAAATTATATTTTTGTGAATGGGGATATAATACTTATAACGATAAATTAAAGTCTATTCTTAATGATAAAATAAAAACCTTTTCTGAAACTTTTAAACTCATTTTTTTATGTTGTACATATCAAAATTCACCAAGACGGAAACACACACATGGAAAGGGAATACCCCTTGATTTTTACTCAAAATTTATGCATAAATATTGTTTAAAAAATAATTTAGTAACAGAGCAGCCTATTGATGATTTGTAGAGGGTCCCCAACCCTTTATACATACACACTTTTTTTCTTTTTTAGTTATATTTTTTTCCTTTTCATTTGTTTACGTCATTTTTATACCATTTCACCACCACACTCATAATAAAAAATTCGACAAGTGCTTAAAATGTGAAGCCATGCAAAAGTATACATACACCCAAAACCACAACTAACATAACTTCGTACATTATGTTTACAACATTTGATTGAATACCAATTTTGTAAAAAAAACAAATGTGTGCACTATTATTATGATAACTATAAAACATTTCAATTTTTTGTTCATTATAAAAAGAAACCCTAATAGGGTTAAAAGAAAATTACAAACATATTTTATGGCGTATGATGTTTAAATGACTGCCAAAGATAAATGTACAGAAATAAATGTGTGTAATTAAAAAATGTGCAAAAATATATGCACAGAAATAAAAAAAATGACATAAATAAAAAATGTACATAAAAAATAATAGCAAATAGCGATAATTTACAAAAATAACAAAATAAATTTACATTTTTGGCTAGCTGGATTTTTTTTTCTGAACAAATTTTTATGGTGAGTTGATATATTTCTGAGCGTGCATGTGATATTTCTTATTTAAATCAAAGGCATCGACTAAAAATTCATCTAATTGATACAAATGCAAATTTAAATCTCCAGCTGATTGAGCAGCATAAACATCTCGACCTGAATAATTAACCTCAGGTATTTCTATATTCCATGATGGAATATCATTTTTTAATTGTTTAATAGCTGCTTCAATACGCCTTGAAACATAAAACCATGGGCCCATATTCATATGTTCTTCTTGTACCCATATAACATCTCTTAAATTAGGATAATTTTTTAGGTCGTTCATAAAACTTTTAAATGGAAATGGTGATAATTGTTCAATTCTAGCTATAGCAATATTTTGTATATTATTTGTATCTCTATAATTTAACAAATCATAATAAACTTGTCCTGAACATAAAATAATTCTTTTTATTTCTTCTTTTGGTTTTAATTTATGTTCAAATTCTTCTGCCAAATATGGTAAAAATTCAGTTGAAGTTAAAAAATTATTTATATTATCAAATGCCATTCTCATTTTTAACATTTTTTTGGGAGTTATAACAACAAGTGGTTTACGAAATGCTCTATGCATTTGTCTCCTTAATGCATGAAATAAATTTGAAGGTTTAGTACAATTTATAACTTGCATATTATGTTGCTGTATTATTTTTTTATCTTTATCTACTGAATAGTTAGCAATATCTTCCCTATCGTCACATAATTGTAAAAATCTTTCAATACGAGCGGATGAATGCTCAGGTCCTTGTCCATCATATCCATGGGGTAACAACATAACAATTCCTGATTGTTTATTCCATTTTGTTTCACCAGATGCAATATAATTATCTATCATAACTTGTGCACCATTTGCAAAGTCACCAAATTGTGCTTCCCAAACAACTAGTGCATCTGGGTGTTCATAACTATAACCAATTTCATATCCCAAACAAGCATATTCTGACAATAATGAATTATTAACTTCTATTGTATGGGGAGTTTTTAAAGAATCAAATATGTTATATTCTTCATAAGTAGTTTGGTCATGTAATATTGCATGCCTATGGGAAAAGGTTCCCCTTTGTGAATCTTGACCAGATATACGAGCATGAAAACCATCAGAAAGTAATGTTGCATATGCTAATAATTCTGCAGTTCCAAAATCAATATTATCTCCTGTTTCTAAACTTGTTATACGACTTTTAAATAATTTTGCAATAATTGGATGAGGATTAAAATTTTTTTTTATAGTAAATATTTGTTTCCCTAAATTTATTAAAATATCTTTTTCAACTCCAGTTTTTCTAGATGGAGAAAAATTTTGAGGATTAACCATATGCTCCCATTGTGGAAGATATTTTTTACTCATAGGTTTGGGTTCGAAATTTTTTGATTGTTCATATACTTGTTCATAATAGTCATATATTTTTTTTTTATTTTCTTCAAATTCTTTTAATGTTATTACATTTTCATCTATTAATTTTTTACTATAAATATCAAGAACAGATTTATGTCTAGCTATTACATCATATAATAATGGGTTTGTAAATTTAGGCATATCTAATTCATTATGACCATATTTTCGATATCCTACTAAATCAATAATTGTATCAATATTAAATTTATTTCTTATATCTAATGCTAGATCGAATACATATGTTACTGCTTCTGGGTCATCTGCATTTACATGTATAATTGGGATATCTATACATTTTCCTATATCAGTACAATATTTTCCTGATCTTGCATCTACTGGATATGTTGTGAACCCAATTTGATTATTTACGACTATATGTATAGTACCACCAACACTATAACTTGGTAATTTAGACATTTGAAATGTTTCATATGCAATTCCTTGTCCAGCTATAGATGCATCACCATGTATAATTATAGGTAACACCTTTTTTTTTTCTTTATCATTACAATAATATTGTTGGGCTCTAGTTTGCCCCATTAAAATGGGATTAACAGATTCTAAATGTGAAGAATTCTCAACAATACCTAGATGTATATATCTATTACTCTCTTCATCATAATGATCAATTTCAACACCTAAATGATATTTTACATCACCAGTATTACCCCATATATTATCACTAAATCCAGTTTTTCCTCGAAATTCAGACATCATTTGTTCTAAAGGTTTATGTAATACATTAAATAATACATTTAGTCTACCCCTATGAGACATACCCATCAATACACTATCAATATTTAATTTACATGCTCTTTTGACTAACTTCTTCATACCTGTTATTAATGTTTCACATCCATCCACACCAAATCTTTTTGTTGTAGCAAATTTTGCAGCCATATAATTTTCAAATATAAATGCTCGTGCAGTAAATTCTAATATTTCTTTTTTTTCATTATTACTAAAATGGTATGTTCTATCATTTTCTATTCTTTTTCTTATATAATTTACAATATTTTCATCTGATATATGCATATATTCAAATCCTATTGTTTGACAATATGTTTCTTCTAATTTATTTATTAAACATTCAAGTGTGCATGTTTTATTTCCATAACTAGAAAATCCTGTAATTGATGGCAAATCAAATGAAAATTCTTTTTTTAAATCTTCTTCAGTAAATCCAAAATTTTTATAAGTCATTTTTTTTTCATTATTATTTCCATTATGAATACTTGTATATGGTACTATATTTGGTAAAGGTAATGGATTTGTTTGTGCATATAAATGACCATTTTTTTGATACCATCTAATTAGCTGTGCAACTCTAGCTATGTCATATATATTTCCTGTTTTTCCTTTTTCTATCATTTCTTCATTTACATATGTAATTCGAAGATTATTATGTCGTTCACCATATTCTCTATCACTATTTTGGTATATTATTCTACTTGTTTCATCTAGTAAACCTTGATTGGGCATTCCATTACATATATTCGTGAAATATTGGTCCCATGATTTGTCTAATGTATTTCTGAACAAATCAGGTAAAAAATTATAAAAGAATTAAAAAATGTTAAAAAATATGAACAATTCAGGTTAATAGCACAAAAAAAAATACTTCTTTATTAACATGTACATAAATTTTTTTCAAATTTACCGATCATTTTTCCATAGACGATAAGCACTTTCTAAGTATGAAGCCATACTTGGGTTAAATCCTTCGTTGTATAATACACTACTTGTATGTATACATCTCTTTATAGTATTTCCATTTTTTCTACTTTTTTGCATTAAGTTGTTTTGGCATAATATCTTTTTCATCTTTAGCCTTTTTGAAAACGCGCAATCTATAACGCTAGTTCACCAAATGTATGCCCAAAAATAAATATATTATGTATGAGCATACGCACACGCATACACTCTCAAATAAATATTTTAATAAGGCTAAAATATAATATACATAATTGGATTAAAAGTTATTTTATAGTTAAATAGTACAAAACATATTATATTTTCATTTTCATTATATACTGTTTTTTGTGTGTTGGCAAATGTGAAAAAAAAAAGGGAAAAAATATATTATATATAAATATTATATATAAATATAATATTAAATAAAACGAATGTTAATAATTATGTAAGTATTTATACAATTGTATATTACTTTTTCCCCACTATTTTATGGGAAAAAATTATTTAATATGTTTATTATTTGTATAAATTACTAACCAAATGGAAAAACAATAGCGTATGTATATATAACATAATATTGTAACTAAACGGGGTATATTACATAAAAAAAAAAAAAAAATTATAATTTTGTGTTTTTCACATAATAATTATGAAACCAAATTGATATAAAAAATGAAAATAAAAATAGCTAAACAAATGAACAAATAATGAAAACATATGCATGTTTTTTTTTTTTGTAATTATATGACGTGCTATTTATAAATATATGCATCATCTTTTTTTTCAATTTTATATTTTGTAACAGATTACTCAAAAGGTAAAGATATAAAAAAAATATAGCATATTAAATAACAAAAAAAATAAATATATGTATGTATATACCCACAAATAAAAGTGACAGCTCGACAAGTGATTATACTTGTCTTTTTGTTTTTTTCAAATATTAAATATTTTTCCAAATTATAAAACAAATGTATAAAATATATACACCTATCAGCTTCGTGCTATTTATAAATAATTATATGGAGAACAAATATATACATACATAAAAAAATAAATATATATAGGTTTGTTGTTTATTTACAAAAAATGATTACTGACAGCAAATTAGTTATTTCATAATGTTGTCATAGTACTATCCTTCTACTTCGTCTTCATAACTTAATAATTTAAAAATATTTCACTTAAAAAAATTCAAATGTAGGGAATATATTCTGATTAAGTTGTAATAAGTTATGTTTTTTGTTTATTTTTTTCGCTCGATCAATCTACATTATCTCCATCCCAAAAAATTATTTTTTTCCATTTTGTTAGCAATAGCATTTTTAAAAATAAATGAAAAACAGTAGAAAAATGAAATATCCGTACTGTGTTATAATGCGGAATTAATTTTAATTTTTTGCAACGGACGGAAGCAGATTGTAATTGTGAGCATCGAAGACATTGAGGATATAATCTTTGTTTTGTATCATATAATTTAAATAATTTTAAAAAATATAAAATAAATTTTTTTTTTTTATAATATTCGATTGTGTCTTTAACAACTTGTATAGGTGGTTGATGATCCCCAATAAATTTGTCATAACAAACTGCTCCGCATGTATGACATCCTGTCTCTTTACAATAATTTCGTAATATGTCTATTTCTCTTTTTGTAGCATATGTCATATCTTTTTCAAGACTCTTCCTTGGGTTTGAGTAAACTCCTGGCATTTTCACATCACTAGGTGAAAACTTGTTATAGCTAAGAAAAAGATAGCAAAATATAAGATAGCAAAATAAAAAATAGCAAAATAAAAGATAGCAAAATAAAAGATAGCAAAATAAAGAATAGCCAAACGAGCAAACATGCACATATGGATGAATAACTTATCCAAAGACTCACCTTCCGTTAAACAGTTTGAAAAAAAGATTTGTTAAAACAAAGTAGCGTAAATAGTTAAAAGTAAACAAACTTAGTTTATTAAATTTTGTTATGACAAGTTTCTTTGCACATTGATACATAATCTCGTAACTATTTTTCAAAGATTTATTTATAAAATAGTCTGCACTATTATATAATATAGTTTTAATAAGTTGAACTTCATATTTGTTAAATAATATTCTTAATAATACTAATTGTATAACTTCACTCAACACATTAATGTAGTAATTAACTAAATTTAACTGAATGAATCCAATAATTCTTGAAACATACTTTGTCCCACTAATGTGTAAAATGCTTGATTGAGTTTTTTGAGAGACAATATTCAAATAGTGAAACAGGAAAAAGGAGGTGCATATCTGCATAATGTACATCGCTACAAATAAAAAGGTGAAACAATAAATACATAATAAAAAAAAGTGAAAAACTAAATGAACAACGATTATGTAGGTTACAACTTACTTATAAACCGAAAAAGGAGAGTCCTGAAAAAGTTAAAAAAATTTAAAATAATTCCATGCCGGTTATATGTCTTATTCATTAATATCATTCCATTAAAAAAAATATCAAGCTTATCTTCAACAAAACTTTTAATATATTTAGGTGATAAGATATCAAGTTTATATTTGGCTTTTACTGTAACATATTTCTTAATTATTTTTGGAGACTGGTGAATAAAATGTAAAATTTTCGATTTATTGATCTTTGAATAATTAACATTTTCAAATGCTTTACAACTTTTATATATTAAATTCACTTCATTTGTATAAAAACAATCATGGCATAATCTTTTTCTTATATTCTTTCCATTATTAAATAAGACATTTAATGGGACGTTATAATGCTCACTATTTTTAAATCTCGATTTTACAAAAAATAAATTTACAAAAAATAATAAAAGAAAAAATATTATCGAACTTACAATTTTCATTTTAACAAAACAAAATGACATACTATATTTTATTATCCATGTGTGTATTTTTTTTTTTTGTATTTAATTATTCTACCCTCTCTATATTTTCCTTAATTATTTCAACTCCTATTTTGAAAAAAAAAAAAAAAATAATAAATAGATATAAATAAATAATAAATAAATAATAAATTGCTATGACTTGTCATTACTCTCTTTTCTCTTTATGGTATGTCTATTTTGGGAGTGCATAAAATATAGAAAATTAATTAAATATCAAAACATTTTAAAATATTATTAAACTCATATTTCGAATATGACGGAGAAAAAAAAATAACCCTTAATTATGAAGCATATAAAGTGTGTAAAATTTTAAAATTATAATGTAATTAAAAAATTAATACCAAACTATAAGTTTTATAAAAAGGGAGAAAAATACATAATGTGTGTTAGACAAAATGGGGTTCATTTCAACGAATAGGTAAACACATTTTTTAATTTTATAAAATTTATAAAGTTTGTAAAGTTTACAAAAATATGTAAATAAAAATATACCCCTTTTTATAAATGCAAACATTTTTTATTTCCTCGTCCGTTTTATAACGTGTGTATGCAATAGCATAAATAAAATTGTTAATTTTTCAAATTGCTGGAAAAAAATTAACACTTAAAATTGCCACCATTTTCAAACAATAATAATAATAATATTACGAGTCCTTTGTTAGCTTAGCTAAAAAATGTCTTAACTAGTTAATTTCAAATATACATAAAAGTTTTTTTAATAATATAAAGAAAAAAAAAATATAACAAATAAAAAGATTTAAAAAATAAAAAAAATTAAATATAATTATAAATTTAAGTATACATAAAAAAAAGGAAAGTATCATTATAGGAATACTTTTAGTATGTCCATATTTAGTATATTCGGTTTTTTATTTTTTATTTTTATTGTCTGCTTCATATAGTTAAGTAAAATATGGGGTAAGCATCCAACACATAAAAAATTGGGAAAATGAAAAAACAAGGATCATCATATTTATTCTTTTAATATTATATTCATTCGATAAGTTTGAATTATCATGAATATATAAATGTATAGATTTAAATAATTGAATCATTTGTACAGACACTGTAATGTAATAATAGAGTTGTGTTAATCTATACATAGCATTACTATTTAAGAATAAAATTAAATTATATGGACTTAATTGATAAGACATATTATTATTCAAATTTTTGAAAACTTGTGAATTATTTTTTTTATCAAACTCGAGATTCTTCATACTATCATCAATACCTCCAAAAGCTGATGTATACATAAAATATAAAAAGTAATAAGAAAATTTTGTAATTATTAATGCACACATTATAACAAACTTATAAGATATAAATGATAAAATGTGTAAAAACGGTAAATTAATATCTCTACACATTAATAAAAATAATATTTTGACTATAGCTGTTTCAAAAAATAATAAAATAAATATATAAGATGATGTGTTAAATAAATTATCTGGATTAAATATAAAATTATTTTTTTGAGCTGTCACTGTTATTGTATATAATAAAATATAAGTAATAACTGACATTAAAGGGATGTATAGATCTGCTTGAAATATACCTATATTATTATTATAATCAATATAATTTAAATTATTCATTTTGTTATCTGTTTCTGTATTCTCTTTTTTATCATTATAAAAAAGGTTTCCATTATTTTTATTATTTTCAAATCGAGTATTATTTATATTACTGTTCATGCTTACATTATCTGTGCTATTATTATATGCATTATAATTTCCATTAAAAATAAAAGATGAGTTATAATTCTTATTTTGCATATTCGTTTCCATTTTCTTTTTTAAATGTGTATATACATAGTAAGTTCTAGATTCAAATAATGCTTTACGTATATATATATAAGGAACTATTATAAATAATATTTTACTAAGTACATATGAATGTGTAACATTAAAATAATCTCGTAATATTGATAATTTATTTCTAATAAAACTTGAATTATTTATTTCTATTTTTTTTTCTAATTCATTCATAACCATATTTGTAACTCCTCTTTTTACTAAATTATTTAACTCACTATTTGTATCTGTATTTTTTGTTAATGTTTCAAAAATATTATGGACAATCCCTTTATCATTACTATTATTATTTGTATTATTATTTTCTTGACTCATTATTTCCATACCTTTATTTAAAAATAAATTTGCTTTTTTCAAAAAACTACTACCTATACTACTACTATTACCTGTTTGAAAATTATTTGTTGTATTATTATTTAATATATTTCCATTTATTACATCACTAGATTGATGCATATTATTATTAACAAATTTTAGCTGGTCATTCATAAAGCTACTATTTTCTTTAACACCCATTTCGGGACTACCAAACTTGTTACTACCCATGTTCATTATATTGGGGCCATTTGGCACATTTGGCACATTTGGGACGTTTGACATATTTGAAAAATTCTGAACATATCCCATATTTCTATTATTGGAAAACCCATGCATAGTTCTAACATCGTTAGCATGGGTAGCCATATTGACATTTTTATTATGACTAAATATTGGATAGTTATCAACTTCCGTTGTATTATTTTTATTTTCAAATTTTTTATCATTAAAAATAGAAGATCGATTTATTATGTTACTATCTTTGTTATTTAAAATATTTATACCACTAGAATTTGTATCATTGCTAAACATGTAATTTTGTTTTTTTCCTAAAATAGGGTGAGTGTTGACATAGTTTGAAGAAACTGCCTGACTGTTCATATTATTATTACTAAAATTATCATTTGGATTTATATTATAATTATCATTCGGATTTATATTATAATTATTTGTAAAGCTATTAGCATTATCTTGAACATGATGATTATTATTATTTCCAACATTATTCATATAATTTATATGAGGTATATTACCGGTATTTAATTTATTTCTTTGATATATTTGATTATTTTTATTATAGTCTGTATTGGTCATTTGGTTTTGTTCTCTTAAATGGCTGACATTGTTTCCCTTCCTTCGGTCATGGATATTAAAATCCCCGTAAGTTGGATTTTGATTCATTATTAACAAACATATGAAAAAAAATAAAATTATATAAATAATAAATTAACGATGGAATTTTCTTTCTATATCTGTATGGCAACAATTGTATAGTAAATATCCATAACATGATAGAAATTTTTGTATACATGAAAATGCAGTACCATATATCTATGCATTATCTATGCATTGTATAGTATATGCATTCTTTATTTATTTATATTGTATAATGTATTTAAGTATTTGCCAATCTTTGAAATTCTAATATGAAAAATTAATAAAGTAAAATATCAATGCTGGCGGAATATATATTATCATTAATATATAAAATAATATTTTATAACACTTTTAAAAAATAATGAAATGAAGTAACAAACGCTTACGAATTATATGCGTGGTCATGCATATAAAAAATATTATATACATAATATATATATATATACATACATACATACGGTATATTAATTAATAATATTATATGCATATCTGAATATTTAAAATAGTTGAAAAAAATTATGCAAATAGAGTGAAAAATATTAAACAAAATTAATAAAATAAAGCAAAAGAATTAATGAATAAAAAAAATGAAAATACTATTAAACTGCCATTGAAATAAAAATATAAATACTATGACATGGAAAAATGGCTACAATATAAAAAATTGTAAATTGGATATTTTATAAATCTGTTATTTTTTTTTATCCCCTATATAAAGGGAAAGAATGATAATATATATAATATATAAATATATTTATAAAAATTTTAAATATGTATATAATTCAATTATGCGTGCAATATATATATAGTAATATATATAATCACAATACTCCATATAAATATGTTTAACAAGCAATATATCAAACCAAATGGGGAAACTGTTGTCTAATTTTGTTTTGATATATTCACGTATATACATATGTATATGCATGCCATATTCATATATGATTAGCAATTCTCAATAAGCACAAAAAAATAAATATTGAACTTTGCTTTGTATTTGTAATACCTTTTGTTCTTTTACTTTTATTTTTCATATATAACAATATATTTTAAAAAAATTAAAATGTTTCACATTATAATAATATGGAATTTAAAACGGCATTAAAAAAAAAAAAAAATAAAGTCACACTAAATTAACTTATATTTCAAAATATAGTCCAATATTAAGACAATTATAAGTAAAAAACAAAATAACATATAAAATATCATTTAAACAATAACATACAATAAGCATATGTGCAAATGTAGAAAAAATTATTTATGGATTGCAATATAATAGGAAGTGTTTGCTTATCCATTGTGCATGCATTTTTTATGATATTCAATTTTTTTTTTATGAACAAAAAATATTATATATTAAAAAAAGCTAGCCAACTATAATTTTTTCCATGTTTATTTTGCTTTTTTCAGCAAAATTATATATGCAATTTTTATTAGCATACGTTGATAAAATACTGTCTCTCTTCTCTTCTACAAACAAATCATCATATTCGTTTTTGTTGCATAATTCTAGTAGTTTAAAACCATCTCTCATGGCGAGAAAATGCCTAAAAAATGCACACACATAATAAAAAATTTGAAAAAAAATATTAACGTTCATACATTATTGCATGGAATTATGAAAAAAAAACATTAACATGGTCATAACATTACACAAAATAACTGTACCTCCAACAGACATAAGACCGAAGTGCGTTAATGTTCCTCATGTAATAATCCTCATGACTCTCCAAAATATATATCGCTTTATCCTTTAATGAGCCCAATGAAAAAGTAAAGGGGAAAATATGTATTTTTTTGGTAGGCTCAACAAATTTATCTTGAGTATTTAAATAGTCGGATAAATATTTATATTTATCTGTTTGATTATTTGTTTGTAGTTCCGAACTATTTGGAACCAAAACTATAACTGATAAAAAATGTTTACTATCATTATTCAATATATTTAATATATCAGTATATGTAAATGTTTGGAAATATAAACGAGTAGCTAATGTGAGGTAAAACATGTCATCAGATGAAATATTTATTTCATCATTTGATATGGAATTTATATATTTATTAAAATTGTCTAAACAAATATTTTTCATATTTCTACTTTGATCTATAAACATCCATGTGTTTATAAAATAAAGTAAAATACTTATATTCAAAAAAGATGGTGATTTTAGAATAATATCATTTATATTATTATAATTATTTAGTATTTCATTTTTTATACATATATTAAAATTATTATCTTTTTCCATAGGGTTTTCACATATACTATACACAGTATTTGACAACGATTTATAAATTAAAAAAAATAAACTTGTATTTATTACCTTTTCTTTGTTATAATAATAATTACTAATTTTATAATAATCTTTTATATCCATAATATCTTCATATTTTATAATATAATCTTTATATTTATCTATATATTTTTTTAAAATTGATATTAAATATAATGTGTAATAATATACCACTTCAGGTTTTATATCAATTCCACAAATTGTTAAAATTTTCATTACCTCTGTTTTTTCGTTAATTTTTTTTATATATTTAAAATCATTGTCTATATTTTCACTTTCACATTTTTTATTTACATATTCTTCTATACTACTAGGATTATCAAAATTTAATAAATTTTCTTCATTTTCGACGAGTAATATATTATCGATTTCTCTTTTATTTGTACCGCCATTTATATAATTATCCATTAATTTTTTTATTTTTTGTTCATGTTTTTTTCGATTTCTAGCGAAATTGTCATTCGATAAATAATAATTTATTATATCCTTTTCTACTTGATATGAACTGTTCAATGAGCTGAAATGTCTTTTATTCCATATTGATCTGTATTTATTCGAATTAAAATTAGGAAGCTTGCATACACTTTTTATAAAAATTAAAGAACTATGTTTAGCTCGACTAGCGTTCATAGAGATAAAGAGAAATAAAAAAAAAAAAAAATTAAAAAAATTCTGACTTGATCATAAAAAAATAGGTAAACATTGGTTATATGGAAAAATGTGTGAAATATCAAACTGCTTAATTTTTAGCTCTTTATGCTACTATCTATTGTTTGTGTTTCCTATATAATAAAATTCACATTAAATTTTTTGGATGGTTGTGAGCATTGGAACAATTATAAAATACTACATACATACAACATATGTACAATATGCGTAAGCTTGTATTTCTTAAAAGGGGGAGTTCATAATACTTAGGCCTAAATAATTTCATTTTATTTTTTTTTTTTTGTAAATTAGCTCGAAATATGTGCTTTATTATTATTACTATTATATTTTTTTAAGCAAACTGAATGGCCGCAAAAAGCATACGAACTAAATAAATATACATATATATTTCCAAAGACTTTAAAACATTGTTATTCCCCATATATGAAATAATTTTATCCCTATATACACATTTCTACAATATTTCCAAGTTCTTAATAAATATGTAGATATAAAAATAAAATTAAATTAGCTTCCTGACCGCTTTGCCAAAGTTCAAATGGTGAACGATTAAAATGGGTGGAAAAATTAATAAAAAAAAAAATAGAAAAAAAAATTGAAGAAAACATACATAAAGTATATAGAATATATGGAAGCCGTTATTTTTGCAGTTCCGTATTTTTTATGTCAATTTGCGAAAAACCAATTTCCGTTCACCCGTTTTTGCAAAAAACAGTATCATATTACATTGTTCATGTAAAAGTAGGAAGAAATATGCACATACATAGGTATGTGCTTGTATACGTGCTTATATTTATATTTACATTATTTCATTTTAATTAACGCATTATATAGTTGATATATTTTTTAAAATACAATTTTAATAATAAATATCAACACTATATAAATGCATATAGTATGAATGGATTATTATATAATAACAGTTTAAAATTAAGGTATTGATTAAATTTATTAAGGTATTAATATATGGCTGTTTCAATTTTATATACAATAAATTATAAAAATATTATAAATAAATTTATTAATATGATGAAGAAAATATAGAATAAAAATTACACGCAAATTATATATGCAAATTATTGTCAAAATAAAAATATACACATATATATATTATATATATATGCCAACGCAATAATGAATAAGGAAATAATACAAAAAAAAAGGAAAGCAAAATGAAATATGAATAAGCAAAATCATAAAAATATTAAAAACATACAAAAATTAATAAAATTCTTTTCTTGTGACGGTCTAATAATAATATGATGTTACTAACTCTTCATTTGTATATGAATATTTAAATACTATGAAACACGCAATTCTCATTTAATTTCTTCAAAATATATTTCCATAAAGATAAAAAAAATATATATATATATTAGCTATATCAAAATGTTATATATATGAAAGTTATTTTTTTTTTTTTTTTCAAGAGATCTATACACTTGTATGTGCACACACAATTTCTTCCCCAATATATAGAGAATAAAAATATACCAAATTTGTATGTGCTTATTTTAAGTAGCAAAAAAAACGAAACACAAAAAACTCTTAATATCCAATTTCTGACTTGTATTTTTTTTTTGTTTATATACATATATTTTGTAATATATATGCATATACATGCCAATAATATATATGTGCATATAATGCACACAAATAATTATAAGCATTTTTTTTTTTCCCCTAAAAATATGGGAATATTTAATATTAAGAGTATTCAAATAATTTCTAATAATTTAAAGGATATAAAAATTTATGCGCAAATTCACGAAACAAAAATATTTGTATATATGTGTGTGCGCAATGGGAAGCGGTTAAAATTTTCTTGACATGTTATCCTTATAAACACATACTGAATTAATTATATCAGTAAATATTGAATTTAAATTATTACGCATATTATAATAACTAAATATATCTGAATTTTTAATATTATAATCATCAAAAATTTTATATAATCCTTTTTTTCCATTATTCATATTATATATATATTCATCATCATCTGAATATTTTTCAAATAATAATGTTTGAACTTTTGGATTAAATCGTATATGTCTTTGATTTTTATTTTTTGAATTATTTTCATTTTTTAAATCAGATGGATTTCTTTTTTTTAATATAGATTTTAATATTACTGGAGTTTTTTTTGTTTCATCTCCTGTGCTTACATTTGTATTATCTTTACTACTACTACTATTATTATTATTATCATTTTGTAAATTTACATTTTGAAAAAACGGTTTTTGTGATTTTTTTTCACTATCTAAATTAAACATATTACCAAAAATATTTGAAGGAAATAAATTAGAGTTTTCTAACTTATTATTTTTGCGCATGCAATTGTTATTAACTTGTTCAGGTGTTTTTTCCAAATTATTTATATTTTTGATAGCTAACTCATCATTTTCTTTTTCATTGTTTATATTATTAAAATTATTATGAGCAGGGTTATGTAAATAATTTGTACTGTTTTGATTTAACTTAATTGATGAACTTAAAGTCTTGTGATTAGTATTACTTGCACACCTACTTAAATGCTTAATTATTTTATCAATCATAATATATTTTTTATAATTACTTAACAGGTCTAACATAAAAGTAACAAATTTTAAATGCTTAAGTTTTGTTAAATGTTTTTGAAAATATGCGTCTTCATTAAGTTTGAGGGATTTTATACGATTATGAATGGATTTCCCTTTGCCAATTTTTTTCTGGAAATTTTTCTCATTATTTTTTTCACTACATTCTCTATTCTTTTCACTATCCTCTTCATTCTTATTGTCGCGCTCATTTTCTTCTAAACTTGTGGTGCCGTCATCCGGTTCTTGTGCTTCCCTTTCCTTTCCCTTATTAGATGTTTTTTTTGTTAAAGTATTATTTTTTCGAAAAAAAAAGCTATATATTTTTCGAGTATATTTTGTATTAATAGGATTGAATGAGTATGTATATCGATCTGTTTGACTACTTGTTACATCATAAAATGCGTCTGAATTTGAAAAAGATGTTTCATTTATTTCGTCAGTATATAGATATGTATCATTATTTATAAAATTATTATCAATTTTTTGATTTGGGTCTTTATATTCCATAGGGGTAAAATTATTGTTTTGAGTTTGATTATAATTTATTTCATTTTGTTCAACTTCATTTTTGTTAGTTAAACAAAAGTTGGCATTTTTGTCATTACCTATTAAATCGTCATATAATAAAAAATATTTATAAAAATCAATTTTACTTTCATTTAAATACTTATTAAGAATTTCGGATTCTAAATTATTTTGAAAAAATAAATCATGAACACTGCTACTTTTGCTAGTATAACTTTTAACATAATTTACTTCATTTTTATTATCTTTTAGTAATACATAATTAAGTAATTTATTGACAGTATCTGTAATATATAAACTTGTTAGCAAAAATAGTCTTCGGAAAAATGCGACAACTGTAATTACAATCAAAAATGCATAATATACTTTTATATATGTAAATAACTTTTTAGGCATATCCCCTAAGTTTATTGTAAAACTTTTCAAATAAACTATCAGCATCAAATATAGTAATATAGTAATATGTGTCTGTATTATTTTGTCCTCCATTTTGTATCATGTTTTTTTTTTTATTTTATTTTTTTATTTTTATTTTTCCTTTTTATTACACATATATATTATATGGTAATACTTTCCTTTTATGACACTGTAAGTACTAAACACGCTCGGCATTTCATAGCATTTCTCGATTTAATATATAATATGACTACTAAAATTGTTTTATATTTCCCAAACTTGTATAATCTTGATTGTCATATATATGCTGCTATACGCATGCCCCAAATCAAACAAATTAATATTTATACCTGTACATGTAAAATATGATCTTGTCCCTATAGCTATAATAATGCCAAGGGCCTATACATTCGCACAGGTATAGAGAAGGTACATATAATAAGAGAAGCCACATATAATATGAGAAACCGCATACAATATAAGAAATATATTTATATGCAGTTATTTACTATTGGCTTATTTCTCTTAGTCAATCAAAATAGCATACTTAAAAAAAAAAAAAAAAAAATATCGCTAGCTAAAATATTTTTTTTTTTTTAAGTAATATTTTTATGTAATATTTTTTATGTAATATTTTTTAAGTAGTATTTTTTAAGATTATGCAAATATACATAAATACAAACTTATTTATGTAATAACATATAAATAAATTCAAAAGGTTTAATTTAATAATATTATATATAACATATTTGCTACTCCATTTTTTTTTTTTTCCTCATATATATTTATTTTTCATATAAGGGCATAACTTAAAATGGAGAAAATTTGAAAGAAATATATGACGCCCATCATATCATAAAATTATGTAAAAAAATAAAAGTTAAAAAAAAAAAAAAGCAAAATAATATTATTATATAATAAATGAAAATAAAATGAGGCTCAAAATATATATTAATATATAATAATATTTTTTAAATAAAAATAAACCGAGGAAAAAATATATTATGCGGGATTATAAATAAAAATACAAAGTAAATAAAACAATATCTTTACATTTATTAATGCATATATATTATTATATACATAATACTATATATATATATTCGCCCGAATGACTTTACATTAAACCCGCAAAAATTTGGTACGCATATTCCATTATGTATAATAATTATATATATAATATAATACTTATTTATATGCATAATTATATATATATAATATATTTATTATATGCGCATTCATTTATAATTATTTTGCATATCCCATTAAATGCAATATAATATATTAGTGGAATTAATTTTTATAAAAATAATATTTCGTATATATATATATATATATCACCGTGGAAATATTTTACCTATATACTAATAAAAATTATTCAATACTTTAAGGAAAATATTATTTTTTAATAAATATATGCAAACAAATAATTATGCATTTTTTATATAACAATCGAATGCTATATAATTAATACAATTTTTTTTTAAAATCCAGTTTTATATATAAAAAAGATGATGCTACATTGTGCGCATAATATATTTGCATACATATATTTTATTCGAAAAATATATATAATTGTAGTAAAATCAAATTAACTGTTGTTTGGGGCATATCAAATATATAATAACTATTCTCCCTTTATATTATTATTAAGTAAATATTATGGGTATTTTTTTTTTTAAAAAAAAATTAAGTTGACTTTGATTTTATTACTGCTTTAGTTTTTATTTCTATTTATTTAAAAAAAAATATATATTATGCAAAAAAAAGCAATGTTGTTTTTGTTTTAAACTAAAATTGTATTATTATTGCTATAGGATGATAAGGACAAAGTTTAAATGCAGTTGTAGAGTTGGTACTTTTAGAATATAAAAATATGACACAATATATGTAAAACATTTTAAACGTAAAAAAAATAAAATATTTCCTGTATTTTCAACTTAAATCTATGCATTATAATTGGTCCTCTGAAATGTTAAGTTTTGCAAAGGGTAATTAGGTGGCATTTTCATTATAAGAGTAAAAAAATAAAACGGCAAAGTGTAAATACTTTAAAAAAAAATAAAAATTGTTTCATTAATATTCCTCACTAATGTGGATGTTTAGAACGAATAATGACTAAATACGTTACAAAATGGTTACGTTTTATTTTCCCAAATATTCACAAAAATAAAAAAATATATAAAAGTAAAAAGAAAATAAAAAGCCTTTTCAGTTTTATTATTTTATGACCATTCTAAAAAAAAAACACAAAATAACCTTGCATGTCATAATATTTATAGCAACTTAGCTAGCTTAAAAATGTAAAGAGATTTTTGACATACATATAAGTTACATCATTTATTACAACATTTTTTATAAAAATAAAAATGAATAAAGAACAATACCAACTATATATAATTTGATTTGTTGGTATTACATTAGTATTTAACATGCCCATTAAGCGTCTATGCAATTTTCCGTATATATATGTATACCTACTTAATGATATAAATCAACTAGCTTTTTAAACAATAATTTGTTTTATTCATTTATACAAACAACTTTTTAATTATTTCACTATTTCCATTATATTATAGCTAGCCATTGTGCTTGTAGAATAATTTTTTTTTTTTTTTCATCACGCAACTATAATAGTCGTGATATAATAAAGAACCAATTTTATGATCAAAATTTCCACATTTATGAATTTTTATGAAGAATGAAAATGTTTATAATTAATTAAACACATATTTGTGCATAATTAGTATAAGTCTCGTAATTTTTTTTTTTTTTTTTTTTTTTTTTTTATTCCTTACTTTTTTGGCTTGATACGTCAATCGAATATCCCCAGCTATTTTTTACCTCTCTATATTGTTTATCATTTTGTTTGCATATTTTTGGGCATATATAATAATATAGCATAATTTATAAATACACTATTATGGATATAATGCCAAATTTATATTATATTTCAATAGGATTACAAATATAGTATATATGTATTTTCCCTAGTTTTGGCATACGTTTTTTTTTTTTTTATTCCCTTTTTCGAAAATGTACCTGCACATACATAATATTGAAATGTTTGAAAAGTCATAATTTGGAAGTATATTACTTGAGAATACATAAAATAGAATAAAAAAAAAAATTTGAAAAAGTTGATGAACTTAAAATGCCATTAAAATTTATTATACATGATCCAAAAATATCAGTGCTCCATACTCCTGATGAATTTTTTAAAACATTAAAAAAGCTGATTAAAAATTCAAGGGAAAGAATAGTGATTAGTTCTTTATATATAGGAACAGGGGAGCTCGAAAAAGAATTGATAGATGATATAATAAATAATAAAAATATAAAAAATTTACAGATTGATATATTATTAGATAAGCAAAGAGGTACAAGACCTGAAGGGAAACATAAAGAAACATCAATAAGTATATTATCAAAATTATTTAAATATGGCAATAATATAAATATAAGTTTATTTCATAATCCATTACTTGGTGCTATGCTATATAATATATTACCTTATAGAGCCAATGAAGCAATAGGAGTTATGCATATGAAAGTATATATGGGTGATGATACCCTTATAATATCTGGAGCAAATCTTAATAATAGCTATTTAACAAATCGAAAAGATAGACATTTTTTAATTGAAAATAAATTTTTAGCAAATTCGATTTATAAAATTGTTAATTGTGTGCAACAAATGTCATTTTCTTTAAATCCCGATTTAACTATTGAATGGAGAAGTGATCTAATAAATCCTTTGATTGAGTCATATTTATATAGAGAACAATTTTATAGAAGAATAATATTTATTTTTAGAGAATTACAAAAAGATATTTCAGAGTATAATATTAATACCTTTGGTACAGACTTTGCCACTCACAATAATGATAACCCATTATTACATAGAGATAAAGAAATCGAAAAAAATAATGACAAACAAAATGAATATACACAAGCATGTGATACAAATAATATGTCAACTTGTTTTAATATAAGTGAAAAAAAATCGAATACCCATTTACACAATGTAAACAATAATACTGGTGAAAATGATAGCAAAAGTAATACTCATATTACCCAAAAAATGGATAACTTTTTTTACCCTTTATATGAAAAAAAAAAAAAAATAGTAACCATCGAGCTAGGTATGCAATGCCCATTTTCAATTCCACCAATTTATGATGATACAGATATGATTGAAGATATGTTAAAGAATATTGAAAAATATAATCAAAGTATAATTGTTGCATCAGCATATTTAAATTTTACTAAACCTGTTTTAAATTTGTTTAGACGTATTTATGATAATTTATTTCCAAAAAATGGAAAAATACATTTTATTACAGCTGCACCATCAGCTAATAGTTTTTACAAATCACAAGGTCTAACCTATTATATACCTCTTGCTTATAGTATTATTGCTGATACATGCATTGAATTTGTTACATCAAATTTTCTTAATTTATTTAAAAATATAAAAAAAACACCTAACATAGAACAAAAATTATATAACGCAACAAATATATATTTGGAATACCATAAACCTGAATGGACATTTCATTCAAAGGGAATGTGGATAATTGATAATTTGGGAAATAACAAAAATGATAAAATACATGTATGTTCAGAAAAATGTGAACAAAATATCCAAAAATTGGAAAATAATTGTTATAATTTGGAAAATTGCCTGAACATGTCAGAATTTTGTGACTATAAAAAAAGTGTGTATAAACAAATTTTAAGTGATGAAAGTAATAATATAAATCAATTATTAGAAACCCCTGAATCTATGCCATGGGGAACAGTCATAGGAAGTTCAAATTATGGATATAGAGCTTCATACAGAGATTTAGAAATGGAATTTATCATTAAAACAAACGATCCAAATCTAAGAAAAGAATTTCAAGAAGAACTAAATCATATTTACAAGTCATCAAAATATGTAAATATGGTTGATCTTAAATTAAGATATTCACATTGGCAAAAATATATACTCACTCTTTTTAAATGGGGGTTGTAAAAAACACATATTTGTATATATCATTCCGAGTTTTTTTCATATTTATGTAGATAGGTATATATACATTTTTTCTTATTGTATATATGCATATTTTTGCGCTATACCCTCATAAAACATTTTTGGATAAAAACCAATGTATATGGTATTTATTTATGTGTTACCTTTTACAGGAACAGAAAATATACATATATATGCATTTCACATATTTGTATTTATTTTATCCTTGATTTTATTTTTTTAAGTGTTCATTATATTTTTATTATTATATCTTTTGATATTATTCCAATTTTTATTATAAATCCCCATAAATTAATTAAGCAACAATTACAATGTCATTGTTTAATTTTTTTTTATTTATATATAATTAAATATGTTTTTATAAATTTAAATTGCACTAAAAAAATACATAATACTGTATGAACATACAGGTAATACTACCATGGGAATCTCTTTAAAAATTTTGTTTTATCATTTTAATTGTTGAGAAAATAATAAATAACATCATTGTAACTATACTTTTTGTGTTAGGAGTGTAGAACATATTGAAAATTTAATATATAAAATTATATTCTGTAAAATATTTGGAAAAGGTTAAACATCCTACAATCAATATTTGATTTTTTTAGTATTTTTTTTTTGTTTTTTCACTGTGTTTTATTCTTGTATATTCTTTGTAGTTTTACATTAAATATAAAAATGGTTTATATTATTATGAATTAATACATGCTATATAAATTCGGTGAAATAAAGATATTTGAAAAAAAACAAACCTACATTTCAATTATTTGGGCATGCTTTAGAATCAGACTAACATTAAAGCATGTAATGGATCTGTAATTGAGGTTATACAAGAAATGCTAAGATTTGCACAAAAAATGGGAAAGATACTATGAAGAAATAAAAATATTTTTTAAGACTCCACGAGTTCAAATCTAATCGAACTATGATATTTTTTTATTTTGTGTTATTACTCAAATCACTTATGGTCATAAATGCTTCTAAAGTTTACAATTATAATAACATAAATAAAAGGAATACATTTTATATATATAGTAATATTAATAAAAACAGTTATAGTAAAATAAAGATTGCTCATGATATATTTTTAAAAAGAAATCAATATTTTAAAAATGGTATACCACACAATAAAGTATTATTAGTTAATTTATTAGACAAAGGCCAAAATGAAATGCTTGATTTTTCAAATAATAGTATGAAGGAAACTAACACTAATGAAAAAAAGCGCAAAAAAAAAAAAATAAACAGTGATAGCAAAAATAATAGTAATTATAATGAGGAGAAAAGTTCTATAAAATCCACGTTAGCGAAAACCAAAAAGTTTTGTAACTATTTAACTAATAAGCTAGGCCGATTAAATAAAAAATTACGAGAAATAAAAAAATTAGAAGCTATTTTTTATGCAAATCCTAATATATTAACGGAAACTCAGCAAGTTAAATTAAGCAAAAAAAAACATATAAAAAATGAAATCGTTTTAATTAATAGATATAGAAAAAAATACTTTTCTTATAAAAGAAATTTAATGAAAAATATAGATGATTTATCACCTTTTTTTTATTCAAAAAAAAAAAAAAAAAAAAAAGAATTATGTACAAATCAGGAATTTGCGGAAATCTGTAAGGAAAAAAAAAAACACACACACTTATACGTCTAAAATATATGACTTGTTCATAAATAAATTGAACCCATTTTTCGATTGTATTTAAATGCTTTATACATATATAAAATTTTAGATTATACATGAATTTTTTATTTACTTTATTTTTTAAGTGAAATCTGAAAATCCTAAGGAAGCAGTGCAAAACATAAAAAATATAGACATAAGTAAAATTCCAAAAAATGTAACCGATTATTTGATATTTAACAAAATTGGAACAAGGGAAGATATTAAAATTTTATTTGGCCTCAAAGCTATAAAAATAAACGGAAATACAAGTACTGGAAAAAGCAGATTTGCATACGTGAAAATAATTGTTTAATATTCTCTTTATTTATACATTCGCCTGTACTGTACATAATTTATATGCATATATCATAATTTAAATGGTTATTTTATAAAAATATGTAAAATAATATTATATATTTTTTATTCAGTTGATGATGAAAATTATATACTAAATGTTATGGAGGACGAAGTAAAAGTTTTTGATCAAGTTGTTAATATCCATGAGGATCAGTAATGAGAGATAAAAAAATATGGAAAATAATGCATATGAGCTTATATTATAATTTGTAAATAGTTACATTATATCTATTCATATAGTTGCATAACCAATGTCTGTAACGATATTACATATGTATGCATGTTGCAAAACACATAATGTATCATTTTACCTTTTTTACAGCTATGTTGTCAGAAAAAGATTTACAAAAAGTCAGAAACAAATTTTAGAACAAAAAAAAAATGAAAAAATGGCAGATATAAGGAAAGAAGTTAAGGGGGTGGAACAATTTTTCAACATCAAAAAATAGTACATATATATAGAGAAAGTCTGGTATAATTATTACTCCACATATTATAGCTAGCTATTCCATTATTTTTTTCAAACATAGAACAGGTTTTTATGTACTGTTCATACATTTGTAGTGACATTTAAAAAAATGTGCATATGTTTTTCGTTTTTTTTATGAACATGAAATAATATTTTTTTATAACTCTCTAAAATGTTCTAAAAAAATAAAAATAAACTTTTTATTTGTTAAATGGTAGTATTTTTTTAGATTTTAAAAAACATAAAATAATAATAATAAAAATAAAAATAACAAAAATAATTAAAACAATAGCATGAATATAAAAATAGTTAGGTGTACATTTATCTGCCTCTAAACTAACATTTGACCTTAATATATTTTGTTTACTACATAAGCATGAGAAATATACAGTTTCTTGTTCGGTTTTCCATTTCAATTGACAATCATACATAAAAATTTGTTTATGTAATATATTTTTTTGATAAAATTAACTTGTTCATATATTTTTTTTTCATTTTTTTTTAATAATTTATATGTATAGCAAATAAATATGTGCATCCTCTACCTATATATATGGAATAACATATGCATATATATATTTTACCATTTCATCTTTTCCTACTTATGTAAATTTTAGAAAAAATATTTTATATACACATTATTTTATTTTATATTACATCAATTTGTGATATTATATATATTTTTATCCTTCCTTTTTTATTGTTTTTTTGTGAATAAAAGTATTCTATGATTTAATTTTCTTTTTACAGTTTTTCCATTTTGAATATTAAAAAAGTTCCATAATTTTAATATTTCATATTAAAAAAAATATATGTTGCCTTTTTTTTTTTCACTGTGTTTTTGTTATAATGAATACTGAGCTTGTAATAAAAAAAAGTTTACAATTTAAAAATATGAGAAGATATCAAAAAAAAATATACTGATTCAAATGCTTAGATTTCTACTAGCTTTGTGAAGTCTTATAAAAATATAGTTATATTTGTTGGATATAAGTAAGTAGATATCTACATACATATCTATATATTGTATGATTAATAAAATTAGTTGTGCAAACAAAAATATACACTCCTTATGTTTGACAATATAAAATTAGTTAAACTGTTTTTCTTCTGTTCATTCATCCATTATGTACATTTCTTTGTATTATCTAAAAAATGAAGTAACAACTTTTAGCTATTTAAAATTTTTTTTTTTTCTCTTTATAGTAGTAGAATTATTTTGAGAAAGCCAAAATGAAATATCCAAGTTTGAAATTTCTTGAACAAAATGAATCACCCGTCTTTCGATAATATATTACAAACCAAAACATTTAAGTTAGGAATTGAGGATATTCAAAATATTGGGTCTTCATATTATGGAGAAAATAATAAAAAAATAGATCGATACAATGAAGAAATTAATTTGCTTAAACAACAGTAATAATTACAAAAGTCGCAAAAATGTTAAAAAGTGTGCACTATCATTTGTTCACTTCCTACACGTTTTTCACTCCTTATACGTTCACTCCTTATACGTTCACTCCTTATACATTCACTCCTTATGATGGCCCATTTTTTTTTCACTTCTTCATAGGCTTAGCGACCTAAACGAAAAGATGGGGAAAAGGTAATTCAAAAAGTGCATATACATACACCAGAGTTTTCAAATGAGAGTTGCCTCTCAATTTTATGATAAACATTTTTCACACTATAACACTTTTTACCATTACAGCGGTGCAATACATAAGGTTCTTGAACCTGTTGGAGCCCCCAAAATAACCTTTTGGTATTATGAACTAAAGGAAATGGTAATACCTTGAAAGAGAAAAAAATATAACCTTACATGTGCATGTTGTTTTGGCTGCTCAATTTTACGACCTTACCTTTTTCAATACAGAAAGAATTTCAGGACCTGGTTATGTACGAAATAAAAAAAAAGAAAAAGCATTTTAAAACCTTAAGTAACAGTTGTATGAAATATTTATGTAACAAGGAAAAAATAAAATTAAAAAAACAAGAGGAAGAAGAAAAAAAATTAAAAATTCATTCAAAAAATATATCATCATATATGGATGTTTTTTGGAAAAAAATTGAAAAATTAGTTTGGGAAGAGAAAAAAAGAGAATTACAAAAGACTTTAAATAAAAATAAAGAAATGCGATTTAAAAAGTTTGTCAAAGGTGCCATTAAAAAAATTAAAAATGCTAGACATAATGCACATGAGTTGTTTGAAAATAACATGAATGATCTTCCTTGCTCAAACAATAATAGTGAAAACAATGCAAATAGTAATAACGAAAATGAGGAAAATGAAAACGAGGAAAATGAAAATGAAGAAAATGAAAATGAGGAGAATGAAAATGAGGAAAATTCTGCTATTGATGAGGAAGCCGAATGTGCAAGCAATAACACTGATAACGACACAAAAAATAATACTAATGCACCTCCACAACGACCCATTGATAGTGCTCCGAAAAAGGAAACTAAAATATCCTCATCCAAAGCTAACCATAGTAATGAAGATAAAGAACTTGATGAAGAAGATTTAACCGATCAGGAAGATGAAGATATTTTATTAGATGAAGAAATGGAATCTATGGATGAATCAGAAGAACAAGATGTAAACTTATTAGATGATGAAGCTAATATGCCTGTTGAGGAATTACTCAAAAGAATATATGGTTTTAAAAGTGGAGAAGAATATATACATTTGATGCAAAATGAAGAAGACGATGAAGATGGTGATACTGACATCGATGATCAAGTATCTACACAAAATGATTCGACTAAACCAAGTCAAAACTCAAAAAAAAGGAAACTCCCGGATGGGGATGGAAGCGATAGAGAACCGAAAACTGTGAAGATGGACGAAACGGAGGCTGCTAGCGATGCACCAACAAGTAACGAAGTCGCTAACGACGCCGCTAACGAAGCCGCTGACGAAGCCGCTGACGAAACTGCCAACGATGTAGATGCACAGAACAACACCGAACCCATCAACAAAGAAGGAAACGGGGTTAGGGAGAGCCCAATAAAAATGGATGAAATACTAGAATGCAATATGGATGAAAAGCATTTAACAAAAATTCCGCCATTCATAAAAGCAACATTACGTGATTATCAACATGCTGGATTACATTGGCTATTATATTTATATAAAAATAATATAAATGGAATATTAGCAGATGAAATGGGTTTAGGTAAAACTCTTCAATGTATTTCATTATTAGGGTATCTTGCATATTATTTGAATATATGGGGACCACATCTAATAATAGTTCCTACATCTATATTAATAAATTGGGAAATCGAATTAAAGCGATTTTGTCCATGCTTTAAAATATTATCATATTATGGTAATCAAAATGAAAGATATAAAAAAAGAATCGGATGGTTTAATAATGATTCATTTCATATTTGTATATCTAGTTATTCAACAATTGTAAAAGATCATATAATTTTTAAACGAAAGAATTGGAAATATATTATATTAGATGAAGCTCATAATATAAAAAATTTTAATACAAAAAGATGGAATATAATATTAAGTTTAAAAAGAGATAATTGTTTATTAATTACTGGAACACCATTACAAAATAGTTTAGAAGAACTTTGGTCATTATTACATTTTTTAATGCCAAATATATTTACATCACATTTAGATTTTAAAGAATGGTTTTCAGATCCTTTAAATTTAGCAATTCAAAAAAGCAAAATTAGTGATTCAAAAGAATTAATAGATAGATTACATACTGTTATTAGACCATATATTTTAAGACGATTAAAAAAAAATGTTGAAAAAGAAATGCCAAATAAATATGAGCATATAATTAAATGTAAATTAACTAGAAGACAAAAAATATTATATGATGAATTTATAAATAATAAAAAAGTTCAAAATACATTAAGTAGTGGTAATTATATGGGTTTAATGAATATTTTAATTCAACTAAGAAAAGTTTGTAATCATTGTGATTTATTTACTAATAAATATATTCAAACTCCATATTATTATATTTTACCTATTCAATATAATATACCTAAATTTTGTTTATTGTTTGAAAATAATTATTATAAAGATTTCTATCTTATTTTATTTTTACATAATGAGTTTGTTTCTTTAGGGGGTATTGCCAAAGATGCCCACCCCAATCAAAAACAAAATCACCAATACTCAGATTCTAACATTCAGATAGCTTCAAAAAATAATGACTCACCATTTTCCAATTCTGAGCAATTACAAAATAATATTCTCAACATGGAAATGCCATTCGGTTTTCCCTTTAGTAATTTTTCGAAAAATAGTGAATGTACAAATTTAAATGGAATAGGTCAAACAAATGAATTGGCTAGTAAGTCTCTAATTGAAGAGGTAAATCATGGAGGCTCATTTTTTTCAACTCATAGCCAAAATAATATACCTTTTTTTGAAAATGCAAAGATGGAGGAACAAAATAATTTGAATACACCTGAATGGTTTAACGAAATAAACAAAATGAAAGATAATCCAAATTTTGATTATTTAAATTATTACAAAAATATTTTAATTAATTTAAATCAAAATAAGGAACTAAAAATGGGTAGCCAAATAGTTAATAATGAAAGTGTGCAAGACTTATGTACCTACGTAAATAATGAAATATACAAAGAAAATATTCCTAAAAATTTTCTAACATATTCAAATGAATTTATTAACGAATTAAATAATAATTATGATATTTTATCTAAATTTATAGACCCACAAAATAAGTATAAAAGTTATGATGAACATTTATATGTTATGGAATATGATAAAACTTTTTTTAATACACCACTTCAAAGTGATAGTTTACGAGGGAATAAGCAAATGATTCCTCATTCAAGAGGTTCTGGTAATAGAGGTCGTCCTCCTAGGGGTACTCATCCTGGCCGTCCATCTCGGGGCAGTCATCCTGGTCGTCCATCTCGGGGCAGTCATGCAGGACGTCCACCTCGAGGTGGCCATGTTGGTCGCCCACCTCGGGGAGATACTGGAAGTCAAAACATACGCACTAATATTAATGAAAAAACTGAACAACCCAATAATAATGTAAATAGTAATAAACTGAACGAAGGGAATGAAACAATTGTTCGGTCTGTAGAGAGTGTGCATTTTTGGAAAAAAAAATATTTATATAGATATAATATGAAAGTAATAAATAGAGAAGTGCAATATAAAAACTTTTTTACTGATGAAACAAATCAAGCTTATTTAAATTCGTTAGAACATAATTTATGGATAAAAAAACAAAAGGAAGAAGAAATGAAGAAAATGAAAATTGATGAAAAAAAAAACAAGCAATTAGTATCAGATTATCATTTTATTAAAAATAGTAGAATACCAATATTTGGATCAAATTTATTACATCTATTAAAAACAGAATTTTCAAAAGATAAAAATATTGTATATAACCATACAAACAATATAATTATAAATAATACATCTATGAAAGAAGTACATGTAGAGGATATACCTTCGACTGATTATTACTATAATTATATGGATCAAAATATAAAAAAGGAAAATAATGATTTTGGTGAAAGTCTAATAAATGATAATAATAATATAAACAGATGCAAACCAAATGATTCTGCTTCTATAGTGTTAGAACGACTCTTCCCAACTATGGAATATTTTCTTAAACTATATGAAAAAGTTATACAAAATTTTATAGTAATAAATTGTCCATTTGTTATTTGTAGTCCCCCAAATATATTGATAAATAGAAATTCGAAATATGACAATGATAAAGAAATATGTAGAACCCAAAATTATAGTAATATTAGTAGAGAAGAAGATATTATAAAAAAAATAAAAAAAGCCACAAGAGTATATCATAATGCATTTCTAAAACAGTCTATTATTTTTCCTTTAAATAAAGATATATCATTAGGAAGTGGTAAATTATTTGCTTTAGAAAAATTATTAAGTAAATGTAAAAGAGAAGGAAATAAATGTTTACTATTTACACAATTTATAAAAATGTTAGATATTTTAGAGATATTTTTAAATCATTTAAATTATTCATTTATTCGGCTTGATGGTTCAACGAAAGTAGAACAGCGTCAAAAAATTGTAACTAAATTCAATAATGATAAATCTTATTTTATATTTATATCCTCAACACGTAGTGGTAGTATTGGTATTAATCTGACAGCAGCTAATGTTGTCATTTTTTATGACACAGATTGGAACCCATCAATTGATAAACAAGCGATGGATAGATGTCATAGAATAGGGCAAACTAAAGATGTTCATGTATTTCGATTTGTTTGTGAATATACTGTAGAAGAAAATATATGGAAAAAACAATTACAAAAAAGAAAGCTAGATAATATTTGTATAAACATGGGAAATTTTAATAGCCAAAATAATCGAAATAATAATACAAGTCTTCAAGACCATAATGAAATGAACAAAGACTGGTTCTCAAATGTTGATACTATCAAAGAAATATTTATTAACAAACAAAATAATGACGAAGATGATGATATTTATCAGGATAGATTATTACATGAACATTTAGAGAATCCAGAAAAAACAAATGTTCGTTTTGAAAAAACATTAGAGCATGTTGAAGATAAAGATGACATAAATGCTTTGCACGTTACAAGAAGGGAAAGGCAACACGAATTGTCTCAAGACATGCAGGTATACATCTATCCCCCCAATTTTTTTTTTTTTGCTTACTCATATATGCGACATTCTGTTGTAGCCCCATTTATTACGCCCATTTTTTTACACACATTTTATTTTTTTTTTCACTTTTCAGGAATTTACAAACAAAAACGATTTTCAAGAAGCCTATAGTTTAACTTCCTATTGTTTTAACTTTTTAAATGAAAACTTAACAGATAGTTTGAAACAACAAATTGATGAAATGAAAATGAGAATTGAAATTGAAATGATAAATGCTAAGGAAGACGAGAACAATTCGTTTGATAGTTTGTCTAACCAAAGTGATGAAGTAGAAAATTATGAACAAGTCAGAAATGCAGCAACATAGCTAGCCAAATTAGCTATAAAAGTCAGGTATTATTCCAAAATTTGAAATAATTAAAAAGGGGAAAAAAAAAAATATTGCTTTGCAATAAAAATTAATATTCCAATTTTTTTAATATTATATCATAACGTTAATAGGTTAATCAAGTGAAATATACCTACAAACGTATAATATATATTTTCATTTTGTATTTATAAGGCATTATTTTTAAATACCCTATGTGTAATCATATAATACATTTTTTTTTTCTTTGTTTTTTTACATAAACTTTGTCTCTCAACATTTATGTACACATAACCTAAAAACATATGCCTTCTTTCACATACATATATGTATATTTTTGTGTGTGACATACAAACAACTATTTTTAATTTCACCATATTAATGTTTATAATTATTATTTTGTTTATGATTTATTTTTAATATTAATCCGACATAAACCAACATATATACTTTATAATTATAAAAAAGTGACACTTTTTCCACAAAAAATTATAATCTAATTTTTTTAATGAAAAAAATAACATAGTATAGCGACAACCTTTTTATGTATATCCAATTCTGTATTTTTAAATATTATTATGGAGAAATAAATAGTTGTTGTATAGTTAGGGGATACTAATCTATTTTATTTTTAAATGATAAAAATGTTTAAAAAAAAAAAATATATATATATATAACCTTGGAAGTAGGTAGTAATTAATTCGCCTTTCCAATATTTTATTTTGTATAATTTTTGAACAAAAAATATGTGCTCTATAATTTTTTTTTTTAAATATTATCATATAAAAAAATTATGAACAAGTAATAAAAATATATGAACAAGCAATAAAAAAATATGAACAACATAAGTTATTTATTTTATTTAGTATAATATATATATACATAAATATATAAATAAAAATAAATGGGCCAACATATTTAAATATAGATAAATTATTAAGATATTAATATAATCCGTGTGTTATTCACTTAAATTTATCAAAAATGGAGAAAATAGCCTTAATACAAAGTAATCCATAAAATATATAAAAAAAATTTGAAAAAATGAATAATGCAGAACTATAATTATGTAAATATTTTGTTTAGCATACTCCATATTTATATATGTTAAGTTTTAACCTATAATATTAAAATGGAATCACCCTTGTATGTCCACATATATACATATTTTAAATTTAACTTTTTTTAGGCCCCCTAGATTATATTCGACTAAATATGGAAGAAGAAATATTTCTTAAATGCAAAGGAGATAGAGAATTAACAGGAACATTGGATGTAAGCAAATGAAAATGTATTATTATAGTTTATCGAGTAAAATGATATAGAACCCTTATTTTGTCGTAACTCCCCTGATTGTTTATTTATAATTGTTTTGTCGTAACTCCCCTGATTGTTTATTTATAATTGTTTTCCCATTTATAGGCCTACGATAATCACTTAAATATGGTCTTATCAAATGCTAAAGAGAAATATAAACAAGTTACGATTGAAAATAATGAAGAATGTGTAAAGGTAAGCAGTTTTTGATTTACAGAAAAGTTTATCCTATATTTCTGTGTTTGCATTTTTGAAAGAATTATTACTAATGTAGAGACCCCTTAGAAATGCTCCATTTTATAGATTGGCCCATTAACATTGTTTTTCTAGTTTTTCATTATGATTTCTTTTTCCTTTTTCTTTTTTAGCAAATAGAAAGAAATTTAGATATGGTTTTTGTTCGAGGAGATTCCATCATTTTAGTATCATCTGCTGCAAAATGATTATTTAAAATATGCAAGATGGCTTCTAATATATTTTTTCTCCCCTTAAAATATAAGGGCAATACTTAACCGCCATTGCACATTTGGATTTCTTCGCACACATGTACTTATTTTTAATTTTCTTTGTATTTTTTTTATCTGCTGTTTCTTATTTTTTTCATGTTTTCCGAACCTCATCTTTTTTGTATCTTTAATTTTTTTCTCTTTTAAAAATTAAACAAAATAAATATAAAAAAATGGCTATAAAAAAAATAATATTGTGAAACAAAAAATTATAAACATGTCTAGCAAGCACATACTAAGAGATAATATAGAGAAGGGAAAAAAAATTTTCACATATGCATTTTAAATGTATATAATAATATAGGCTATAAAATATAAGACAAAAGGGAAATAACAATGCCATAAAAATTAGAATATGCCTCCCCCATCTATTCCATTTCTTTTCACTTCATTATTTCATATTTTATAATTTTTTTTTATCACTTTTATTTCATTCTTGTTGTCATAATTAAAATGGAATATAAAGAAAAGCCGGAGGGGCCATTTATAGTCTCCTTTTACGTAAAAAAATAAAATAAAATAAAATGTGAAAACCAAAGCATATTCCATAAAGTATTTGCTACACATTCATTTATTTTTTATTTTTTTTTTGTCTTTCCCTTCAAACAATAAAAAAAATAGGTTACAAATTTTACTTCATCGGATGAATCATTTGCATACACAATTAAATTAACAGGTGTGTATTACAACATTTATTTTTAATAAAAATATGGAGTTATTTCAAAAAATTAATTTTATTATATTCACGTATTACCAATGTGTTATTATTTTCAGATTTTTATAACAACAATTATGAGTCAAATATAATAGATAAAAATAATTCAAGGAAGATAAACTTTTCCAGTAACTATATCGAAATAGATGAAAGTAAGTAAAGCACTGATTTCAAAAAATGCTGATCTTTATTTTAAATTTTTAACATCGACATGTTCTCTATGTTTTACTCCCTTACAACAGATAGTGCACTAAATGACGTTATTGAAAAGTCTATAAGTCTTGATATTTTTGTAAACAGTAATGATAATATTATATGTATTGGGAAAGAGGATATAAAACTTTTCCCTTTTTTACATGACCAATTAACAATAACAAAGGATGTAATCATATCATATAAATGCCAAGAAAAATCTTCGGATCAAGCTTCTCAATATAATGAGGAAAATAAAAATAGTGAAAAAGAAGATGATACACAAGATGGGGAAAAAAAGAAAAAAAAAAAAAAAAAAAAAAATAGTTCAAAAAATAAGACACCAAAACAAGAACAATTATTAACACAAAATATTGATGCCAGTTAGTTTTTTCAATTTCACAAATATTACATTTTTCTTCTTTATATTTATTTCTATACATTTCTCATCTTTATATTTATTTCTATACATTTTTCTTCTTCCTTTTTTTTTCAATTTTCATTGCAGGGTTTTGTATAACCTTAAATATAAATACCTTGATCGGAGAGTACGCAGGAAGATTGAACTACAACATCATGAACATGAAGGTACTTTTATATTACTAAATGAAGTCCTGTTTAAAAAAATATGAGCATACATATGTATCGATACGAACTTTCTTTTTGTTTAGGTCGATGGCGTATTCAATGTTCAAAATAATTTAGAAGACAAACTTTTGAAAAAAAACTCTTTATCTTTTCAAGTAGGAAAACAAAAAAGTAATACTCTCATTTTATTTTATATTTGAAAGATACATATTTTTTTAATAATTTCATTTTTCAATTTTAGGTATCATTTTTGGATTTGTGTTTAAATGATGGGAAACTTGTAAAAGGTATGCTTAACTTTTTTTGTCTTATTTATTTTTAAATTAATTTAATCTGATACATTCTATTTATTTTATAAAAATTTAGATGAAGAATCTGATAAATGGAAAATCGTTTGGAATCAAAATAGCGTATACAAATATAGAAATGTAAAGGTAAAAGCAAAAAAAAAAAAAAGATTTTCAAAATCCTACTATGTATTGTGATATTGCCAAAGTAACACTTCTTCCTGTACATGCTGAATATAATGTATTTCACTTTTTAGGAAACAGAATATATATACAACTTTTTGTTATGCGAGACGTTTAATATTAATGCATACTTACTCTGCTCTAACGATGGAAAACGCCAAAACGGTAAGACAATTTGACAATTAAAAATGAAAATTTAAAAGATAAAGATTGAGATGGGGAAAGCTAATGAAATAAACGTAAACCTTCCCAGTCCTTGTGCATAGGCATATCCATTTTTCCCTAAATTATTTCATTCCATTTTAGCAAACGGCGTAGTTGAGGATTTAAGTGGAAAATTTGAAGTTAATGCCACAGATTTAGTATCAAACAGAGGTATAGAAAAAATGAAAAAATATATTGAATGAATAAACTTATTTATTTCCCTATATATTAAACAAGCTTAACTTATTCATATTACATCCTTTTTTAAGTGATAAACACAAAATATAAATTACAACTCTTGGGGAATAGTAAAAAACCCGAAAGAGATACCAAGGAAGATAAAGATGAAAAGAAAGATGAAAAGAAAAATGAAAAAACTTATATTTTTTCCAACTCTTACATATTATTAACAATCCAATTTTATAAGCGTAATCACATTTTAAACATTTTTGAAAAATTTTGAAATTTTTTAACTTCAGCATTATGTATATGGAATTTATTTTTCACAATTGTTGTAGCTTTTCTGAAACGGCAATCGATTGAAAGTCCCCTAAATTTAGACTGCTTTAAAAATTTAGCAATTCAAAATGCAAAGGATGTGGTTGATAAAAAAAATGAAAACATCAGTGGATTGTTTAACAAGTAAAACTACGTAATTCATTTTTCTGTTTATGTAAATTATTACCAACTTAGTATTATTTATTATATTTAATGAAAAAGTGAAAAATTTTTCATATTATTAATATGGTCTTTTTTTTTTCCCGGTTTGACAGTTACATTTTGAATGGCATCGAATTAATAAATGCCGAAATAGACAAGCTCGGAAAAGATGAACATATAAAAATTTATAAAATGTCACAAGAATATTTTAACTTTTTAAATAATTTGAAAGAAAATGAAAAATATATTAACCTATACAACAACATTAAAAATGTCATGGTAATTTATTTTATACTATGTCTTATTATATACTCCATATCATAATTTGCCATCATACATACAGACATACATAAATACATTCACCACCTTCTCAGATACAAATAATGTATGAATTAATAAATAAAAATATTTACAAAAATTTTAATTTAAACGATTATGCAAGCTTTAAAGAAGGATTCCAAGAAGAGAGTATGACAAATAACGACAATTCAAATCAAGACAATAAAGAAAAAAAAAATATGACACAAGAAAAAGTTCAAGGTTGTGATAACAAAAATAACAGTATTGACTGTAAAAGCTATATGTCTGATGAAAATATAAATTATATATATACCCAACTATTTAATATAATGACTGAATCATGTAATGTTATTATAAATAGCTATTTTGAAAAAAAAGAAGATATTAACAACATTTCGATAAAAGAAATAAAAAATAAAAATAATATAAAAGATATAGAAAAATATTTATTTACAATATTTTGTGAAAATGAATTTTTATTAAAAAATAAAAAAAATGAAAATTTTGCTGAAGCTATATTAATTATACTTTTTAAAAAAATCTACTCATTTTATGATTATAAAAAAAAGGATATGGAAATTTTGGAAAACCATAAATATAATCATATTATTAATATTATTGAAAATATTTCAGAAGAGGAATTAGAGGGAATAAATAAGTCTACCCAAAATATAGACCAGTCATACATCTATAATAAAATGGAAGAAAAAGAAACAAAAAAATATTTCGCTAACAATACTAATTATATAAAAGGATTAATATCATCAATATACACCAAAAACCAAAATAAAAATAATTGTAATCCGTATTTAATTGATTATGTTGAAAATTATGACCAAGACATGCACACAAAAGGAGAAAGTGAAATATACAAAGACAATGACAAAGTTGAAGATATAATATCAATATTTAATTTGGAACAAAATAAAGAAATAAAAAATATATTCACATATATAATATATAAATACTCAAAAATTTTATTAATAACAAATAATATAAATCAATCCGTTAAGCAAAATAATGAACAAGAACAACAAGCCAAGTATACAGAATATTCTACACAAAATAAAAAAAACTCAATAAGTACACCTAATTATACTTTAAATAATTTGGAATATAATGATTGTTTTGAATATCATGCCAATTATGATTCATACCAAAAGTATATTCAACCTCATAAAGTTCAGTCAGCCATTTTATCACTCTCCACCTATATACAGCTCACCAATTTTGTAAAAAAAAAAAAAAAAAAAAAAAAAAAAGCTAGCTGAAAATTAAAAACCTGCATTTGTCATACACACATATATCTATTCCTTCCATATGCATTACCACTATTCAATAAGCATATAATTTATTTTTTTTTTCTATAGGAAAATATAGAAAGCATTTTGATGCTAAGTCTACTATATTTAAATACACAGAAATATGATGAAGCAATAGAGATTGCAAATTATCTTATAGAAATTCTTCAAACAAATAAATCAGAAGATAAAAACAAAGAAGAAATGGATATGAAAAGTCTATATTTGCATAGTTCATTTAACTATAACAATATATTTGTGAGTAAAGAAATATGTATATATATAAAAGCAATTTGCTATTTTTTCAAGCGTAATTATATATATTATTACATTAACATGAATATAATTTTAAATACAAATGAAAATGTAATTCAAAAAGAAATTGAAAAAAATTCCAACTTTTTTAAGAATGAAAAATTTCAAAAAACAACTTATCCATATGTGTATGCTAATACCAGCGAACAAAATGAACTGAATGAAATAAATTTACAAAAAGTCGAAAAAAATGATAAAAAAAATCTTAAGAAGAAAAAAAATAAAGACAAAGAAGATTGTAGTACTGAAAAGAAAAATCCAAACGAAAATACTAAAGAGCAAAAAGATGATACATCCAAAAGGTTAGACCAAGACAATGAAAATGTAGACAATAGAAATGAGTATGATTCAAAAAATAATCCAACCATATTGAATAATATTGAAAAAGAAAAAGAAAAAAAAACATCAAAAAAAAAGGAAGAAAATTTATCTGTTGTTAAAAAAATTACAATAAATTGTTCTGAAGTTAATATAAATGATATACCATTGAAAGATAAGTTTATGATATTATTTCTTATATATTGTCTAAATTTTAATATTTTAAATATTGTTATGTATATCTATGAAAATAATAAAATGTTTTTATCTGACGTAGCATTGAAAACGTCATTGTATAGACAATTAATTATTAGATTATTTTTTTCTCTAAAAGGTAAGAATACAATTTATATACCCCATTTAGTATGATTACTATTTATTATTTCTTCCTCTTTGCATAAGCATATTTATGGATTGCATTTTTCTTACTATTATACATATGAAAAAGAAAAAATGAATACCATTACACCTTTATATAATATATGGCTTTATTTACAGATTTTACAAAATGTATTAAAATTATTGATGAAACAAAAGAATATAATAACAATTTAGACATTTTGTATATTTATGCAGAATCATTATATAAATTAAAAGACTATAAAAAGTCGATTACATATTTTAAAGAATATTTAGATTTATGTGTTCATGACAATATAAGAGCAAGAATATATATACAGTTAAGCAAAGCATATATTTGTTTAAATCAATATGAAGACTCTAAAACCATGATTAAAAACTCTTTGGAAATAAATAAAACAAGTTATGCATATTTATATTTTTCTTATTATTATTTCAAAAAAAAAAAATATATATATGCATACAAGTTGTTATATAAATCCAATGAAATCAATATTTTTAATCATAAAATATGGGCATCCCTATCTATTATATTACTACATTTAAATATGAAGGTACCTATTATATTTGAAAAAAAAAAGAGTTACATCAAACTATTGAGAATACCGAATATGTATACACCTATGTTGTAGTTATAAGACATGTGTAAATACTTCCTTAATATGCAATATTTTTTTTTTCCAATTTTACAGAATGAAGCAGATAAATGCTTAAATAATTTCATTAAAATGAAAAAGTATAAAAAAGAAACAGTTATGGAAATAATTGAAGCATACAAAGAACTTGGTTATGAAGCAAGTGAAAAACAATTGTTAAATTTTTTGTCTCAACAAATAAATGAAAATTGTGGAGAATAGCCCATAATGTGTGTTTCTCCGTTTTAATGTGTTACATTATTTTAGTGTATGACTATGTTATTTTTTTTTTGCTACTACTATTCTTAACATAATTAAGGATATATATTTGCGAACTTAAAAATTAGCAATTTTATAAAATCGACAAATATTACTCTAAGAAATATATTAAAAGTTATATTAACAAATAACAATAAGGTTGTATGCATATATTTATATTCTCCTCATTTCGATTGCTCTTATTATAAATATATATATTTTTTAATAATTGGAAAATTAAAAAAGGATTTAACACATTAGAAAAATACGATAAATAATTGATTAGTATATAATATGCTCGGAGCCATTTATAATTAACTTAGTGTACAATATTGTATTAGCATATTTTTATTATTAACAAAACAGGTAATAAAAAAAATACAGCTAAAAAAGAAAAAAAAATAATAAAATATACAGGGAAGAAAAAATAATAAAATATATAGGGAAGATAAAAAAAAATATAATTGTCACTTTTTTTTAACATATACAATAGTGATAAGTATAAATATTTCCTTAATTATCGTAATAATACATGGGCATACGTAGTATCATAAATCAGATTAGCATATATATGTGTCCTTTTACTCTCTTTGTTAATTGATTTTATTTTTTGTAAAATTCTTAACAATGTGTTTAGCTATTTGAAAAAAATTAAAAATAGCTAGAATAAAAAACTAAAAAAACATTAACATGGAATATTTTTTTTTTACCTTATAATTTTTGTAACATGATACAAAATAAAAAGGTATACATACTAAAGCATTTTTATATCATTATGAATATGCATATAACAAAGATTGTATCATAAGTTATGCGAAGATATACCACCAAATATAATTTCAATGGAAATTAACAAGCACCTACGTGTAAAAAATACAAAAGGATAAGGATATAAATAATACACAACATCAGTAATAATAATATGGTGTGAGACTTCAAAAAATGAATAAAATAAAGCAAGTTATGAAAAATTCAAAGGATATTATTGATTATATCGTATTAATTTGTTTATATATCATTTTATGGATATATTTATATTTTTATTACCTTGTAAGAAATATAAAAAATTTTATCATATTCCAACTTTTTAATAAATTTGAATTATTTAAAAAGACAAAATGGCTTATTTATAATTTTACTTTGGATAACCTTTTTAAAAAAAAAAATAACTTTATCTTAAATATTGTAGAATTTTTTAAAAATAGGAAAGATAGAAAAAAATTATTAAAGACACAAATTAATAAAA
The DNA here is from genome assembly GCF_900681995.1 of Plasmodium vinckei vinckei. Taxonomy (NCBI): domain Eukaryota; phylum Apicomplexa; class Aconoidasida; order Haemosporida; family Plasmodiidae; genus Plasmodium; species Plasmodium vinckei. The sequence continues at coordinate 372,410 of NC_051299.1, forward strand.
TACCTAAGCATATATATATTGTTTTCAAAACAAATGACATTATTATTTTGAATGAAACAAAATTTATAAAATATATAATTGATATAATCACATATTTGTATGAACTTCAAGTTCAGCATTTAACTATATACATACCAGATCAAATTTTTGATTCCCCATTTTATAAAACACTGACAAGATGTTTGTATGAATATAATTATTTTACAAAAGTAACTAATTATTCAAATATATTTAATGACAAATCTGAACACAATAGTAGTAAATCATTAGACTCAAAACAAAATGATAGTCCAAAAAAATGTTCAGAAAAACTTATTGAACAATTTGTTATAACTAAATTTACTCCTATTGGTAAGAAAATTCCCTTTAACAAAAAAGAAAAACAGGAATCTTTAAAAAAAAATTTTAAATATGAAGAGTTTTCTCTTTATCTAAAATTTATAAATAAAACACATTCCCATGAAAAATTAATAGATATAACAGAAAAAAATACAATAATATCAAAAGGGACATTAGTATCAGATAATTCTAATCCATTCAATAAAAATATAGAACATATTATAAAAAATATATTTTATTTAGATCACAAGAATGTGCATTACACCATAAATAAAACATGGTTTAATGGCTATGTTCATTATTTATTCAATCTATTTATAGTATCAAAAGATATTATAGTGAACCTTTTAAAAAATAAATTCAAATTTGTTAAACTAAATAAACACTTAACACATTTTTTTGTTAAAATTTATAAAACTATTGTTATTTTATTTTGTTCTTTATTAAAATTATTAAAGGGTGATACAAGAGTGATTAAAAAAATAAACAGTGAGATAAATGCATTTGATAAATTGAATTTCAAAACAGAAAAAAATGAAGAAACTAATTTTATTTTAAAACTTTTTGAAAACTCAATATTAGACAATAAACATATAGTTGAGTCAGTTCAAATATTAATTAAGAACAACATACCTTTATATGTAAAACCTTCCCATGAAGATATTTTTCAAGATGGATGCAACGAATTATATAATGACGTATCCGTTGATGTCGTTATTTCTTTGAGAATAGGGCTAATTGATTATTTCATTTCAACATTTAAACATTATAAAGCAACCAAAAAAATTAATAAAAAAAATATTCTTAATTTTGTTTTGGAATATATTAGCTCTTTTTTTTTTATATACAATATAATTCATCCTTTTCAGAAAAATGGAATACAACCATGGGTTTTATCATTTTCAGAACTTTATGAATTTTTTGGCTATGATGTAAATTCAATGCACAAGGCATTATTATATTATAGCAATTCAAACCAAAGATATGGTTATTAATGTTTTAGGATGAATTAAAGGGAAATTCTATACTTGCGTGAAACACCAACACGCATATATATTCTTCATTAGATTTAATTATTTTTTTTGTATATACAAATGCATTTTTTACAATAAAAAGCATGTAACATTTTTATATGAACATAATGTATGCGTAAATGGCTAGTTTTCGCATTTTTTTTATGTACGTTCATGTAAATTTTGATTTTTTTTTTTTTTTGAAATAACATTTTTGGTTATTTGTATTGCAGTACAGGTGAAAATGATTTAATCATTAATTGCAATACAAGTGCCAATTTATCAAACCTATATTTTATATAACCCGTTGTTATATTCTTGTATTATGAATAATTAAATATTTCTTTTGTTACTACCCTTATGTATTTTTTCGTACTATTTTGATTTTTTAGGACAGCTAATAATTATTTATTTAAATATGAATTTTCTATAGTTATCAAAAACTTCCTATTTGTTTATGTCTTTATATAAGTTATTATGCGTATATATGCATGTTGTTAATATTTATTTAGACCCGTAATTTACTGCCCCCTTTTTATATATTATACAAATAATATTAAAATAAATGGAAATAGAATATATTAGTATTTAATAAGGTTTACTTTATTTTAGTATTTTTTTTTTCATAATATTATATTTAATGCGATAAAAAATATTAAACATAAAAAAAAGAATAAAACAAGCAAAACCAAGAGAATAAAATAATAAATATATAATTGTATAACCTGATTTATTTTTATAACCCTTATGTAAATATTATAAATATATTATCTTAATAAATTTTTAATATATATGTTATTTAGAAATAATCCAACTTTATTAAATATAAATTAAAAAATTATACTTTGTATTTTCATTTTTTGTTTAGTTTTTTGTTTAGTTTTTTGTTTAGTTTTTTGCTTAGTTATTTGCTTAGTTATTTGCTTAGTTTTTTGCTTAGTTTTTTCCTCTTAGTTTTATCGTTTTTTTAATTAAATAATAAAATAGTAATTTTGTAGTTTTAAAAAAAATTCAAGCATAGGAATATGAGCGCACAGTAATTTTATAAAAAAAATTGTATTTTTTAATAATATAATATCTATACCACATATATATACATGCAGCATATAGTGTTTTTATATATTATATAAATATTCTTTTTAATAAGTAAATACGATTTATATATAAAATAATTTTCTTTATATCTTTTGTTACATTAAGAATTATTTTTATACTTATTTATTAAAATTTATAATTATTGTAGTACCCAATAATATTATTGTCAATACTAATAAATTTATAATGAAATATACGATTTTATATAAAAAAAAATTAAAAAATTAATAGAACACCAAATTTCGTGATTGAAAATAAAATATAATTTAAAAACCTTCATTTTCATTATTTTTCTTATTTTATTTTTTTATATTTTTTCCGTAGAAAAATAAATTGCATATATATAATATACGATCATTTATTGTACGTTGATTTATATTCCCAAGCTTATATAAATTAGTCAAATACTTTTTGTATTTATATGACTTTGTATTATTTATACATATATATAGATATATCTGCTCTTGGGTAAACCACCAATGTAACATACCCTATTTATAATAAAATATATATTTTATAAAACTAAAGGGTGACCCTATACGTCCCCTAAATTCGTTTTATTTGACTTGGCCTATATACAACATGATGTAATTATTCAACCAGTGTTTATTAAGTTTCTATATAATTTCATTTACTTATTTTTTTTTGGCGCATTTATATATTTATCCTTTTTTAAAGAGCGTACAAATAATATGCTTTGCATATATATATGAAGTGACATACCCAAGCACAAACATATACTGACATGCCTACAAATAATAATTCAATCTACATTGAGTTTTTATATTTCCGTTTTGGAATTTAATTAATTATTTAAAATTATTTTTTAATTTTCCTTTTTTTTATCGCATTTTATTTCATTTGTTGTAACAATGCACGTAAGTTCAGGGGGAAACGACATAACAGTGACTATTAATGATTATATCAACAAAGAGTCAACATCATATCAGCTTCCAGATATAAATAACAATATAAAAATAAATGAAATTATTAATAAAATTAAAAAATTAAAAAATTATAATTATGATAATTCATCCTTAGTGTTATATTTTGCAAAAGTGGAATGCAAGCCGGATGAAAAGTTGTCAACATATAATAAATCAAACAGAAGAACAATTAAATTAGAATTATATGTATCATCACTAATAACTATAAATGTTAGGACATTACAATCATGTGGGTCTGGAACAAGCCGATGTATACCTTTATGGTCTTTTTGCTGCAGACAAACTATCAAAATCAGAATTCTTGACACTTCAGAAGTTCGAGTATTAAAGCAACGAATTTACAGTGCCACTGACGAGGATATTTCGTAAGTTCAAAAAATTAAAAACTGAAATGAAATAATATATTTGTGCTTATGTAGATACAATCTCATATTCCTGCTTGAATATGATTGTTCAAAATATTTTTCATTTTTTCTCGTTTATTTTTTTCTTTATTTTTAGGATACCTGTCGATAATATTGTTTTACTTTACAAAGGAGCCCCTCTAAATAACTTCTTGACCCTTAAAGAGTCGGAACTTGTAAACAATTGCTATGTAGATTATTTTGTTCCCATTTGCTATATTTATAAGGAAAAAAAAGATCAAGCCAAAGAAGATAATGATGATGAAAAAGAACTTGGAATTTACAAAGACAAAAAATCAATGAAGAAAATTGAAAGCACCAAAGTAGAAGATAAGGACACACAAGCTGAAGAAATTAAAAAAGCACCAACTGTTGAAGTAAAAAAAACACCAGAAGCTGAAGAAGTTAAAAAAGCCCCAGCACCTGAAGTAAGAAACATGCCAAGTAATGAAGTAAGAAGAGGCCCATCAGCTGAAGTAAGAAACACACCAACTCCTGAAGCAAGAAGAACGCCAGCAGCTGAAGTAAGAAACACGCCAACTAATGAAGTAAGAAGAGGACCATCAGCTGAAGTAAGAAACACACCAACTTCTGAACCAAGAAGAACACCAGCAGCTGAAGGACCAAGTAGAGGCTCAAGCAATAATATGAATGTAGGCAGGGGAAATAAAAGTAGAAGAGGAGGAGGAGGAAGAAGATAATCTTAATAAATATATTAATAGCAAAAATCGATAAAGCAATGCGATACCATGAATTAGAAACAACTATAGAAATTAAAAAAATATATATGGATAATACTTATGCGCATTTAGACTGAGGTAAATATACTTACCATTTGATATATATTATTGGATGCATAAGTTTGATGAATTAATACTTATATAAACAGATATACACCAATGATTATTTTTCTTAAGAATGTAAGAAAAAAGGAAAATTTCTATATTTTCAGTTGTATATAAATGTTTTCCCATATTAGGCATTGCCTATTGAATTTTTATCAAATTAATTATTTTACATATTATATGTTTATTACGAAAATACAGGTTACATATTGTGCATATATTTATTGTTTGTGATATTACAATTGTTAAGGATATTGTTTTTTTATCTTTTTGTTTTTTTGTTTTTTGTGATTATTTTTTTAATATCCTATATTTTATCCATTTTTAAGAACAAAATGGCTTAATATATTCATTCCATATTATTTATGCCTATTTTATTTATTTTGTTCTTGTGCTTATTCTATGCACACACAAAATTATGTATACATATTATTATGATTGTTTAAAAAAAAGTTGTTAAAAATTATGAACAAGCAATAAAGATATAAAAATTATAAAACCTGGAAAAATTCATAAATGTCTATATATTGTTAGCAAACTTAAAAAAATATTTAATATAATTTATCTCCATTTAAGAACACCTTTAATTATAATTGTCCAAACAATATCTATAATAACTTCCACACATATTAAATATATAACTATCCATTCTAACTTATATCCATGCTATAATAATAAAAAGGGAAAAATAAAAAAAAATATTAACGCGTGCAGAAAAAAAAAAACTAGCGAAAAATTGTCATATATTTATGCTCACTAACCTGAATTGTTAATTCGTTTTGTAGCATATCATACAAATCCTTAATTATATCGAGTCTGTAAAAAACAACGAATTTGCACATATCAACAGTCTAAATATAGAATAAAACAATGAATGGAATTATTATAAACAAATTCCTTAAACTTATTTAAAAATAATACTTGCATTATTTCATTTTTTTTTCAGCAAGCTATAAAATATTCGAATCATAAATCTTCATATTATAACCACTTTTATCATACATATTTAAAGAATGATAATTCTTACCTATGATTTAATATTTCTACTCTTTTGGATATATCTAAATATTTTCTAAAATGTTCATATGTTTCAGTAAAATCTTCATGGTCCCAAAATATTTCTGAACAGTACATAAAATATGAATATTTTTTTTCACAATATAGTATGTCATGTAAATATTTGAAAATGCTATTTTTTATTACCTGGTGTATCTAACATATCACTATTCATATTCACATAAAATCTGTTTACGAATAATTCTCCAATTTTTTTACTTATGTCATTTTTCTTTAACTGAATTTTCCCTGTTCTAGCGATACACTCTAAAAAAAATGAATGCATGCAACACAGACATAAATAAAAGCATTTGCTCATACCTTTTGTAACTCCCACACTTATATATATATAATATTTGTGTGTGTATTCATAAACATCTTTATTAAAAATATTACCTGGAATATTTTTTGTCTTATCTATTGTATCATCAACCACATTTTCAAAATACGATAACTTGACACTCTGGAAAAGTTAAAAAAAGTAGAGGGGAAACATATTTATTTAGTTCAAACATATTACTGCTTGTACCGATAACTTGTCAATGCTTAATGATTGTGTTGCATTTATTTTTTTACCTGTGCTAATGCGTATGAATAACTTAGCTTTTCAAATATATTTTTTGTATAAATATATATAATATCATTCTTTATTTTAAAGGAATTCCTATCTATATTTTTTTCATGTTTATAGTTATCCCCATTATTGGGCACATTCATAATGTAAAACATGCTATCCATTTCAATGTTATCTTCTGCATAGGCCTCACTTAAATATTTCCTCAAACTCGTAATTAAGATCTTCAAACCGAAAGGGAAACATAAAATATAAATGATTAAAAAGGTGTACTAAACATATATTATATATATATATATATATATATATAGCCAATTAGCTAATCCCCATCAATATAGTTCAAATAAAAATAAACATGAGCATACATTTTTTTTTACCTCCTTCTCTTTTATGGTGAAATCCCAAAGAACGATACAACCAAAACGGAATAAAAAAAATGTTTTTTTTTGTTCGAAGGCTGAACAGAATATTACTTCACTATATACTTTTTTTATTCTGAAAAGTTGATATAATTTTTTAATGTGTACATATATATATATATATATGTAATCTTATATTTTTAAGATAGAATATTTCCACATAAATATATGAACATATTTTTGTGTAGTATTTTTCATTTACTTGATAAAATCGTTGCTTATATTATGTGCTTTAAGATCCTTTATAAATCGGGAAAAGTGCTATGCAATAAAAATTGAATTAAAAATATTTTTACTATATAAAACCGAAATAAATTAATTTGCAAATATTTCTATCTGTCATATATATATTACAAAATCGGTTCCTAGACAACATGCTATTACAACTCCTGTTGGTTCTCCATCCTTCTAAAAGGGAAACAAAATAGCCATATTAATAAGTATGTACAAAAAATATATTTTTGTGTGTACTTTATTCGGGATACAAATGTTTACCTTATTTTTTGTTACATCAAATTCGTTTTCTATTTCACTAGTTAATTCCAGCTTCTACCAAAAAAAAAAAAAAAATGAGGACAATTAATTATTTGGCTAGCTCCAAATTATGTACATGTCAAGTTTATTCTATGCATTTTTATTTTCCCATATTTGAAATATTTTCCTTACAATATCTATTAAATTGTTCTTATCTAAAATATTCTATAAACATCAAGATAATACAAAAAAATATATATAAATAATATAGGAAATAAAAAATGTTTTGATAAAACTCATGTTCTGAATTGAATAGACATAAACAATGACACATTTACAAGTGTCTTATTTTATAAATTTTTGTTATTACTACTAAGTTATGTTTGAATCTTCGATTTTCTTTTTGGAAATATTTTGAAGATAGCGTATTTTCCTAAAAAAAAATATCCATGTTTTTATCAAAGTTAAAAATTTAAATTAATAAGAAAACAACACAACTGTGTGTGCCCATATGCATGTATAATCTAATTACATTTTTGGAAGATGGATATATTTTTTTATTTGTAACTAATTTCTGATTCTCATTTTCTTCATCGTCTTTTTTTAATTGATCTTTAAAAAGCATATACATATTAACACAGCATAATATACATTAAAGTTGATAAACAAAATACTGCTATATGGTAAGTATGTAAATATACTTGTGTAGAAATAAAGAAAGAGGTACTACTTAAAATATGGTATATAGCTTGAATAATAATAAATACATATTGTAATTATTTTTTCATATATTCAACATACAAACATATTAATGTGGACGCATATATTATATTTATTCCGCTAAATTAAAATAGATATTATATAAAGCAAAGCATATATAATTTTATGAAATATATAATTACATGTTATTATATTTTTATTTATTTTATATTATTTTTTAAATTTTGTTTATTTAAATATGCATTAAAAAAACAATGAAATTTGAAAATTTTTTATAACTTCCATATATATGTAAAAACACATTTTTCAACAATTTATTTTGTAGAATGTGATCAATCTTTTCTTTAAAAAGTGCTAAAAAAATAGGGAAAAAAATGAAAAAAAAAAAATAAAGAAAAAGATAGCTCCGATTAAAGAATAGTATACCTTCTTAACCAATCCAAAATTGTACCTTTCGTCAATTTTACTTTTTTCCATCTTTGTAATTTTTCAAAACAATTTTCCATATAACTTCTCAAATACAACATCCTTTGTAGGTTTTCACTACTCCCTTTATTTATTACACTCATTTTATTTACATCCATTTTTATCGCACACTATGTATAAGACAACATCCATCGGAACGCTGAATCGGCTTGCTGTCCATCTCACTTTGTAATACATTCAAGTGTTATTAGCTATATTCACATTTTATGCATACTGAATTAAACTCGAATATACATTGTCTAGATAAACAGTACATACATAAACGAAGGATACGAAAAAAAATATTATCAATACATAATAATAAGGATATGGTATACTAATTTATTTATATCACTCCATGAAACAAATAAAGAAAAAAAAAAGTATAGATAAAATAAATGAGGAGTTCGAAAAGGATCCAATATCGTTTTGTTGTATGCATTTCATCATAATAGTGAATAAAAAACATGTTAACATTTTATAGAAAAAAAATCCAACTACCTTATAGTGCTCCAAATTTATGCTCATTTTCTCCATGGTTTCGGCATACAAGAAACATCCCAACATAATTTTGTTCTGTATTTTTAGATATACTTACATTATTTTTGTTTTCATGTATTTTACTAATACAGTGTTTAACTCCCCCATCACATGCAGACATATTAAATCCATCTATTAAATCTTTTCTAAATGCAAAAGTAAAACCAAGAAAAATATCATCATATTCATTTTTGTATATATCTGAACAAGCCCCTTGAACATTTGAAACTACATCATCTTTATCGATGTATATGAGTTGCAATGAATTTATACTTTGATAAAATGATGGAATACAAAATCCCCAAATTAAATAATCAGTATTATTTTTCATTTTCTCAATAGTACATTTATTATTATCACCTATAGAACATGGTTTTATTTTTATTTTGTCTAAATTTTTATCTTGATCTAATTTTATTTTAAATGCTAGTCCTAATTTATTTCCATCTGGACATGTTATATCTAATGATTTACCATCAGAAGATCCATTATCATTTTTTTTATAAATCGTTTCAAATTTTATAAAATTATATTTGACACAATATATCCATCCAAAAGTTATAATATCTGAATTTTTATTTACATAAGAACAGGATGTATCATATTCCCCTTTATTATGACATGGATGTATTCTTATCCTATTTTCTAAAATTTTATTTTCTTTTTTTTGTTTATTTGTTAATTCCAGAGATTTATCAAATGCAAATATAAATCCAGTACTTTTAGTATATCCATCAGGGCAAGTTAAAATTAAAGTTCCTTTCCCAGATCCTGTTATTTGTTTTCCATCAAGTAATATATCACCTATATTTTGAGAATAATAATAATTTTCTTGATTCATACCAAATAAATTGTTATAATATAACAATGCATTATTATATGATTCTTTTTTTTCTATATGCATAAATGAACTCAATGAAAATAAATCAAGATATATAGGTACTATATTTGTATATATAGAATTTTTCCATTGCTCATAAGTTAATTCTTTCCATTCATCGTTTAAATTGTTTCCTCCTTTTATATCTAAATTTATTTTGTTTGAATTTGAATTCTCATATTTGTTCAATACATCATTTGCTTTTTTGTCTAAATAGTCATCATTTTTTTCTGCTTCCTTACCTTGCATATAATTATGTTGGCTACCATTTTCCGTTTTTAGTATATTTTTCAAAATCAATCGATCTTTAAATACATTCAAATATCTATTATTTTCAATGGAATATTTATAATTATATATTTTTAATTCTTCAAATTTTTGTATTGGTACTTCTAACGTGTTAATAGTTTTCCCACCAAAGTGAGCTGACACAATAACATGTGTTCCATATTTTCTGAAAAAAGCCATCCATGGCTTAATAAATTTTATGCATTGCTCATTCTTGGAATTATACATATATACCAACTTAGAACAAGTTTTTTCAGCAACACTTTTAGATAAAATAGGTAATTTTTCAGTGTCTAATAAAAAATCGGGATTTATATTTTTAATAGATTCTTTTAAATTATAAGTTGCATAACTATGTAAACATGTATTTTCTGCAACAATATATTTTCTCTTTTTTATTTCTAAATCAGTAAAATACCCTTTATATGGTATAGAGGCTGAAAAAGGATTAATATTTCTATTCAAATCATCTATGTTTATATTATTCAATGCTATATATGCAACATCATTTATATCTTCGATAAATTTAAAATATTCTTCTTTATGACAAACATTTTCATTGATATAGTCTATATTATTTTTTGTGTTAAATATTTCTTCTTTAAAACCTATATCTTCATTAAGTTCATTATTTGGTAATGGCCACCCAAACATTATATCATATCCCTTTCCTATGTATTTATTATATATTTCATTGTTGAATAGGATTTCTTCTTTGGTTTCGTCATTGTGATCATAGCACATACCAAAACCAACCATAAAGAAGCCCAAAATAAGTACATGTCTTATTTTGGGGAATTTAATTTTTAAATTAATAACCATTTTAAAAACGTTACTGATACAATTTGTATTCGAAAAATATCACTAAAAATACATAATTAAATTATTCCTATAAATTATATAAAGTTGTGATATTTTTTATTGAAATATTTTGTATTATTAAAAAAATATTAAATTATACACTTATAATTAGTCATGTATATTATTTATATTTTTTTTAAACAAAAAAAAAGGGCTAGTTTTGCACACATAAATTACAGAAAAGTCATACATTCAGGTAAACATTTACTAAAATATAGCCAGTTGTGAAAAATATTATGTCCTGTTAATAAAAAATAGGAGAATTTCATGCAACTAGGCAAAAATTATTATGTCTTGTTAATAAAAAATCGGCATATTTTTATACAACTAGCCAAATAAAGAGACAATATTTTGCTAAATATTAAATTAAACCTTTAATATGAAAGCATTAACCAATCATTGTTTATTCTTTTCCATATTTAAGTAATTTTTTCGTTTTCATAGTTTAGTCTCCATTTTTTGGAATTTATAAGCAAACACATGTGTGTGCCTCCTAAAGTAAGCAATGTATAAATATATCGTTACTTTGCGATATAATAAACTAAAAAAATTAAATATAAAATAATTAAATTGTCTTGATAAGACATTTTTGGGGAATATTACCCCCTGTTAATTGGTTTTTCAAATTGTAGATTGCAAATTGCATGAACAAATTAACCACAAAAAAATTAAAAAAAAATAAAAAAAATTACAAACACAAAACAGCACGGCGATTACAACTATCCGATATAAAACAGTGAACGCATTAAGAGATTGGCTTTTCATTATATTCTAAGAAAGTTAGGAAATATTTTTTTTGCTCATTCAAAGTCATTTTTCTCCATAAATAAAATGGGACTAAATGGACGGTAGAAAAAAACAGATTAAAATATTCCAACTGTATTTGTGCCAACTTAGTTAAAGATTTTTTTTCAAAAGATTTTGAATCGTCAACTGAATTAAAACTGATTTTTAGTTCATCAACTGGTGTGTAATAATAATTTTGTGTCGCGAATAAAATAGCTATTTTCTTTTGTGTTTTAATATTTTTTACATATATATAATCGGTATATATGAAAATTGAATTTCTTTCACCATGTTTCTTATTAATAAATTTAAATTTATAATTATTGTGCTTTAAACTTTTCAACAGATCATAGATTTCTCTAATTATTTGGTGATGGTATAGTGTTTCTCTTTTTTTATGACAACTTTTAAGTAAATCCTTATCTTCATTTTGGAATGGCCTCAATGTATATGTAGACATATGATATGGATTTGGCTTAATATATTTTTTAAAATCTAGAGAATATATTATAGGAAGAAGTTTTTTAATTAAAAATAAACAATGGTTGCTTGTTTTAGTATAACTAGGTATGAAACTATTTTTGTTGAAAAATAAACATTTTATATATTTAATGTAGAGATTGTAAAAATATATATATATATATTTATTTATATTTTTTTTCTTTAAATGTTGATACATTAATTCAAAAAGAAATGTTATTATAATTGTTTCTAAAATGTTTATATACTCTGCTGTTTCATTTAATTTATTTTTACATACCAAAGGTTTATTGTTGTGCATAACTTTTATTTCATCAATATTATTTATCAGTCTTAGAGAAACTATAAGTTCGTCCTTATTACATGAATAATTATCTTCCCAATTTTCAGTGATTGACGGCTTGTCATGATATAGTAACTGATCACTCGTATTTTGTGTGTCTTCAATTTTTCTGAACAATTCAGAATATATAAAATCAAAAAATTTTCTTAAATTTAAATATAAGTCATGTTTACAAAAATGGTTATAATCCTTATGAATTAAAATAAAATAGTTGGAAATATTTGTTATGTCTTTTAACTCTTCTAAGCTTAATTGTTCAAACTTGTTATATATCATAAATACAAACTCTAAACTTTTTTGAAATAAATCTGAGGGGAAAGCAGATATGAAATATGCTAAATTAAAAATATCTAAAACATTTTTTAAATTTATTTCATTAATATATTTTTTTGTATTGTCCTTATATATTGTATGACATTTATTATCATGAATAAAAGAGAGTTGTTTTATATTATGCTCATG